>NC_069501.1:612203724-612526224 GCF_027579735.1 Bombina bombina | reverse complement strand
TTTGACAAGCTTGATAGATATTTAAAATGTATTGTGGCTTGTACATGGTTGATAAAGGTACAAACATTATTAATGAATTGATTAATTAATTAATTAATTAATGGGAAATGAAAATTAAAGAGACATGAAACCCACATATTTTTTTTAAATCAAAGATTTTTATTAGGGTATTTAGCAAAATCATGTGCATACATAAACAAGAAAACAAGTTATTTCAAATTGAACATGTCTAAAAACAGTAGTAAATCATAGAATACATGTTAAAATACATAAATACCCTACCGGCTGACTAGCATACCTCGGGTAAATATACTATAAGATTAACATTGATACCCTATCGGTTTATTATTTTTTAAGATCAGATGCTACCGTACCTCTTTATTGTGATATTCCGTCTAATAGAGTGATATTACTTACAAACATATGTGGAATTATAAACACTGATGAGAGATACATTTTTCCCCCAAATATACGTAGTGCTGCTTTACATAAGGTAAAGAAGGAGGTAGAGATATAATATAAAAGATGTTCCAACAATTAACTAATTAAGACACCAATTCCCTCTCATGACATAGAGGATGGTTCTTAAACCTAAAGAGGTGTATAATATGAACGAGGTGAATTGGTGTCATAGGGCGGATTAATACCGCTGAAGAATACACCAAATTGGGTGAATATTCGAAAGAAATATTACCCCTCATAAGCTCTCATTAACCTGGAGGGGGGGGGGGGAGGTATTACAAATATATACTGTGCAGGACAATAACCAATATTTCTCTAAAAGAACAGCAGATATGGATATTTTATATATATCAGACAATCAATTATACCCTATGACCTTTGGAATAGGGGTATATAGGTGATCTCAGGTAGAGAATGTTGAGGGTAATCTAGAGATGAACGCCCTCAGAGTTTTAGCTGTCAGTTATAAAAACACAAATGCATGATGCAAAACTCAAGTAGAGGCGCAGCACCTACAGCCAAAGTTGAGCGTCCAGCTGAAATTGTCAATATATATGATAAGGTATAATAAGAGGTCTAGTGTTAACCTCTCACCACATGACATCAAGGTCTGAATATAGAAGGGGATAAATATGAGTTTGCCCACCTAATTTAACCATGACTGCGAGGATTATTTATAAATGATCTGAATCATGAAGTGTTAATATACATTTAATCAGTTAAATAATAAAGTGTGAGGTCCCAGAAGCTTAGCTAAGCATCACCCCAAGGTATACTAAAGGAGACTAAGTGTGTCACCTCGGCCGCCAGCGACACGCCAATATCATAAGTAACAGGGGATGGGGTGCACTATAGTAGAATGTTTCTAGTAATATATAAGTAATATATAAACAAAAGGACCTAACATACAAAAAAAAAAAAAAAAAAAAATTAACACATTTAACTGAACCTATGGACTTTGACAGAGACTCTAACCTAGTACACTTGTCATACAATAAACCCCATCAGTTATAACTCTGATGATCAGTGTAGCATTGTCATACACTCATTACCTTAACATATATCATTTAGTCACAACAAATGCACATTTTATAGGGATAAACACACATGCGGCAAAACCTAGCTGTGCAAAGATATACAGTATATGAACTGTTCCTTAACATAACATAGATTTGTGTGGCTGAAAAATAGCAATGATAAGAATGTCTATTTGAATGTGATATTGGCAAAATGCTCATTACGTAAGCGTAAGCTTTAATAAGCTGAATAAAAGTTCTGTGTCATTGTGAGCTGCTAATGGATGTTTGTCCTGAGTCAAGCCGAGAGAGAAAATAAGTACACCAACAGTCAGGGTCTATCCGATCTCAAGTCTGTCTGCTGCTGGGTTGTGAATCAATAACTCACTACCCGATCCCAGCAGGAGTGCCTGTGAGTTGGTTGCCGCCACAGAAGAGGCATTGACCCAGGCAGGAAAGATAAGTGAGCCAAAAGAGGTGCTGTCTAGAAAGGGTCATGTCCAGCAGAAGGAGGTAGGTATATGTATGCTGAATCACTTTTAGCCATGCCGGTTGGGGTATCTTTTGTATTGCAGGGTTTTCAATTGCCACTGGGTCTCTATACGCAGCTTCTTGTGATGTTGTGTGGCCGGTCACATCGACCTCCACTAGCAGATGTTCTTCTCTGGCTGTGTCACGAGGGATAGTATCCTTGGCCGTGTCCCAAGAATTAACAGACTCGCGGTGGGGATCATAATTTTCCTGCGGCTGCATGAACAAGCCCTGTCGAATCGATGGACATCCCTGGATAGACTCAGCGTCTTTCAAAATGGGATATGAATCCTCACGCTGCGCATCAGAAACCGGCCCGGTCGCCATTTTGTAGGCTGTGTGCTCTTCTTCTGGGGGTCGGTCTCTGACAATAAATGTGAGACTAGCGAACGAGTCATCTACCTTCTTAATTAATGACCCCAGAAGGGTCTGAATTCTCGTGTAATAGAGATCCTCCATGTTCAGGGAATCCATCTAGTCAGCAGAGGCAATTAGGTTGATCCACAAGTTGCTCTCTCCGTGAGAGGTATTTTGTCCCGGGTGTCAGGATCACCGTTCTTACTCTGAGCATATACCCCAAAACAGCATTATTGTAGATATATAAGCTCCTGCTAGCAACGTTGTTAAAATGCATTCGTTTTTTTCACTTGAAAGTCATAGTAAAGTTAGGTAAATTGTAATTATAAGCAGGAGCTTCAGGAAAACATCGAAACCCACATATTTTTTTACTATTTAGAAAGAGCATAGAATTTAAAACAATTTTCCATTTTACTTTTACCTAGATTACGAATTGCGCGTTCGTGTTTTAACTCTGAAAAATTGTAATTTCAGCATTAAAACAGCAACGCAGCCATTACGAGTCTTGTCGGTATAGCTGTACCGCAAACCTTTTAGCCTGTAATGCAACGTCAGTCCTGCACTAAAAAAAAAAAATGTTCATGGGATTTCCATAGCGCTGCCATTACGAGTTTTGCAGTGAGGCTAAAATGCTTGCGTTACACCCTATAACGAAAAGATCCATTTTGCCATCTGAGAGCAGTAGTTATGAGTTTTACGCAACAAAACTATTATATAAAACTCATAACTAAATTGTTACAAAGTACACTAACACCCATGAACTACCTATTTCCCCTTAACCGAGGCCCTCCCACATCGCAAACACTATTTTAAAGTTATTAACCCCTAATCTGCCGCTCCCGACATCGCCGCCACTATACTAAAGTTATTAACCCCTATTCCCCGCACCCCAACATTGCCCACACTATAATAAAGATATTAACCCCTATTCTGCCGCTCCTTGACATCGCTGCCACTAAATAAAGTTATTAACCCCTAAACCGACAGCACCCCACATCGCAACAACCTAAATTAAACTATATTAACCTCTAAACCTAACCCTAACCCTAACCCTAAACCTAAAACCCCCTAACTTTAACATAATTAAAAAAAAAGAGCTAAATTAAAGTTACAATTATTAACTAAATAATACCTATTTAAAATAAAAACAAACTTACCTGTGTAATAAAAGTAAAACCTAAGCTGCCTCACACTAAAACCTAATATTACAAAAATAAAAAAACCTACAATTACAAAAAATAAAAAACACTAAATTACCAAAAATAAAAAAAACCTACCATTACAAAAAATATGAAACGAAATTATCCAAAACAATAAAGGGCCTTTTATAGGGCATTGCCCTAAAGAAATTAGCTCTTTTTCTACAAAAGGAAAACATACATCCCTTAACAGTATGCAAACGCCTGCCCCCCAAACCCACAAAATAAAAATAAAGTAAAACCTAATTTACCCATTGCCCTGAAAAGGGCATTTGTATGGGCATTGCCCTTAAAAGGGCATTCAGCTCTTGTTGCTGCCCATTAAAAATAAAAAAATGGCTATTATGGTTAATATCTTTATTATAGAGTAGGCAATGTTGGGGATATCGGAAGCGGCAGATTAGGGGTTAATAGATTTATTTTGGTGGCGGCAATGTCAGGGCGGCAGATTAGGGGTTAATAACTTTATGTAGGTGCCGGCAATGTTGGGGGAGGCGGATTAGGAGTGTTTAGATGTGGGGTTTATGTTAGGGTGTTAGGTTTAAACTTAACTTTTTTTCCCCCTCATAGACATCAATAGGGCTGCGTTACAGAGCTTTTCATTCCGCGCTTCCATTTTTTTCTAACACTCTCTCCCCATTGATGTCTATGGGGAAAGCGTGCACGAGCACGCCAAAGCAGCGCTTGTATTTTGTGCAGTATGGAGCTCAACACAACCATATAGCACGCAAAAGCCGGCTTTTAAAAAACTCGTAATGGTAGCGCTATAGAGGGTGAAATAATGCAACTTTTGTTGCATTCGTTTTGCACCCTCTATAGCGCAACATTTGTAATCTAGGTGTTAATATCACATTTACTTTATTATCTTGGTATCCTTTGTTGAAGGAGCAGCAATGTACTACTAGGTACCAGTTGAATGCATTGAGTGAGCAAATGGAAAAAGAATACCAAGAGAACAAAGCAAATTAGATTGTAGATGGAAATTGGACCGTTTCATAATTTAATTAGAGCATACAATTTTAAGAGACTTTTAAATTCACTTCTATTATTAAATTTCCTTTTAGTATCCTTTGTTGAAAACATATGTACATAATCTCATTAGCAGCAATGCACTACTGAGAGCTTCTCTCATGTATCTTTTGTCACTAGAGGTGCTAAGCTAGCTCCCAGTAGTGCATAGCTGCTCTTGAGCTGACTTTAACTGTGGGTCCCATGTATTAAACTGTATGCAGGCAAGGTTCTTAACTTGAGAACTTGTCGGCATGGCTCGCAGCATACAAGTAGTGGACAGTGTTTCTCTGATGCCCGTATGTGCCATTTTACGCTCAAGAGAGGGCATAAATAAGCCTGTCAATCAACCCAAGCTGTTGAGTTTGTGTTGCTTTATCTCCTCAAAATTCAGAGGTGGAGTAAAGTGAAAGAAGCTGCAGTCTAATGAGCGCTGCATCTTATGTAGCGGGAAGCAGTTTAGGCTACTTAGTTCATGGAGCCCTATGTGTTTAATCTCTTTGCAGGGGTTAAAATCCTACATGCTCTAAAAAAATGAATGATTTATTAAAAGGGCAACACTAGAACAAGTAGTCATGATCACAAGTTGAAGGTTCAGGAGTAATTTATGGAATCAGTTGTTTATGGAATGGATGGCTTAAACTTCGCAAGATGTAGTAGGGAAAAAGACTGTAAGGAAATATGCATAAACTATCCTACAGATAAATTACATTTACACTTCAGAAGGAAATGTTTTCAGGATCAACAGGCATTGGTACTTATCTACCACTTGTTTTCTGACTATAACTTACTTTATTCCCTTTTTCATATATCATATATTATTTAGTATTGTGATGCCAATAATAGTGTTTTGTCATTTATCCACCAGCCCTAGCTTCACAATGGTATATAGCTCCTGTACCCATTGGTACAAATCTTTGTAATTCTTTAGTTCTATAATCCATTAATTTTGCTCAATGTAAATAGCAGCAGATGTTGCTTTTGAGGCCTTGTAGGGGGGCTATCGACAGTGAAAGACACAGCGATCATCATAAATGGCAGAGTTAAAATACCCAGAACACATTTGCTCAGGGTGATTGACAGGCCCTGCTCTTGGGTGATTGGTCGCATTAGAGCAGGTGCAGTGTTGCAAGCAATGGCACATTCATTTTGAAGGTGGGAAGGCAGGTTTTCAAGTCAGGAACCTTGTCCGCTAGCCCTTTAATATAAATGGCCCTTAATGTTCCTGATGCAATATTTCCATTACTAAAAATATAAATAAAAATGTCAACGAACACACAGGGAAACAAATGACCCTACACAAGGCCAATGATAAAAGATAGACAGTAAATAGATAATAGACAACACATTTCACAATAAATAGCTGAAAGAAATAGAAAGGACAGCAATCTCAAGGCTTCATTATCTGCCAAGGAATGGAGATAACATTGAGCATTGTTTTAGGTAGAAAAACTTCACAATGATTTAAAGAGTAACATGATATAAGTGTAAACATAATCCAATGATAAGTTTTTTTTAAAAAAACATCTTGATGTGAGTAATCCTAAAAAGATATACATTTGTTTTCTAAAAAAAATGTTATAATTGTTGATACACTAAAATATGTTTTCTCTCTTAAAGACCTTTCCCTTAGGGTTTAACTAGCCAAACCAGGATATGCCATCATCTTTTTTTTTTTTTTTTTGATATATGAAAACTTCAATATTCATATTTAATAAAAGATTTACTGCAAATATTTCACATTCCAATGTCCTGTACATAGAAGAATATGTTCTTTGTATTTTTAAATAGATGTCTATATACAGTATATATATATCTGTATATGTCTATACCTATATATATACATTATATATACATATATATATTTGTTTTAAAAACCATCAGATATACTGTATGTAGAAATAATTATATTTACAAATAATTAGAACACATTCCGTTATTTAAAGAACATTGGAATATGAAATTTTTATATTTTCATATCGGGTTAGTATATTGAGAATATGCGATGGTGTTTGTGCGAGGTTGGGGTGTTATGTTTTTTTTTTTTTTTACTTTTTTCTCCATTGACTTCTATGGGGGAATGTGTAAACGCGATTGTGATTTTCGAATTTTGACTTTAAGCGTGATTTGGGTTACTGCTAGAGAAAAAAAACAGTTTACTTTGAACTTGCAATACCAGCGCAACCCGACTAGCGCAAAAATGAAAATCCTAGAGAAGCTTTCATTATATCAAAAACGCAAAATACCGATCCACTTGTAATCTAGCTCATAGTAGGGAAAGGTGTCGCAGAAGTACCAAGGAGGGTAATTAACCAACTCTGACTTGTAATAGAGAGATGACAATGAATACATATGAGTATTGCAAGTAATCAGATAAATAAGGTTGAAAATACTTTAGATATACACGAGTCCTCAATAAGTCAGCATATAGGACACTTTATAACTCTTTAGCTGTAGTGCTATTATTAAACATAACTAAAGAAAAATACTTTGCTACAGGGAACCGGGTTGAGTATGGGTTATGCCAACAGATTTCTGACAGCAAAAAAAGGCTTCTGAAAGTAAATTGTTGCCAAGTCAGTATACAAGCAAAGCAATAACAATGAAACAGACTGATGCATTTTGTATACTCCAGTGAGTTGAGAGGGCTATTAAAATAGAGATAAGAAAACATGGAATATAAACAAAACAAGTCGCTGGATATTTTGCACAAAATAAAACATTCTACTTCTTGGCTCTGTTTGGAAAGTAGCATAATGCGACTGAGTGGTGAATGTCCAAAGACAATGAAAAGAGTTTGCTAGCAAAATGAATAACAGTCTTACGAGTCACAAGTGACAGTAATGAGATATGACAAGAGAACAGCAGATGCAGTACCATTTAGAAGCAGTGGTTAGGTTGATTAAGACCAGTTAGTGAGATATGAGACTTATGAGTGCATAAATTCCTGCAAACTTCCAAATCATTATTAGCATAGGATTAATTCTGGCAAGTCTTGTCATAACTGTTTCTTTGCCTAGAATAGATGACTGGGGTGGCATAGTAGATAATCAAATAATTTGTCTATTGTTTTGGAGTGAATTTGACAATTCTTGTCAAGGAAGAAATATTAGTCATTTGTAGTGTATGAAAAAAGGCAGCAAAGAAAACAGAAAAAGGGAAAGTATATTATGAAAAAGATCAGCTTACAAGTGACGTACGTTAAAGGGACATTGATCTCAACATTAAAGGGGCAGTGCACTGTAAAATAGTTTTTATATGAATGTATTTTCAATGACTTGTTATACCAGTTGCAGAGTATAAAATGTTTGGGAAATTGTATTTTTAGGTATATTTGTGTATATGAAGTAGCTGGATGCTTATAAACCACAGCCTATTACAATGGGTTGAGCTTCAGGTAATATCAAATCTCATTATGTTATTACTTTATGTACACAGACTTGCTTCCTTATCTTATATTTTACTAGAAAACCAAAGCTCAATACTTAGAGAGAACAATGGAAAATTATAATTTTATTACTTTTTTATTTTTTTATTTTTAATAATAATTTTTTATTGAGGTTAAATATAAATGTCAAACATGAAAAAATATAGCAATCAAGTTGCCACAAAATAAACAGATCTGTTACATCACAGTTATGCAAAGAATATTATAAATAAACCTCTTATTTTCTATTTTTGTTACATAGAGAAGGAAAACTTTGAACCTCCCTTTTTCAGCATACAAATGAGAAATAGTCATTACACATGAATATGGTAGCCAAAAATATACAACAACAAACTAGATATTGTTAGCTGCACATTCCAAACCTCTTTAGACCTGAATATTTCTTATCGAGTAGCTAACTAAACATAATGTGGTTTTGTGTTTCTGCCATATATACCTAAAATCATAAACCGTAATCGCATTTCATTAATACACTTTCCTACATTTTCCTTAACGGGTTCCTACCCTCACCATCCCTCTCTCTCTTTTCCTTCATTCTCACCTCCATAATAACATAAATAGGAACTAATGGAAAACAGGAGGTAGATGAAGAAACAAACAAACAGAGCAATCGAAAACAACAACAAACAAAACAAAAAAAACAAAAACAAAACAAAACAAAACAAAAAAAGAACTGCATAAACCTAAACCATAAATTGGGCCCCAAGAAGTCCTCTATAGATGGAGTCACAAAGAGTAGAGTCTGTCTATTCAAACTTCTTAAATTTCAAGATAAAGTCGATTTATTGAAACTGTTTAAAAAATCTGATCCTCCAGTATTCGGAGACAGCAGGATACTATTGTTTCAGGACTTCTCTTTTGAGACCTCATCTAAAAGAAGACTAATGGCCCCCCATTGCACGCAATTAATAAATAAAGGGTTAAAGGCTCGTATGGTTTATCCCGCCAGAATTATAGTTGAGGATCACTCTGGTACTAGACATGTATTTGATGAGGTTACAGAAGTTAAAAAATACATTGAGAGCAGTTAATCGCAGAAATTCTATTAACTAGAGACTATGACTTTATTAGCAATGTTGAAGACTATACTCTCAATGCTAGAAATGGGTAGCGAAGTTGTTATTTTGTTTAATTGTTTTTTATGGCTGAGTTGTGTGTGTGTTTTTTTTTTTTTCTCTCTCTCCTCTCCGCCGCCGCCGCTTCCCTCTTCCCCCGTGCCGCGCCCTTGGTTCGCCCCGAATGGACTGCCCCTTACAAATTGGCTAATTAATCTGAATCTTGATGGTGGAAGGAATTAAAGTTTTATCCTGGAATATAGGAGGGATATCTTCCCCCATTAAACGCAAATTGGTTATTAAGACCCTAGCAAGGTATAATCCAGATGTTGTTCTCCTCCAGGAGACACATCTTAATGAGCATGAAGCGGCTAAATTGAAGATAAAATGGGTAGGGGAAGTAGTCTCTACGACTGGTCCATCTAGAAAATGTGGGGTCGCTATTCTCTTCCATAAAGAGTTGGAATACAAGATAGATAAGGTAGAAATAGATCCAGCCGCAAGATATATTCTTATTCATGTGTTTATAAAGAACATTAAATTTATATTTTGTAACATATATGCTCCAAATAAGTTCTCCAGAGAATTTTGGGAGAAAATAAAAATTAAATAATTTCCCTTTATCACTGAAAATTTAATTTTAGGGGGTGATTTCAACGCCACCTTATGTCCTGTGCTAGACAGACTGTCTAATAAAAATAGATCAGTATATGAAAAAAATGCAAAATATTTATTACAATTTTGCGCTAGGTTAAAATTAGTAGATGTATGGCATTTAAAAAACCCATATAAACAATCATTTTCTTGTGAGTTTAAAGCACATGGAACTTTTTCGAGAATTGACCTATTTTTAATTACGGAGAATCTATCTATTCAGAAATTAGAGACAGGAATCAGAGATATTATCATCTCAGATCATGCAATTATTTCTCTGGCATTTCTTACTGGGCTAAAAAAAGGATTCAAACGCCTAGTTTTTATTTTCCTCGATATCTGTACACTAATCCTAAATTTGCTAATTTTTTTAGATCGCGGTGGCAGCGATACTACTCTGATAATATAAGTTATTCTAATAAACCAGAAATTTTCTGGGAAGCTTTTAAAGCAGTAATGCGGGCAGAAATACAAACATATCTCAGTATAGCGAAGAAAAAGAGTAAAGCATGGGAAATTCAAATTATGAATAAAGTTAGGAATTCATATAGAAAATATTGTTTAAGCCATACTTCAGGAAATTGGAAAAAATACCAAGATAATAGGAAGGAAAGAGATTTGTTTTTAAAACAAAAACTTCTAGAAGAAGAAGCAAAAATTAACCTCCAATTTAAAGGAATGCATGGTTTCTCCGCTAAATATTTGGCTAGACTCATTAAGGTTAGAAAAAATAAAAACCTTATTTCTGCGATTCAAATCGATAAGGGAAGATATACGGAGACTAATGGGATCATGGAGGCATTTTTTGCTTATTATCAACAATTATACTCTGGAGTTGAGATAGATAATGTCAATCAAGATATCTTTTGGTCTATGATAAAAACGCCTCAAGTAAGTAGCGAGGACTTAATATTGATTAATGCCCCAATATCTATGGATGAAATTAAAAAAGCCATAGATGATTTGAAGATGAATAAGGCTCCTGGACCAGATGGGTTCCCTGCAGAGTTTTATAAATGTCTTGGTGAGGTCTTTCTGCCCACTTTAGAAAAATGATTTAATTATTATTATAGTTCCAATAATATGATTTCTAGTTACTTCTCTGGGGCCAATATCTCTCTCATCTTAAAGAAAGGTAAAAATCCCGAAGATCTGGCCTCTTATAGGCCGATCTCGGTTCTGAATACAGATTATAAGATTTTAATGGCTATTATTGCTTCAAGATTATCTTCTTGTTTACATAAAATCATTCATCCAGATCAGACTGGATTTATGGTAGCTAGAAATCCAGTGAAAAATATCCGCAAATTGATCAATTTTTTGGATTATGCTTGGAATGTGGATAAGGAGAAGAAGAAGCCATTATGGCAAGAGACTGCTATACTCTCTTTGGACGTGGTCAAAGCTTTTGACTCGATTGTATGAGAATATCTTTTTAAGGCGATGGAGAAGTTTGGCTTAAAAGGTGAATTTGTAAAGTTTATTCTTAGATTATATCATAATCCACTTTCCTTTCTGCTTATCAATGGGTCCTTATCTCCTAAAATAATATTACAGAGAGGCACCAGGCAAGGTTGCCCTCTATCCCCTTTACTCTTTAATATAGCGCTGGAACCTCTCGCGATTCGATTTAGAGATGTACTGATAGGTGTCCCATTTGGTATACATTGTCTTAAAACGCTGCTCTATGCAGATGACGTGTTGGTTTTTCTTACCAATATCCAGCAGTCTATCCCTACGATCCTACATGTGTTAGAAGTTTTCAGCTCCTTTTCGGGTTACAAGATAAACTTAGAAAAGAGTGAACTAATGTGTATAAATAGCCCTCAGTTAACAGGCCTTGATATTCCATTCAAACTAGTTGATGTTATTAAATATCTAGGCTTAGTTTTGCATAAAAATCCTAAATTTTGGTATAAAGCCAACTTTGAGCCCCTTTTTCAAAAAATCGGATTTGATCTGCATCTTTGGGCCGCTTTCCCATTGTTTATCACAGCTAGAGTTAATCTGATAAAATAAATAATTTTTACGCGCTTATTATACCCTCTTCAGAATCTGCCTTTATTCGTATTGAATAAAGATTTAAAGCTTTTTAATGCTCAAGTTTCTAAATTTATTTGGAATAATAAAAGGCCCCGAATCGCGCTGGCTAGACTAATGCAAAATTGTGGATCGGCGGGTTTGGCGCTTCCTAATCTCAAATTGTACAACTTGGCTGCGATGATTAAAACGGCAATAGCTTGGCTTGCTGGTACTAATCTAGTTTCATCAGCAGAAGTAGAAAATCATTTGATCACTCCATTTGCGTTAAAGGCTATATTACATACCGCAGTCCAGAAACTGCCTCAGAATGTTAGCTGTCTCATTACTATTAGAAACATAGTTTTGGCCTGGCAAAAGTTTTGTGCAATGCTAGATTTAGATTACTCGTTCTCTGAATGGCTTCCTATTGTAAATAATCCAAATTTTTTGCCAGATCTCTATCAAAAAGTTTTTAAAGTCTGGTCCGATAAAGGACTACATTACGTAAAACAGTTATTTGATGAGAATGATCAATTATTAAGAGCGGATACTATTTTTAATAAATATGATCTAGTTAGATCTAATCTATTTGCTTATTTTCAAATTCGCCACTTTGTTTTATCACAAAGTTGGCTCCCTTCTTCATTCTCTGATTGGACGGATATTAAGCTGCTTATACAAAAATTTGTGGCAGGAAACTCCTCGATATCTTTGATGTATGATCATCATGTTGACCAAGCAGAGTCTCCTATTTAGGGATAATATTTGTAAGTCCTGGTTACTGTTAATCCCTTTGGTAAACCATGATAAGATCACTCAGAGTTTTGACTCTCTACGTAAGTGTAAAGTCCCGATATCTTGGAACGAATCTCACATGAAATTGATCAATAATTTTTACCTTTCACCGTGGAAAATCTCTTGATTTTACCCGTCCTTGGTTAGTTTATGTCCTCGCTGTTCACATGACAGAGCTGATGTACTTCATATGTTTTGGACATGCCCCAGGGTAAGACAATTGTGGTTAAAGATTATATTCTGGTTTAATAAATTATATAAAATATCAATTGCTTTATCTGCGGAGGATGTCATTTTTCTATGTCCTCCACAAGAGGCTTTTAATGTGAATACTATAAATAGCTTAAACACTATGGCCTAGATTTAGAGTTTTGTCGGTAACGACCCGTGTAGCTAACGCTGGCTTTTTTCTGGCCGCACCTTTTAAATACCTCTGGTATTGAGAGTTCACAGAATGGCTGCGTTAGGCTCCAAAAAAGGAGCGTAGAGCATATTTAACGCAACTTCAACTCTCGATACCAGCGGTGCTTACGGACGCGGCCAGCTTCAAAAACGTGCTCGTGCACGATTCCCCCATAGAAAACAATGGGGCTGTTTGAGCTGAAAAAAAACCTAACACCTGCAAAAAAGCCGCGTTCAGCTCCTAACGCAGCCCCATTGTTTGCTATGGGGAAACACTTCCTACGTCTGCACCTAACACTCTAACATGTACCCCGAGTCTAAACACCCCTAACCTTACACTTATTAACCCCTATTCTGCCGCCCCCGCTATCGCTGACACCTGCATATTTTTTTAACCCCTAATCTGCCGCTCCGTAAACCGCCGCTACTTACATTATCCCTATGTACCCCTAATCTGCTGCCCCTAACACCGCCGACCCCTATATTATATTTATTAACCCCATAATATGCCCCCCACAACGTCGCCTCCACCTGCCTACACTTATTAACCCCTAATCTGCCGAGCGGACCGCACCGCTATTATAATAAAGTTATTAACCCCTAATCCGCCTCACTCCCGCCTCAATAACCCTATAATAAATAGTATTAACCCCTAATCTGCCCTCCCTAACATCGCCGACACCTAACTTCAAACATTAACCCCTAATCTGCCGACTGGAGCTCACCGCTATTCTAATAAATGTATTAACCCCTAAAGCTAAGTCTAACCCTAACACTAACACCCCCTAAATTAAATATAATTTAAATCTAACAAAATAAATTAACTATTATTAAATAAATTTAAAGCTAAATACTTACCTGTAAAATAAATCCTAATATAGCTACAATATAAATTATATTTATATTGTAGCTATTTTAGGATTTATATTTATTTTACAGGTAACTTTGTATTTATTTTAACCAGGTACAATAGCTATTAAATAGTTAAGAACTATTTAATAGCTAAAATAGTTAAAATAATTACAAAATTACCTGTAAAATAAATCCTAACCTAAGTTACAATTAAACCTAACACTACACTATCAATAAATTAATTAAATAAAATACCTACAATTATCTACAATTAAACCTAACACTACACTATCAATAAATAAATTAAATACAATTCTTACAAATAAATACAATGAAATAAACTAACTAAAGTACAAAAAATAAAAAAGAACTAAGTTACAAAAAATAAAAAAATATTTACAAACATTAGAAAAAAATTACAACAATTTTAAACTAATTACACCTACTCTAAAGCCCCTAATAAAATAACAAAGACCCCCAAAATAAAAAAATGCCCTACCCTATTCTAAATTACAAAAGTTCAAAGCTCTTTTACCTTACCAGCCCTGAACAGGGCCCTTTGTGGGGCATGCCCCAAAGAATTCAGCTCTTTTGCCTGTAAAAAAAACACATACAATACCCCCCCCAACATTACAACCCACCACCCACATACCCCTAATCTAACTCAAACCCCCCTTAAATAAACCTAACACTAAGCCCCTGAAGATCTTCCTACCTTATCTTCACCATACCAGGTTCACCGATCGATCCAGAAGAGCTCCTCCGATGTCTTGATCCAAGCCCAAGCGGGGGGCTGAAGAGGTCCATGATCCGGCTGAAGTCTTCATCCAAGCGGGAGCTGAAGAGGTTCATGATGCGGCTGAAGTCTTCATCCAAGCGGGAGCTGAAGAGGTCCATGATCCGGCTGAAGTCTTCTATCAACGGCATCTTCAATCTTCTTTCTTCAGGATCCGTGTTCATCCCGCCGACGCGGAACATCCATCTTCACCGACGACTTCCCAACGAATGACGGTTCCTTTAAGGGACGTCATCCAAGATGGCGTCCCTCAAATTCCGATTGGCTGATAGGATTCTATCAGCCAATCGGAATTAAGGTAGGAAAATTCTGATTGGCTGATGGAATCAGCCAATCAGAATCAAGTTCAATCTGATTGGCTGATCCGATCAGCCAATCAGATTGAGCTCGCATTCTATTGGCTAATCGGAACAGCCAATAGAATGCAAGCTCAAGCGGGAATGCGAGCTTCAGCGGGATCATGGACATCTTCAGCCCCTTGCTTGGGCTTGGATCAAGACATCGGAGGATCTCTTCTGGATCGACTGGTGAACCTGGTATGGTGAAGATAAGGTAGGAAGATCTTCAGGGGCTTAGTGTTAGGTTTATTTAAGGGGGGGTTTGGGTTAGATTAGGGGTATGTGGGTGGTGGGTTGTAATGTTGGGGGGGGGTATTGTATGTGTTTTTTTACAGGCAAAAGAGCTGAATTTCTTGGGGCATACCCCGCAAAGGGCCCTGTTCAGGGCTGGTAAGGTAAAAGAGCTTTGAACTTTTGTAATTTAGAATAGGGTAGGGCATTTTTTTATTTTGGGGGTCTTTGTTATTTTATTAGGGGGCTTAGAGTAGGTGTAATTAGTTTAAAATTGTTGTAATTTTTTTCTAATGTTTGTAAATATTTTTTTATTTTTTGTATTGGTGGATTAAATTGTGACATTACTGTGTTGGATGTCCCTATCATTTGTGAATTGTACTAATTTTATCTGTAATGTGAGTGTTTCAAGACCTTTGGCCATGAGTATGTCATGATTCAAGGGGTGATATTATTGCTAGTTTTGTTATATTTATATAACATACAGCAAAATTACAAGTTTTGCGGTGCAGCTTTACCGCTAAAAAATTGGCCATTGCGCGCAGAATATGCAGGTCTCCCATATTACAAGTCGCAGCGGTACAGCAATACCACTAGCGTTTTAGCCTTTACGCAACTCTCCATTGTGGGATTTTCATTGCGCTTGTATTAAAGGTTGTGTGGTCCGGCTATTACACTAGCATTATAGCTTATACCGCCGCAATCCATTCAGCTATCTGAGACCAGTAGTTATGGATTTTGTGAAACACAAATGTTTCACAAAACTCCTAACAAAAATGTTGCAAAGTACATTAACACCCATGACCTACCTATTAACCCATAAACTGCCATCCCCCTGCATTGCAGATACTATAATAAACCTATTAACCCCTAAACAGCTGGCCCCCCACATCGCTACTACTATAATAAACCTATTTACTCCTAAACCACCATTCCCCGATTCGCAAATACTATAATAAACCTATTAACCCCTAAACCGCCAGCCCTCAACATCGCTATTACTAAACTAAAACTATTAACCCCTAAATCGCCGGCCAACCACATCACAACACACTAAATTTAACTATTAACCCCTAAACCTAACTATCCCCTATACTTTAAATTAAATTTACAATATAACTATCTTAAAATAAATAAAAACTTACCTGTGAAATAAAAAAACCTAAGATTAAACTATAAATAAACCTAACATAACTATTTTAAGAAAATAAAATAAAATAAAAAAAAAAAAAAAATTACAAAATTAAAAAACTTAACACTACAAAAAAAATAAAAGAATCTAACATTACCAAAAAAAACAAACACTAAAATTACAAAAAATAAAAAAAAACTAAGATTACAAAAATAATAAACTAATTATCCAAAATAATACATTTTAACCGAATCTAATAGCCCTATAAAAACAAAAAAAGCCACCCCCAAATAAAAACACACCCTAACCTAACAATAAACTACCAATGGCCCTTAAAAGAAAAAAAAAATACAAATTCCCCCCTAAAAGTAACCCCCCCAACTCAACCAACCACCGAAAATAAAAAACCTAAGTCTAAAAAAACCTAAGCTACCTATTGCCCCTAAAGGGGCATTTGTATGGGCATTGCCCTTAAAAGGGCATTCAGCTCTTTTGTGCCCATTAAAATAAAAAAGCCCTAATCTAAAAAAAAACACCCAAATAAAAAAAAAAAAAATCTAACACTAACCCCAGAAAATGTACTCACCGTTCCGGAAGTCCAGGCGGAGCAAAGTCTTCATCCAGGCCACGAAGATCTTCTTCCAGGGTGGCACCATCTTCTATCCTCTTCCTGGAGGTGTGGAGCGGTCTTCGGCGATGCACGGATCCAGAGCACTGGTTGTCATCTGGAGCGCTGGTCCCCTTCAGCGGTGGTGGTCTTCAGCGATGTGGATCCTCTTCATGCAATATTCTGCTGCACACTGAAGCTTGAATGCAAGGTACCCCTTTTATATTGGGGTACAGTTGCATTCCTATTAGCTGAAATTTTCAAATCAGCAAATAGGATGAGAGCTGCTTAAACCCTATTGGCTGATTTGAACAGCCAATAGGAATTAAGCAGCTCATCTAATACTATTGGCTGATTTGAATATTTCAGCCAATAGGAATGCAGTGGTGTAGGCCCTGTATATATCAATCTTGATATTTAGATGCCACTAGGAATGAAAAGACTTAGCTGATGTATATATATTAAGCCGGATGATATAAGTGCAGTATACACACTCTGATAAATATTAGATGTCAGAAAAGAAATGTGATGGCACTACTACTGCTATTTAGGGTTGGGCTAATTAACAATAGTTATTGCCCTTAGGTGCTGTGTACAAAGTCACATATTAGTAGATACAACCAAAGAAAGTTGCAAAAAGGTGTATGTTATCCAACAGTATGGATGTTTGCATCAGTAATATTACCAATACGTGATGTAGTTTCAAACTAGATGTTACAATTAAAGATTATATGGGACTAGATAGTCAGGTGATTTGATTGCTGCCTCTTAATGCACTGAGGCAAAAGTAAAGGAAGTAGTAATGTTGGTATCACAGTAAAAAATTACTACTACCGTTGTGTTCCAGTAACAGGATATTGGTATTAAGTCGATATGTATGTTAGGACTGTACAATCCTTGTTACTAAATGAGGATACTATAACAGCTCAGTATCGTATTGGTCAGTATTGTAGTGTAGTGATGTTGCAAACCTAAAATTTTTGGTTCGCGAACGGCGGACTCGAACTTCCGCCATTGAATTCAATAGGCAGGCGAACTTTAAAACCTACAAGGACTCTTTCTGGCCACAATAGTGATGGAAAAGTTGTTTCAAGGGTACTAACACCTGAACTGTTGCATGCTGGAGGGGGATCCCTGGCAAAACTCCCATGGAAAATTACATAGTTGATGCAGAGTCTGCTTTTAAGCCATAATGGGTCTAAATCAACTAACATTCCCAAAGTGGCTGTCTCAAAACATCCCGGACAGAAGATAGATAGATAGTGATAGATAGGATAGATAGATATACATAGATTGATAGTTAGATAGAATCGATAGAAGAGAAATAGATAGATTTGTTAGATATATAATTACCCTAATAAATTCTAATAATCAAACATGCGTTCTTGGACCCAACTAGCTTGTGTTAATTAGTACTTTTCTTAGCACTTTAATCCCTGTTCCCCCCCCCCCCCTATCGGGGGAGTTCTATATGGCCTGCCAGATTACCCTGAAAAATTATAATAATAAGACATGTGGTCTGCTACCTATTTTAACGAGGTTGTGTTTTAAGTACTACCATTCTTAGCACTTTAATCTCTGTAACTCCCCCTATTTGGTGAGGTCTATACGACCTGGATGATTACCCATACAAAATATAATAATAAGACATCTGCTCTTGGTCTGCGACCCATGGTAACTATGTTGTGTTAATTAGTAATGTCCTTCGCATTTTAATAGCTGTTACTCATACTCACCCTATCGGTGGAGGTCTATATGGCCTGCATGATTACCCTTACAAAATATAACAACCAAACATATGCTCTGGGACCCATGGTAAGTAGGTTGTGTTAAGTAGTACTGTTCTTTGTATTTTCATACCTGTTACAACACCAAATGGTGGCAGGTCTATCTGGCCTTCATGATTAGCTGCACCCAAACCCAAAAAAAAGCGAGTGGTCTTAGACTAACACCCATGGCTAACTCGGTTGTTTCAATTAGTACTATTCTTATCACTTTCATCCCTGTTACGGGCGGTCTACATGGCCATCATGATTAGCCGAACAAAATACTACAATCCAACCTTTGCTCAGTCTTCATATGCCCTTCATTGTCTGTATTTTGATAGTACAGTTCTTATTATTTTTATAGCTGATACAACACCGAATGGTGGCAGCTCTATATGGCCTGCATGATTAGCCGCACCCAATACAAAAATAAATCCAAGCGGTCTTGGATTAACACCCATGGCTAACTCTGTTGTTTCAAGTAGTACTATTCTTAGCTCTTTCATCTCATCATCCCTGTTACTTCCAGGACTCTCGGTGGTGGTGGTCTACATGGCCATCATGATTACCCTAACCAAATACTACAATCCAACCTTGGTTCAGTCTTCCTAAGGCCCTTCATTGGCTGTATTTTGGTAGTACTGTTCTTATTAGTTTAACCCCTTAATGACCGAGGACGTGCAGGGTACGTCCTCAAAAAAAAGGCAGTTAACGCCTGAGGACGTACCCTGCACGTCCTCGGTCATTAAGGGGTTAAACTAATAAGAACAGTACTACCAAAATACAGCCAATGAAGGGCCTTAGGAAGACTGAGCCAAGGTTGGATTGTAGTATTTGGTTAGTGTAATCATGATCCTGCTCGCTTCCAGCTGCTTTCCGGTTATTGCAGTGATGCCTCGATAAGGAGGCATCCTGCAATAACCATACATGGCCATCCGATGCAGAGAGAGCCACTCTGTGGCCCTCTCTGCACCAGACATCGATGGCCGGTATCGTTGGTGGGTGGGAGACGACTTGGGAGGCGGGTGGGCGGCCATCGGTGTGCCGTGTGACGTCGGGGGGGGGCGGGATCGGGGGCGGGACCATCGGGGGCGCGCACGGACGCGCGCGCGTGCACGGAGGGTGGCGGGCGGGCGCGCGCACAGGGTCGGGAGCGGGTGGGAACCGCTACACTACAGAAAATCAATAAAAAGTAAAAAGTTAAAAGGGCCATAATCACACAAAAAAAACCCCACAAAAAGAGATTGTGGAGGGGTGGGGGGTTGGTTTTTGTGTGGGGGGAAGCTACACTACAGAAAAGTTAAAAAAATGCAAAACAAAAACATTTTTTCGTCTAAACTGGGTACTGGCAGACAGCTGCCAGTACCCAAGATGGCGCCCATTAAGTTAGAGTGGGAGGGTTATAGAGCTGTTTGGGGGGGATCAGTGAGGTTGGGGGCTAAGGGGAGATAGTACACAGCAGCATATGTAAATATGCTTTTAAAAAAACCCACCAAAAAAACAAATACAGCTTTTATTTTAGTACTGGCAGACTTTCTGCCAGTACTTAAGATGGCGGGGACAATTGTGGGGTGGGGGAGGGAAGAGAGCTGTTTGGGAGGGATCAGGGGGTCTGATGTTTACGGTGGGAGGCTGAGCTCTACACTAAATCTAATATTAACCCTGCAAGCTCCCTACAAGCTACCTAATTAACCCCTTCACTGCTAGCCATAATACACGTGTGATGCGCAGCGGCATTTAGCGGCCTTCAAAATACCAAAAAGCAACGCCAAAGCCATATATGTCTGCTATTTCTGAACAAAGGGGATCCCAGAGAAGCATTTACAACCATTTGTGCCATAATTGCACAATCTGTTTGTAAATGATTTCATTGAGAAACCTAAAATTGTGAAAAATTTAACTTTTTTTTAATTTGTTCGCATTTGGCGGTGAAATGGTGGCATGAAATATACCAAAATGGGCCTAGATCAATAATTGGGGTTGTCTACTACACTACACTAAAGCTAAAATTACCCCAAAAAACTCCCTACATGCTCCCTAATTAACCCCTTCACTGCTGGGCATAATACACTTGTGTTGCGCAATGGCATTTAGTGGCATTCTAATTACCAAAAAGCAACACCAAAGCCATATAAGTATGCTATTTCTGAACAAAGGGGATCCCAGAGAAGAATTTACAACCATTTGTGACATAATTGCACAAGCTGTTTGTAAATAATTTCAGTGAGAAACCTAAAGTTTGTGAAAAAATTTGTGAAAAAGTGAACATTTTTTTTATTTGATCGCATTTGGCAGTGAAATGGTGGCATGAAATATACCAAAATGGGCTTAGATCAATACTTTGGGAATATATACATGTCAATGGATATTCAGAGATTCCTGAAAGATATCAGTGTTCTAATGTAACTAGCGCTAATTTTGAAAAAAAAAATGGTTTGGAAATAGCAAAGTGCTACTTGTATTTATTGCCCTATAACTTGCAAAAAAAGCAAAGAACATGTAAACATTGGGTATTTCTAAAATCAGGACAATATTTAGAAACTATTTAGCATAGGTGTTTTTTGGTGGTTGTAGATATGTAACAGATTTTGGGGGTCAAAGTTAGAAAAATTGTTTTTTTTTTCAATTTTTCCTCATATTTTATCATTTTTTTATAGTAAATTATAAGATATGATGAAAATAATGGTATCTTTAGAAATTCCATTTAATGGCGAGAAAAACGGTATATAATATGTGTGGGTACAGTAAATGAGTAAGAGGAAAATTACAGCTAAACACAAACACTGCAAAAATGTAAAAGTAGCTTTGGTCCCAAACGGACAGAAAATGTAAAAGTGCTGTGGTCATTAAGGGGTTAATAGCTGATACGACACCGAATGTTGTCAGCTCTATATGGCCTGCATGAATAGCCGCACCCAAAGCCAAAAAAAAGCCAAGCGGTTTTGCACTAACACCCATGGCTAACTCTGTTGTTTCAAGTTCTACTATTCTTAGCTCTTTCATCTCATCCCTGTTACTTCCAGGACTCTCGGTGGTGGTGGTCTACATGGCCATCATGATTAGCCTAACCAAATACTACAATCCAACCTTGTCTCAGTCTTCATAAGGCCCTTCATTGGCTGTAATTTGGTAGTACTGTTCTTATTAGTTTAATAGCTGATACGACACCGAATATTGTCAGCTCTATATGGCCTGCATGAATAGCCGCACCCAAAGCCAAAAAAAAGCCAAGCGGTTTTGCACTAATACCCATGGCTAACTCTGTTGTTTCAAGTTCTACTATTCTTAGCTCTTTCATCTCATCATCCCTGTTACTTCCAGGACTCTCGGTGGTGGTGGTCTACATGGCCATCATGATTAGCCTAACCAAATACTACAATCCAACCTTGGCCCAGTCTTCCTAAGGCCCTTCATTGGCTGTATTTTGGTAGTACTGTTCTTATTAGTTTAATAGCTGATACGACACCGAATGTTGTCAGCTCTATATGGCCTGTATGAATAGCCGCACCCAAAGCCAAAAAAAAGCCAAGCGGTTTTGCACTAACACCCATGGCTAACTCTGTTGTTTCAAGTTCTACTATTCTTAGCTCTTTCATCTCATCCCTCTTACTTCCAGGACTCTCGGTGGTGGTGGTGGTCTACATGGCCATCATGATTAGCCTAACCAAATACTACAATCCAACCTTGGCTCAGTCTTCCTAAGGCCCTTCATTGGCTGTATTTTGGTAGTACTGTTCTTATTAGTTTAATAGCTGATACGACACCGAATGTTGTCAGCTCTATATGGCCTGCATGAATAGCCGCACCCAAAGCCAAAAAAAAGCCAAGCGGTTTTGCACTAACACCCATGGCTAACTCTGTTGTTTCAAGTTCTACTATTCTTAGCTCTTTCATCTCATCATCCCTGTTACTTCCAGGACTCTCGGTGGTGGTGGTCTACATGGCCATCATGATTAGCCTAACCAAATACTACAATCCAACCTTGGCCCAGTCTTCCTAAGGCCCTTCATTGGCTGTATTTTAGTAGTACTGTTCTTATTAGTTTAATAGCTGATACGACACCGAATGTTGTCAGCTCTATATGGCCTGCATGAATAGCCGCACCCAAAGCCAAAAAAAAGCCAAGCGGTTTTGCACTAACACCCATGGCTAACTCTGTTGTTTCAAGTTCTACTATTCTTAGCTCTTTCATCTCATCCCTGTTACTTCCAGGACTCTCGGTGGTGGTGGTGGTCTACATGGCCATCATGATTAGCCTAACCAAATACTACAATCCAACCTTGGCTCAGTCTTCCTAAGGCCCTTCATTGGCTGTATTTTGGTAGTACTGTTCTTATTAGTTTAATAGCTGATACGACACTGAATGTTGTCAGCTCTATATGGCCTGCATGAATAGCCGCACCCAAAGCCAAAAAAAAGCCAAGCGGTTTTGCACTAACACCCATGGCTAACTCTGTTGTTTCAAGTTCTACTATTCTTAGCTCTTTCATCTCATCATCCCTGTTACTTCCAGGACTCTCGGTGGTGGTGGTCTACATGGCCATCATGATTAGCCTAACCAAATACTACAATCCAACCTTGGCCCAGTCTTCCTAAGGCCCTTCATTGGCTGTATTTTGGTAGTACTGTTCTTATTAGTTTAATAGCTGATATGACACTGAATGTTGTCAGCTCTATATGGCCTGCATGAATAGCCGCACCCAAAGCCAAAAAAAAGCCAAGCGGTTTTGCACTAACACCCATGGCTAACTCTGTTGTTTCAAGTTCTACTATTCTTAGCTCTTTCATCTCATCATCCCTGTTACTTCCAGGACTCTCGGTGGTGGTGGTCTACATGGCCATCATGATTAGCCTAACCAAATACTACAATCCCACCTTGGCCCAGTCTTCCTAAGGCCCTTCACTGGCTGTATTTTGGTAGTACTGTTCTTATTAGTTTAATAGCTGATATGACACCGAATGTTGTCAGCTCTATATGGCCTGCATGATTAGCCACACCCAAAGCCAAAAAAAAGCCAAGCGGTTTTGCACTAACACCCATGGCTAACTCTGTTGTTTCAAGTTCTACTATTCTTAGCTCTTTCATCTCATCATCCCTGTTACTTCCAGGACTCTCTGTGGTGGTGGTCTACATGGCCATCATGATTAGCCTAACCAAATACTACAATCCAACCTTGGCCCAGTCTTCCTAAGGCCCTTCATTGGCTGTATTTTGGTAGTACTGTTCTTATTAGTTTAATAGCTGATACGACACCGAATGTTGTCAGCTCTATATGGCCTGCATGAATAGCCGCACCCAAAGCCAAAAAAAAGCCAAGCGGTTTTGCACTAACACCCATGGCTAACTCTGTTGTTTCAAGTTCTACTATTCTTAGCTCTTTCATCTCATCCCTGTTACTTCCAGGACTCTCGGTGGTGGTGGTGGTCTACATGGCCATCATGATTAGCCTAACCAAATACTACAATCCAACCTTGGCTCAGTCTTCCTAAGGCCCTTCATTGGCTGTATTTTGGTAGTACTGTTCTTATTAGTTTAATAGCTGATACGACACCGAATGTTGTCAGCTCTATATGGCCTGCATGAATAGCCGCACCCAAAGCCAAAAAAAGCCAAGCGGTTTTGCACTAACACCCATGGCTAACTCTGTTGTTTCAAGTTCTACTATTCTTAGCTCTTTCATCTCATCATCCCTGTTACTTCCAGGACTCTCGGTGGTGGTGGTCTACATGGCCATCATGATTAGCCTAACCAAATACTACAATCCCACCTTGGCCCAGTCTTCCTAAGGCCCTTCATTGGCTGTATTTTGGTAGTACTGTTCTTATTAGTTTAATAGCTGATATGACACCGAATGTTGTCAGCTCTATATGGCCTGCATGATTAGCCGCACCCAAAGCCAAAAAAAAGCCAAGTGGTTTTGCACTAACACCCATGGCTAACTCTGTTGTTTCAAGTTCTACTATTCTTAGCTCTTTCATCTCATCCCTGTTACTTCCAGGACTCTCGGTGGTGGTGGTCTACATGGCCATCATGATTAGCCTAACCAAATACTACAATCCAACCTTGGCTCAGTCTTCCTAAGGCCCTTCATTGGCTGTATTTTGGTAGTACTGTTCTTATTAGTTTAATAGCTGATACGACACCAAATGTTGTCAGCTCTATATGGCCTGCATGAATAGCCGCACCCAAAGCCAAAAAAAAGCCAAGCGGTTTTGCACTAACACCCATGGCTAACTCTGTTGTTTCAAGTTCTACTATTCTTAGCTCTTTCATCTCATCATCCCTGTTACTTCCAGGACTCTCGGTGGTGGTGGTCTACATGGCCATCATGATTAGCCTAACCAAATACTAAAATCCAACCTTGGCTCAGTCTTCCTAAGGCCCTTCATTGGCTGTATTTTGGTAGTACTGTCATCCTTTTGAATAATAGATTACAGGAAAGGCATTGATTTTAGAATCCCAGAGATCATTTATATGACCCGTGAAAAAAAAAAATTCATTAGATACCCGTTACACAATTATTTATCCTCAGGCCTTTTTAATACGAGGGTCCCGGAGCCTCAACCGAAACAACAGCATGAAAGAGGAGATATGTCATCCTTTTGAATAAAAGATTACAGTAAAGGCATTGATTTTAGAAACCCACAGATCATTATTTGCAACCGTGAAATTAGAAAAAAACATTGATTACACACCCGTGACACTTATTTATGCTCAGGCCTTTTTAATACGAGGGTCCCGGAGCCTCAACCGAAACAACAGCATGAAAGAGGAGATATGTCATCCTTTTGAATAAAAGATTACAGTAAAGGCATTGATTTTAGAAACCCACAGATCATTATTTGCAACCGTTAAATTAGAAAAAAACATTGATTAGACAGCCGTGACACTTATTTATGCTCAGGCCTTTTAAATACGAGGGTCCCGGAGCCTCAACGGAAACAACAGCATGAAAGAGGAGATATGTCATCCTTTTGAATAAAAGATTACAGTAAAGGCATTGATTTTAGAAACCCACAGATCATTATTTGCAACCGTGAAATAGAAAAAAACATTGATTACACACCCATGACACTTATTTATCCTCAGGCCTTTTTAATACGAGGGTCCCGGAGCCTCAACCGAAACAACAGCATGAAAGAGGAGATATGTCATCCTTTTGAATAAAAGATTACAGGAAAGGCATTGATTTTAGAAACCCACAGATCATGATTTGCAACCGTTAAATTAGAAAAAAACATTGATTAGACACCCGTGACACTTATTTATGCTCAGGCCTTTTTAATACGAGGGTCCCGGAGCCTCAACCGAAACAACAGCATGAAATTGGAGATAAGTCATCCTTTTGAATAAAAGATTAAAGTAAAGGCATTGATTTTAGAAACCCACAGATCATTTATATGACCCGTGTAATAGAAAAAAACATTCATTAGACACCGGTTACACTTATTTATCCTCAGGCCTTGTTAATACGAGGGTCCCGGAGCCGCAACCGAAACAACAGCATGAAAGAGGACATATGTCATCCTTTTGAATTATAGATTACAGGAAAGGCATTGATTTTAGAAACACTGAGATAATTACTTGCAACCGGGAAATAAAAAAAAAAACATTGAACAGACACCCAGTACACTTTATTATCCATAGGCCATTTCAGCAGAGGCTCCAGGACCCTCAACAAAACAAGAGCAGGGAGCTGGGCATAGGAGTACAATGGAGTGTGACAATAATAATCTGAAGGTGAAGATTGCATAGTTGTGGCATTTTAATTTTGTTATCGTGGGAACTTAGTACTTGCAATGACCTTGCTCTGGTGAATCCATATCGCAAATGTGTTATTTAAGGCACTGTTTGTCTATTTTTTTGAATATCAGCATTTGGTAAATGAAGCTCAACTTAAGGCTGGTGAGAAACGACCTTTCTTCTGGCTGTTTGCAAATGTTGTGGCTCTGGACAAACATGTGAATAAGGGGCCATCAGCCATATTCTGCATGCAACCCCTTTGATGATTGACGATAAACATGTGTCACCTGCAAGCAGAGCTCGTTACTTCTGTCTAAATCATCTTCCTAGTATGGACAGGCCACTGTTTCCCACAGCAAGTACGAATTTTGAAATACAAGATTGTCTTGAGTATGGTAGGAAACCAAAGTTTATTTAATTCTGTACTATCTATCACCACAAAAAATGAACTTCTTGAAGCAACGAAAATACCAGCAATTTCATGTGCTTATGGATGACAAGGACGTCCTGTCCTGTGGTGCACAGAGATGGAGACGATTTTTGCCCTCCCTGTACACTACCCAGATGTCTCAAACATCACCAGAAACACAATACAGCCACTCTTGTGAAGTTCCTGGAGTGTTCCGGTAGCCATCTCTTTGCGCTCCTAAAGGAATACTTTATCAGTGTTTTTGTATACATTCGACAACAGCTTCGGAGACTGTGGTTGATGCACATGTTATTTACTGTTGTTCCAGCTGTGTCAATATCAATTGGCATGAAAAAGTTAAGATTTGTGGGTTGGGGAGCCTATAGCTGTTGCGGTAGGACGTGTGTTTGAGGAGCTCCAGGTCTTACAAGTTACTTTGGAGTTAGTTTTCAACCTTAATTTAATTTTCTTTTTGGGATTCATAGTCACACTTTCTGGGGCTATCAAGAGGAGCCTGGTAAAAGCAGTAGTAGTCACCCCTTATATCAACGGGTACTGAGACCTGTTTTTTGCCTTTCCAATATTGCGCCGGTCCACAAACTAATCCTGAATGGAAAAAAAAAACTTAAAATTTGGACTAGTGACGCACATTTTATGCACGCTGTGGCAATTGCAATTTGCAATAAAAATAATCTGCTAACAGCAACCACTACCTACGACCACACCTGACTCCTGAAGTCATGCTTCAGTTATTAGGTCAAGTTAAATAAAAAATTATTTTTTTTATGCTCAGCAGAGGCTCCAGGACCCTCGACAAAACCAGCAGCAGGAAAGAGGACATATGACATCCTTTTGAAAAAATGATTTTAGGAAAGGCATTGATTTCAGAAACACAGAGATCATTAGTTGTAAACGGTAAATAGAAAAAAACATTGATTAGACACCCAGTACACTTATTTTTCATTAGGCCTTTTTAATAAGATTAAGAGGCTCCCGGAGCCTCAACAGAAACAACAGCATTAAAAAGTACATATGGCATCCTTGTGAATAATAGATTACAGGAAAGGCATTGATTTTAGAAACCCGTGGATAATTTGTTGCAACCATGAAATCTAAAAAAACATAGATTAGACACCCAGTACACTTCTTTATCCTTAGGCCTTTTAAGCATAGGCTCCAGGACCCTCAACAAAACCAGCAGCAGGAAAGAGGACATATGGCATACTTTTGTAAATTAGATTACAGGAAAGGCATTGATTTTAGAAACACAGAGATCATTTATATGACCAGTGAAATAGAAAAAAAAATGATTGGACATGCAGTACACTTCTTTATCCTTAGTCCTTTTTAATACGAGGGTCCCGGAGTCTCAACAGAAACAACAGCATGAAAGAGGACATATTTTAATACATATAAAAATTTACAAATGGCAATCAGACGCATGGATCCATTTCTGACTTAACAAAAATATATATATATATAATAAACAAATCTAAAAATATCTAAAAATATCCAATGGAGTATAGCATGTGACGCTGACTTAGTGAGCCAGTGATGAGGAGTTAGAAGGACATGTACATTCAATAATATAAACAACCTAAGTGAGTGATTGAGTGTACACAATAGCTTTCAACAAAGAAAAATAGCATTCACAAAAAATAGTGTTCACAAAAATTGGCGTACATAAAAAATGTTCAAATGTTCAACCGGTTATATGTAAGTGAATCCAGTAGTGTTTCCTCCAAAGTGACGTGTAGAAATATAACGTGAAGTCAATAATAGTAGAATGTAAACGTTGAGTGGGTCAAATTATTGTGGTTCAGCTGCTAAATTAAAAAAATTGTAAATCCGTGAGGTGTATAAAAATAAAAATAACTTGTGAAAAAATCCACGTGGAAAACTTGAATTCAAATGATAAACAAAGGTCAAAAATCAAAAGACAAAAATATCAAAAGACAAAAATAGATAGTGATAATATTAAAAAGCACTCTCTCCCTTAAAATGTACCTTTTACTAGCCTTTTAAGCTTTTTAGCGCTTACTCTCTCCCTTAAAATGTACCTTTTACTAGCCTTTTAAGCTTTTTAGCGCTTACTCTCTCCCCATTTTAACTTTTGTATTGTTAGCCTACTAGGAGGCTATATAGTTAGTAAGCTTAAGGCCCTGGGTGTAGCGCTCGGTCCACTTCTCCTGTTCTGAAAGAGGACATATGTCATCCTTTTGAATAATAGATTACAGGAAAGGCATTGATTTTAGAAACACAGAGATCATTAGTTGCAACCGTGAAATCTAAAAAAACATAGATTATACACCCAGTACACTTCTTTATCCTTAGGCTTTTTTAGAAGAGTCTCCCGTAGCCTCACCAGAAAAAACAGCATGAAAGAGGACATATGGCATACTTGTGACTAATAGATTACAGGAAAGGCATTGATTTTAGAAACCCGGAGCTAATTTGTTGCAACCGGGAAATCTAAAAAAACATTGATTAGACACCCAAGTACACTTATTTATACTTAGGCCTTTTTTTTAGCAGAGGCTCCAGGACCCTCAACAAAACCAGCAGCAGTAAAGAGGACATATGGCATCCTTTAGAAAAATAGATTTCTGGAAAGGCATTGATTTTAGAAACACAGAGATCATTAGTTGCAACCGTGCAATCTCTAAAAAATTGGATTATACACCAAGTACACTTATTTATCCTTAGGCCTTTTTTGCAGAGGCTCCAGGAACCTCCACAAAACCAGCAGCATGAAAGAGAACATATGGCATCCTTTAGAAAATTAGATTACAGGAAAGGCATTGATTTTAGAAACACAGAGATCATTAGTTGCAACCGTGAAATCGCAATAAACTTCGATTATACACCAAGTACACTTATATATCCTTAGGCCTTTTTAGCAGAGGCTCCAGGACCCTCCACAAAACCAGCAGCATGAAAGAGGACATATGGCATCCTTTAGAAAATTAGATTACAGGAAAGGCATTGATTTTAGAAACACAGAGATCATTAGTTGCAACCGTGAAATCTAAAAAAACATAGGTTATACACCCAGTACACTTCTTTATCCTTAGGCCTTTTTAGAAGAGTGTCCCGGAGCCTCAACAGAAAGAACAGCATGAAAGAGGACATATGGCATCCTTTTGAAAAATAGATTACAGGAAAGGCATTGATTTTAGAAAGACAGAAAAAATTTGTTACAAACGGGAAATCTAAAAAAACATTGAATAGACACCCAGTACACTTCTTTATCCTTTGGCCTTTTTAGCAGAGGCTCCAGGACACTCAACAAAACCAGCAGTAGGAAAGAGGACATATGGCATCCTTTGTGAAAAAAAGATTATAGGAAAGGCATTGATTTTAGAAACCCGGGGATATTTTTTTGCAACCGTGAATTTTAATTAAAAAGAATGATTGGATTGACACCCAGTACAATTCTTTATCCATAAGGCCTTTTTATAAGAGGGTCCAGGACCCTCAAACAAAAAACCAGCAGGAAAGAGGACATATGGCATACTTTTGAACAATAGAGTACAGGAAAGGCATTGATTTTAGAAACCCATAGAAATTTTTATTTTTAAATGGAAATTTGAATAAAAAAAATGATTAGATGGACAGCCAGTACACCTCTTTCTCCTTAGGCATTTTTATAAGAGGGTCCTGGACCCTCAAAAAAAACACCTGCAGGAAAGAGGACATATGGCATACTTTTGAACAATAGAGTACAGGAAAGGCATTGATTTTAGAAACCCATAGATAATTTTTTGCAAATGGAAATTTGAATAAAAAAAATGATTCGATGGACACCCACTACACCTCTTTCTCCTTAGGCCTTTTTATAAGAGGGTCCTGGACCCTCAAAAAAAACACCAGCAGGAAAGAGGACATATGGCATCCTTTTGAACAAAAGAGTATAGGTACAGCATTGATTTTACAAACCCATAGATCATTTTGGTCAATTGTTAAATAGAAAAATAAAAATGAGTGGCCAACCAGTACGCCTCTTTCTCCTTAGGCCTTTTTATAAGAGGGTCCTGGACCCTCAAAAAAAACACCAGCAGGAAAGAGGACGTATGGCATCCTTTTGAACAATAGAGTACAGGTACGCATTGATTTTACAAACCCAGAGATCATTTTGGTCAATTGTTAAATAGAAAAATAAAAATCAGTGGCCAACCAGTACACCTCTGTCTCCTTAGGCCTTTTTATAAGAGGGTCCTGGACCCTCAAAAAAAACACCAGCAGGAAAGAGGACGTATGGCATCCTTTTGAACAATAGAGTACAGGTACGGCATTGATTTTACAAACCCAGAGATCATTTTGGTCAATTGTTAAATAGAAAAATAAAAATGAGTGGCCAACCAGTACACCTCTTTCTCCTTAGGCCTTTTTATAAGAGGGTCCTGGACACTCAAAAAAAACACCAGCAGGAAAGAGGACGTATGGCATCCTTTTGAACAATAGAGTACAGGTACGGCATTGATTTTACAAAACCAGAGATAATTTTGGTCAAATGAGAAATAGAAAATAAAAATGAGTGGACACCCAGTACACCTCTTTCACCTTAGGCCTTTTTATAAGAGTGTCCAGGACCCTCAAACAAAATACCAGCAGGAAAGAGAACATATGGCATACTTTGGAACAATAGAGTACTGGTACGGCATTGATTTGTGAAACCCACAGATAATTGTTTGTAAAAGTGAAATAGCCCCAAAAACCATGCTTGGACTCCCACTCCAGGTCGTTCTCCTTCAGCTTTTTTATAAGAGGGTCCAGCACCCTCAACAGAAACAACTGCAGGAAACACCACCACATATGCCATCCTTTTGCACAAGCGAGTACAGGTATGGCATCCATTTTAGAAACCCAAAGATAATTGAGAGGAACCAGGAACATTTTTTCTAAAAACTGGATGGGGCACCCATTACTACAGGTCGTTCTCCTTCAGCCTTTTTATATCATGGGCCACGACCCACAACAGGCACAACAGCATGAAACACAACATATGCCACCCTTTTGCACAATAGAGTACAGGTATGGCATAGATGGAACACGGAGATAATTTAGAGCAACCAAGAGACGGATAAAGATTCTTGGTCGATCCTACTCTTTCAAATTTGTTGCATTTTGCGTTCAATTGAATGGTCCACCGGATATGAGTGGTGTGTAAAGTTGTACAATTCGTAACAGTTTAATCACTAGTGTTATGTGCCTTATTTTTGTTATTTGAGTTTTGTACCCACAGAGATGCAGCAGAGGCCAGAAAAATCAGGAATGTACAAATGACTGAAAAATTGGGGTATTGTTGTAGCAACTGCTGTAGCAGCGGCCAGAAAAATCGATGTTTGTAAAACATTTATAAAGTGCCCTAAAAGCTTGTGGCTTGAACACTAGTTGTTGGCGGATATAACCAACAAAAAAAAAGGCCAGCCTGTGTACCAGTTGTAGCCCAAGCCAGCTCATATCATCATCAGTAGTTTTTTATTCAAATGTATCGCCCAATGTCAGTCCCTTCGGGATCCAGCCCTCATTCATTTTTATAAAAGTGAGATAGTCAAGGCTTTTTTGACCTAGGCGACTTCTCTTCTCAGTGACAAAACCTCCTGCTGCACTAAAAGTCCTTTCGGACAGGACACTTGAAGCGGGGCAGGCCAGAAGTTCCATTGCAAATTGGGATAGCTCAGGCCACAAGTCCAGCCTGCACATCCAGTAGTCAAGGGGTCCATCGCTCCTGAGAGTGTCGAGATCCGCAGTTAAAGTTAGGTAGTCTGCTACCTGTCGGTTGAGTCTTTCTCTAAGGCTGGATCCCGAAAGGCTCTGATGGTGCATGGGAGTTAAAAAGGTATGCATGTCCTCCATCAACAAGACGTCAGGAAAGCGCCCGGTCCTTGCTGCCGTGGTCGTGGGAGGAGGAGGATTAATTTCATCTCTTCCCCTGTTACATTCCCGTGGTGCTGTGACATCACCCTTATACGCTGTGTAAAGCATAGTTTTTAATTTATTATGAAAATGCTCCATCCTTTCCGACTTGCGGGAATTTGGTAACATTTCAGGCACTTTATGCTTATACCGGGGGTCGAGGAGCGTGGACACCCAGTACAGGTCGTTCTCCTTCAGCTTTTTTATACGAGGGTCCCTCAACAGGCACGACAGCATGAAAGAACCCATTTGAACAAGGTTGGATGCTGAGCTAATCATGTCGCGTTCCTCCTCCTCACTGATCTCACTGATGGTATCTTCTTCCCCCCAGCCACGTACAACACCACGGGTACCAGGGAGGTGACAACAACGAGCACCCTGGGATGACTGTTGTGCTCGGTCTTCCTCCTCCTCATCCTCCCCAAAGCCACATTCCTCCTCTGACTCCTCTTCCTCACAATCCTCTTCCTGCGTTGCCGCAGGTCCAGCAAGCAATGCTGATTCGGCTGTTTGCGGGGGTGATGGACATCACAACTCTCCCGCTTCCTCGTCACGCTCATCTACTGCCTGATCCAGCACTCTTCACAGGGCACGCTCCAGGAAGAAAACAAATGGTATGATGTCGCTGATGGTGCCTTCGGTGCGACTGACAAGGTTTGTCACCTCCTCAAAAGGACGCATGAGCCTACAGGCATTAGCGTCCAGTAATTTGGCAAAAATATCCCCAGCTCCCCAGAGGCTGTCCTAGCACCCCAGTCATACAAATACTCATTAACAGCTTTTTCTTGTTGGAGCAGACGGTCAAACATTAGGAGTGTTGAATTCCACCGTGTCGGGCTGTCGCAAATCAAGCGCCTCACTGGCAGGTTGTTTCGACGCTGGATATCAGACAAGTGCGCCATGGCCGTGTAGGAACGCCTGAAATGGCCACACATCTTCCTGGCCTGCTTCAGGACGCCCTGTAAGCCTGGGTACTTATGGACAAATCATTGTACAATTAGATTACACACATGTGCCATGCACGGCACATGTGTCAACTTGCCCAATTTCAATGCCGCCACCAAATTACTTCCATTGTCAGAAACAACCTTGCCAATCTCCAGTTGGTTCCGAGTCAGCCACTGATCCACCTGTGCGTTCAGGGCGGTCAGGAGTGCTGGTGCGGTGTGACTCTCCGCTTTCAGGCAAGTCAACCCCAAGACGGCGTGACACTGCCGTACCCGGGATGTAGCATAGTACCTGGGGAGCTGGGGGGGTGCCATAGATGTGGAGCAAGACGCAGAAGTTGAAGAGGACTCACCCGAGGAAGAGGTTATGGAAGAGGATGGAGTAGGAGGAGTAGAGGAGGTAGCAGCAGGCCTGCCTGCAAGTCGTGGCGGTGTCACCAACTCTTCTGCAGAGCCACGCATTCCATGCTTGTCAGAAGTCAGCAGGTTTACCCAATGCGCAGTGTAGGTGATATACCTGCCCTGACCATGCTTTGCAGACCAGCTATCCGTGGTCATATGGACCCTTGCCCCAACGCTGTGTGCCAAACATGCCATAACTTCCTTTCTCACAACAGAGTACAGGTTTGGGATTGCCTTTTGTGAAAAGAAATTTCTGCCAGGTATCTTCCACTGCGGTGTCCCAATAGATACAAATTTTTTGAAAGCATCAGATGTGATGGGAGACCATGTGCCTTCGCAAAGCAGTTGGCTGTTGGACTTCCCACGACTCAGTTTCTTTTGGTACAGGTTGCAAATGGCATCGCTGTTGTCAGAGGCAGACACACAAAAAAAATGCCACACTGCTGAGCTCTGCGATGACGGCATTCTGGTGGTGGCAACAGCATGCGTTGATGGGCGTCGGCGGGCTGTCTGGCTGACCCCTGGTGACGATGCATGCTGTCTGACTGTGCCACTAGCTCCTTGAGATGACCTCCCCGTGCTTCCAAATCGTCTCCTCCTCCTCTCTGTCTCCCCATCTGAACTTTCCCCCTCTTCTTCTTCTCTTCTAGCAGGCACCCACGTGACATCCACCGACACATCATCATCAACCGCTTCACTTGTATCTGAAACATTTCCTGTGTTAGCCATACAACTAGGTCCTCCTCAGAAGTTTTTGCATCCCCCCTGGCACCCGGCGTCAACAATGTGCATATTTGTAGGGTCTAAAGGAATCACAGCACCACGACCACGGAAACTGCGGGGTGGCCTGCCTCTGCCTGTCATTTTTTTTTAAATGGACACTAACAATACTATTACACCAACTGAGTGGTGGCACTGTGAAAGTGGGCACAGTATATGCTGTGAGACTGACAACAACAAAAAAGACAGATGTTTTAAAAATCACAAATTGTTCATTATTTTAAATATTACTAGTACTGTGGCAACAAATATGATTGTTTGGCACTATTTGGCAAATGGGCCTGTCTGGCACACACGCTGGGAGAAAGGAAACTGCAATTCAATGGCACTAGGAGACTGAAGAATCACAGTCAAAACAGTTATGATCAACAAAAATTCCAATTCTGTTACAATAAATATGAGTGGCGGCACTAATTGGCTAGTTGGGACTGGCACACAGGCAGGCAGGCAGGAGGAAAATGCAATTCAAGGGCACTAGTAGACTGCAGATTGACAGTCAAAACAGTGTTGATTGACAAATTTTGCAATACTGTTAAAAGAAATATGATTGCTAGCACTAATTGGATAGTTGGACCTGGCACACAGGCTGGCAGGCAGTAGAAAAGTGCAATTCAATGGCACAAGCAAAATGAGGATTAAGATCAACAATCAAGATTTTTTTAATTTTAATTAGTAACTATACTGTGACAAATAATTAGGATTGGTGTAAATAGTTGGCAAGACGGCCTGGCACAAAAGGATGGCAGGCAGGAGGTAGATGCAATTCAAGGACACTAGGAGACTGATTACTGACAGTCTAAACAGTGATGATTGACAATTTTTGCAATACTGTTAACAGAAATATGATTGCTGACAACAATTGGCTAGGTGGGCCTGGCTCACAGCAGGCTGCAAGGCAGGAGGAAAGTGCTATTCAATGGCACCAGCAAAATGAGGATTCAAATCACAGCAACTATTACCAAAAATATTAATTTTTAATTATTAGAATACTGTCACAACAAATATGATTGGTGTAAATATTTTTTAAGTAGGCCTGGCACACAGGCTTGGAAGGCTGTAGAAAAGTGCTATTCTAGGGCACGAACAAACTGAGGATTAAGATCATCAACAATAAAGATTTTTTTCATTTTAATTAGTAACTATACTGTGACAAAAAATTAGGATTGGTGTAAATAGTTGGTAAGACGGCCTGGCACAAAAGGATGGCAGGCAGGAGGTAGATGCAATTCAAGGACACTAGGAGACTGATTACTGACCGTCTAAACAGTGATGATTGACAATTTTTGCAATACTGTTAACAGAAATATGATTGCTGACAACAATTGGCTAGGTGGGCCTGGCTCAAAGCAGGCTGCAAGGCAGGAGGAAAGTGCTATTCAATGGCACCAGCAAACTGAGGATTCAAATCACAGCAACTATTGCCAAAAAATTTAATTTTTAATTATTAGAATACTGTCACAACAAATAGGATTGGTGTAAATATTTTTCAAGTAGGCCTGGCACACAGGCTTGGAAGGCTGTAGAAAAGTGCTATTCTAGGGCACGAGCAAACTGAGGATTAAGATCATCAACAATCAAGATTTTTTTAATTTTAATTAGTAACTATACTGTGACAAAAAATTAGGATTGGTGTAAATAGTTGGCAAGACGGCCTGGCACAAAAAGATGGCAGGCAGGAGGTAGATGCAATTCAAGGACACTAGGAGACTGCTTACTGACAGTCTAAACAGTGATGATTGACAATTTTTGCAATACTGTTATCAGAAATATGATTGCTGACAACAATTGGCTAGGTGGGCCTGGCTCACAGCAGGCTGCAAGGCAGGAGGAAAGTGCTATTCAATGGCACCAGCAAACTGAGGATTCAAATCACAGCAACTATTACCAAAATTTTTAATTATTAGAATACTGTCACAACAAATATGATTGGTGTAAATATTTTTTAAGTAGGCCTGGCACACAGGCTTGGAAGGCTGTAGAAAAGTGCAATTCAAAGGAACGAGCAAACTGAAGATTAAGATCATCAACAATAAAGATTTTTTTAATTGTAATTAGTAACTATACTGTGACAAAAAAATTAGGATTGGTGTAAATAGTTGGCAAGACGGCCTGGCACAAAAGGATGGCAGGCAGGAGGTAGATGCAATTCAAGGAAACTAGGAGACTGATTACTGACAGTCTAAACAGTGATGATTGACAATTTTTGCAATACTCTTAACAGAAATATGATTGCTGACAACAATTGGCTAGGTGGGCCTGGCTCACAGCAGGCTGCAAGGCAGGAGGAAAGTGCTATTCAATGGCACCAGCAAACTGAGGATTCAAATCACAGCAACTATTACCAAAAATTTTAATTTTTAATTATTAGAATACTGTCACAACAAATATGATTGGTGTAAATATTTTTTAAGTAGGCCTGGCACACAGGCTTGGAAGGCTGTAGAAAAGTGCAATTTAAAGGCACGAGCAAACTGAGGATTAAGATCATCAACAATCAAGATTTTTTTCATTTTAATTAGTAACTATACTGTGACAAAAAATTAGGATTGGTGTAAATAGTTGGCAAGACGGCCTGGCACAAAAGGATGGCAGGCAGGAGGTAGATGCAATTCAAGGACACTAGGAGACTGATTACTGACAGTCTAAACAGTGATGATTGACAATTTTTGCAATACTGTTAACAGAAATATGATTGCTGACAACAATTGGCTAGGTGGGCCTGGCTCACAGCAGGCTGCAAGGCAGGAGGAAAGTGCTATTCAATGGCACCAGCAAACTGAGGATTCAAATCACAGCAACTATTACAAAAAATTTAAATTTTTACTTATTAGAATACTGTCACAACAAATATGATTGGTGTAAATATTTTTTATGTAGGCCTGGCACACAGGCTTGGAAGGCTGTAGAAAAGTGCAATTCAAAGGCACGAGCAAACTGAGGATTAAGATCAACACTAAAAATGTTTTTTATTTAAATGAATAACTATACTGTCTGACTGTGACAACAATTATGATTGGTGTAAATAGTTGGCTAGATGGCCTGGCACAAAAGGCTGTTAGTGGCAGGCAGGAGGTAAATGAAATTCAATGGCACTAGGAGACTGAATATTTGCAGTCCAAAAAATTATGATTTTTTTTTTTTTTATTACTGTTACAAGAATTGTGATTGGTGCCACTAATTGGCTACTTGGGCCTGGCAGACAGGCTGGCAGATATGAGTCGTGGATGGTAGGTAGGGCAGCAATTTAACACAGTATGCTGTGTAAGTGACAAAAACACAGGACCGATAGAAAATTAAGTTACATTACACTAGCAAAATATTTTAAAATTTTAGATTTTAATATTAAAATTATGTTAAGAAGTGCAATGCACATATGACTCTATGAGTGGTCGCACTGGCTGGCTGCTACGTAGGGCAGCAATTATAACAACAGTATGCTGTGTAAATCAGATAGACAGTTAGACACAGGCCTGATAGAAAATACAATTAGATTACACTAGCATAATGATTTAAAGACTTTTTTTTGGAAATTTTAAGAAAAAGGTTAAGCACATACATATGAGTCGTGGCTGATAGCCTTGGAAGGGCAGCTATTAAAAACAGTAGGCTCTGTATGTCGGATACACACACGCCTGATAGAAAATACTATTAGATTACACTAGAAAAATGATTGAAATTATTTTTTGGGGGGGAAAATTAAAAAAAGGTTAAACACATATGAGTCGTGGCTCATAGACTAGGGAGGGCAGCAAGTAAACACAGTAGGCTCTCTATGTCAGGCCGGATAGAAAATTATATTAGATTACACTAGCAAACAAATTTAAACTTTTTTTTTTTTATATTAAAATTAAGGTGAAAGAAAAATAGATATGAGTGCTGGGTGGCTGCCTGGCACAGACCAATTAACCAAAAGACTGAAAAAAAAGAGGTATATTAATGCTGAGTGAGCCTGACAGACACAGGCATGATATTAAATGTAATTAGATTACACTAGCAAAATATTTTTTTTATTTTTTTTTTTTTTATTTAAAATAATGTTATAAACAGATATTAACACTGGGGGCTGCTGGCTGGCACAGAGCAATGAACCAGAGTATATGCTGTGTGACACTGGCCTAATAGAAATGAAAAAAAATTACACTAGAAAAATAATTATATTTTTGGGTTAGTTAAATTTAAACTAATGTTGTTAGGGAGATATCAGTGGTGGCAGTAGTCACAGCATATGCTGTGAGCCTTAAACACACAGCTGAAAGCCAGGCAAATGCTAATAAAAAAAAACGAAAAAAAAAAAAACGGCACGAAATATAGCCCTAAAAAGGGCTTTTTGGGGTGCTGTGCTTGCAGCAGAGATGAGTGGAGTCCTTCTGGACTGTAAATACACTAGCCTAGCTATGTTTTTCCTATTAATGTCAGGAGCAAAAACACAACACGTCCTCTCATTAAAAAAGCAAGGTCGTTATGAGTCTAAAATGGCGGATTCCGAGTAGCTGGGAGTGTCTGTGAGGGAGTGTCTGATGTTGATTGGCTCTAATGTGTCAGGCGGCTGTGACATAAAGGGTCAAAGTTTCCACAATGATGACACATAGGGGCGGATCGAACATCGCCATGTGTTCGCCCACAAACGCGAACGCGAACAAGCTATGTTCGCTGTGAACCGTTCGCGGGCGAACAGTTCGGGACATCACTATTGTAGTGTATAGTTTTACACTTTAGTTTTGACAGTCTGAGTGTACCGTTGATTATTAGCATGAGATTAAATAACTAGAGAACTTATTCAAGCGTAACGGTCATAGCATTACTTGCTGATTTTATAAAGATAATCTTATAGTTATTTAATATGCATATGTTAACAAAGTGGTTACACAAATGTCTCCGTAGTCAAAAAACGGATACAAATTATCAGCTGTTGTGAGACATTAGTCTCGATATTGTTACAGGGAACTGCTCCCAAGTGAATCCAACTGTCTGACTAATCTGAGTATACGTTCATCATCAGCTCAGAATGATATCAATTTTAACAACTTGGCTAGTTCTACTAGATTAAAACTGAGGCGTCCCAATTTCCCCTGCTCCTGACATGTTTCGCCGGACACACCGGCTTTTTCAAAGGCCTGACGATGAACGTATACTCAGATTAGTCAGACAGTTGGATTCACTTGGGAGCAGTTCCCTGTTACAATATCGAGACTAATGTCTCACAACAGCTGATAATTTGTATCCGTTTTTTGACTACAGAGACATTTGTGTAACCACTTTGTAGCTTCATCTAATATACTTTCACTTTTGGTGGAACTGGGGACTAATATAGTTTTAAGCTGTACAATTTGTAACGGTACTACCCTTGCATCCACTATTTATGCACATTAACCGGCAGTGGCGTCACTAGGGTTGGTGTCACCCGGTGCGGTGAGTTATGGTGTCACCCCCCCCCCCCCCCAGAAAGCAGACACACACAAAAACACAGGCACACACACATACAAACACTCAGACACACTTAAAACATACTCAGATGCACACACAAACACTCGGAAACACACTCAGACACACACACAAAAACACACACACAAAAACACTGAGACACACACACAAAAACTCAGACACACACACTTACAAAATATGTAAACTGCACTGCATTAATTATAAAGCGCATGCCTAGAGCTGCTCCCTGGCTCAGCAGAGCATCAAATGAAAGATAAACAGAGCACTCTAAAATAAATCACTGAAGAAAAGGTTTAAGCGCACAAACTATGAAAATTCTGCTCTCTGACTCTGTTCCAAGCCTGTCAGTGCACAGCCCCGGGCCGCGTGCCTACCGCTTCTTATGGCCAATCACCTCTGCACTCTGCCCACCCCCAGACCCCCGCCCGCCCTCCTACCTGTTCAGTGTGCACTTAGTGTACCGTAACCGTAATGGTCTGGTGGGCATCATACGTGGCTCCTTCACTTTAAAGACAGTGTCAAACAATCATGCGGTCAGGTGCCAGGCATCCCCTCATGATTTGCCAGTTCCCATTTAGAGAGACAGCACAGCAGTGAGTGACTCCACTGCTCCACATGTCACTGAGCAGTGAGCACAGATAGGCAGGCAGGTTTAGGCTAGCAGCGCAACTTTGCAAGCCCCACGGCATGCCCACAACATTCATAGCGAAATTGGGCAGGGGAGAAGCAAAGTACAAACAAGCAAAAGCAGCCGGGAAAACTATTTGTTGAAATTGCAGCACTGGCTCAAGGGGCAAAAAAATTGTGTGTCTACAACTTCCCCAGTCCCACCAATGTTCACAAATGCCAGCCCCTCTAATAAAAAAAAAATATATGCATCTCAACATTGTATTTCTTTGAATTTCAATAAAATTTAAAAAAAAAAAAAAAAAAAATTTTTTTTTTTTTTTTTTTTTTTGGTGTCACCCCCTGGAGGGTGTCACCCGGGTGCGGCCCGCCCCCCCCCCGCCCCCCCCTAGTGACGCCACTGTTAACCGGTAATCTACTATAAAGCACAACGCCTGACCAAACATTTGGGTGTTTACTTATACAGACTAAAGGTAATTATTAGCGGATAACAGAGTTAACATATGTATATTAAATAGCTATAAGATTATCTTTATAAAATCAGCAAGTAATGCTATGACCGTTACGTTTCAATAAATTCTCGAGTTATTTAATCTCACACTAATAATCAACGGTACACTCAGTCAAAACTAAAGTGTAAAAATATACACTACAATACTGACCAATATGCTACTGAGCTGTTATAGTATCCTCATATAGTAACAAGGATTTTACAGTCCTAACATACATATTGACTTAATAACAATATCCTTAGTTACTGGAACACAATGGTAGTAGTAATTTTTTACTGTGATACCAACATTACTAGCTCTTTACTTTTGCCTCAGTGCATTAAGAGGCAGCAATCAAATCACCTGACTATCTAGTAGATATGTGCATGATCGAAAAATTCATTTCAGTTTGGATCGATTCAGAGGTTTTCAAATTTTGTTTCCGATTGATTCAAATTCGGAAAAATTCAAATGAATTTGTTTCGGATTCATTTCGGATTCATTCGGATTTGAAAAAATTCGGCTGGATTTGGTTCGATTCGGTTCGGTTCAGTTTCGGAAATTCGGAATTTCGGTATGTGTGCTGTGTATTAGACTAGTATTATGTACTGTATATTAGGTGTAACCCATGCAGAGTGATATAACCTAATATACTGTACAATACTAGTGTAATCCATGTCCATCCGAATTTACCGAATAAATCCGAACTAATTCGGATTTATTCGGTAAATTCGGCAGTATTTTAATTCGGAAATTCGGTTCGATCCGAATCTCCAAATTTGCTGAATTTTCCAAATTTCCGAATCGAACCGAACCGAATTGCACATGTCTACTATCTAGTCCCCATATAATCTTTAATTGTAGCATCAAGTTTGAAACTATATCACGTAGTGGTAATATTACTGATGCAAACATCCATACTATTGGATAACATACTACTTAGTGATACTATTATTGATGCAAGCACAATAATTGTTGCCACATACATATTATTCTGTGGACTATATAGTGACAGCCCCTATTATAATCAATTATAGAAGGAACAATTTACAACAATAAAGCTATTGGAATTCATATGCTCCAAATTACTAAGCAACAACCATAATAATTGCTTTGGGGAATATCTCCCAATGTCTTTAAACAGGGTTCTCGAGGTATTTCATTTATAATCTTAGTTGGAAAGAATATAACAGAAGGGTGACTTACTCTAATTATCAATAGGTACCGAATAAATAAAAATTGATCTTACTGTGTGCACCAAATATTTTTCTGTTGAATCAATTTGAGACTTTCCATATACAAAGATACATTACATCCTAGACCCTGAGTGAATTCACACAAATATATATCTGACTTCTGTACATTATAATTTAGCTTCGCCTGCTATTATTGCAGATGAACTGACCTGCTATAACTACTAGTTCTCTAGGGTTTTTAAGTGTGCGCAAATTTTAATATTACTTATTAAAGTTTAATGTTTTAAAGTGTCAATTTTTTTCTTTGCACACACACCACGCTATACTTATAAATATTTTCGTGAGTTTGAGTGCTATTAATGTGTACACCTTTTTGCAACTTTCTTTGGTTGTATTTACAAATATTAGATGTCGGCCAGTCAGGATGGATCCCTTCAGTGGATAATGAACAAGGTGCTTAAAATCCAGAAATCGGCGATGTCACAAAAACAGCAAAAGATGAATTAAGGGGTATATCACTTGGCTGCAAAATAATGCAAATAACTATTTTAAATGTTTATAAAACATTATGGGCTAGATTACAAGTGGCTCACTATTGTAAGCACGGGATGCAATAAGCAACATTTTAAATGCGCTAACTAGCCAGCATATTACAAGTTGAAAGTAAACAAAATTTGCACACAACATATTAGCGCACCTGAAGACAATGGGGCCGATTTATCAAGCTCTGTATGGAGCTTGATGCCCCTGTGTCTGCGCGAGCCTTCAGCTCTAAAAACCGCTGCTCCATAACTTGTCCGTCTGCTCTGAGGCCGCGGACAGAAATCAACCCAATCGAATACGATCGGGTTGATTAACACCCCCTGCTAGCGGGTTTCTCCCGTGAGCAAGCTTTTTACTTGTCCTATGTGCGCTCACCCACTCATGTTAAAAGTTTACTTCTAGAGAAGCTTGAACGTGAGTGGAAAAAAATAGTGCGCCACTTGTAATCTAGCTCTTATTTTGTATGCACATTTTTGCAATACTGTGCTTGATTGCTTTTTATGTCACTTTAAATGGACAGTGCTACTAAAATACTTTTTTCAATAATGTTTCCTTAAAAAAAGTTGTCATAGGTTTCATTATGACTTTTGTAATGCATGTGACACATTTAGCATACACCAGTAGACCACTGCCCACTCCAATAGTCGTGCGTGCTCTGGGTGACAGAAATGTTATCACATATCTCAAATTCACTTCTTTGTGATCTTAACAATCAGAGGCCCAGTTCGACTAGAGTTCATATATTGTTTTACAGCTGACTGACCTGTGACGCTGCCGGCACCATCCAGGTGCTAAGGCTCTGTGGATCTATGTTTGTCTGAAACGCTGTGTAGCGTACTTTTAATGCATACCTTATAAAGGATTTCTACTTTTAATCATTATTACTTTGGATCTACACATTGCCTGATACCAGGTGGAGTATTTACAAACGGCTACGCTGGGATTATGGAGATGCAAAGCTTCTTCCTGTTAGTAAACAGCAAAACAATTTCAAGCCCTGAGGAGGAGAGGTGAGAGTTTTATATACACCAATACAAGGAAAAATATATGAATATCACCTGCAGTGTCCTCATCACGGAGGCAACCAGGAGGTGTGTAACTGTATATTATATACATTTTTATTGAGTTTGTGAGAAATGTAACATAAAAGATTTGTCCATAGACAATAATAACATAGAAATAAGATATACATTGATAGCACACAAACAAACCAAAGAAGCAGAGAGGTTACGACTTTAGACACCAATTCTGTGCTCTTGTAGAACCGTATAAATAAGTAATTGTTATCAATACAGTCAAAGGTATGTTGCTAGAGGAATGGAGGAGCTATAACTATGAAATATAGAGCTATGTCATGTACTTTAATTGTCTATATGAAGATAAAGAAATCTATAACATGAAATAAATAAATAGAAGTGAAATTTCAGAACATGCTTAACTAGAATGTCAGTAAAGAGTTCGGACAAGGTATAATGGAACCTTAGTTTTATATTATATAAATAGGAAAATGTTCCCCACATTGCCATAAAGAACATTCATGAGGCTATCTAGTCTAATAAAATTGGGTCAAGCGGGGTTAGCTTTTTGTTTTGGTCACTCTTGGGCCAAGGTATATAGGGAAGGGGGGAGTTCAGTGGGCAAAAGCCGCTCTGAATAAAGTGAGGGAGGAGGAGCGGAGCGTTCTAGGATGACAGAGCGATGTGGTTGAGGGAATGAGTGAAGGTCATGTTATATGTATAGAGGGGTGGATTCTAAGAGGGATGATTTTCTGTTTACAAGACTGAAAAGGGAGGGACAGAGTCAAATCAAGGTATCATGACTATTATAATAGGACTTATCTGTTACATGTGATGGACATAAAGGGCTTGAGATATAATAACAACGTTCTAGTATTAGTAAGATATTGTGAGTAATGTTCTATATGATGTGTAGTAACTGAACTATTTCACTGTTAAAAGCATCTAGTAGTAGGCCATATAGGATAGGTGATGATACTCTGAGGTCCAGGCCGCAGACCCAGTAGCATAACACTGTAAATATAGTGTACTATCTCTCGTCAAGTAATTAGCTACTACAGTGAAAGATGTCCTGAGCATATATATGTGCATATCAGACTGTTCTCACTTATCAATAAGGTGTGTAATTGTACCCTAATTGGGATTCTCACTCTCTGTGGACCGGGACTGGTTTATGGTGTCTGTTTTTACCGACTGAGACAGTAAGGCAGTGGCCCACTATTGTGGATGTAGAGAATACAGTGACTTTTACAGCAATCCCAGCTGAGGGGGGAATGTTTAAGGACTCCCATACAGTCTAAGATTAATAAGAAAGGTTGGGCATTTAACTCCATATTAGGGGTATATTCACTTTTGATTGTTCCAATTTATAACACAACTGTTTATATTAGTTAAAGGGATATGAAACCCCCCAAAATATTGTGTGTTTCAGACAGAGCATTCCCTTTAAAAAAAAGTTTGCAATTAACTTATATTATCACATTTTCTTTGTTCCCATGATATTCTGTGTTGAAGAGATACCTAGGTAGGCATCTGGAGCACTACATGGCAGGAAATAGTGCTGTCATCTAATGCCACACTCCTAGGGGTAGATTTACTAAATGCCAGGCGGACATAATTACAAGTTACCAAAATACCAACGCCTAGATTACGAGTTTTGTCGGTAAAGACCCGCGGTGCTAACGAGCCTTTTGTTTCCAGCGCTCCCTTAAGACAACGCTGGTATTACGAGTTGTCTGAATGGCTGCGTTAGCCTCAGAAAAGGGAGCGTTGAGACAAATTTAGCTCAACTTCAACTCTCAATATCAGTGTTGCCTACGGTAGCGGTAAGCTGGAAAAACGTGCTCGTGCACGATTTCCCCATAGGAAACAATGGGGCTGAGCTGGCTGAAAAAAAAACCTAACACCTACTTCTAACGCAGCCCCATTGTTTCCTATGGGAAAATACTTTCTAAGTCTACACCTAACACCCTAACATGAACCCCGAGTCTAAACACCCCTAACCTTACACTTATTAACCCCTAATCTGCATCCCCCGCTATCGCTGACACCTGCATTATACTATTAACCCCTAATCTGCCACTCCGGACACCGCCGCAAGCTACATTATAGCTATGAACCCCTAACACCTATATTGTATTTATTACCCCCTAATCTGCCCCCCCAACCTCGCCACCACCTACCTACAATTATTAACCCCTAATATGCCGACCGGACATCGTCGCCACTATAATAAATGTATTAACCCCTAAACCGCCGCACTCCCACCTCACAAACCCTATAATAAATTGTATTAACCCCTAATCTGCCCTCCCTAACATCAACGCCACCTACCTACAATTATTAACCCCTAATCTCCTGACCCCAACGTTACCGCTACTATAATAAAGTTATTAACCCCTAAACCTAAGTCTAACCCTAACCCCCCCTAAGTTAAATATAATTTCAATTAAACTAAATAAATTTACTATAATGAAAAAAAGTATTCCTATTTAAAACTAAATACTTACCTATAAAATAAACCCTAATATAGCTACAATATAACTAATAGTTACTTTGTAGCTATTTTAGGTTGAATCAGCCAATCAGATTTTTCCTACCTTAATTCCGATTGGCTGATAGAATCCTATCAGCCAATCGGAATTCGAGGGACATCATCTTGGATGACGTCATTTAAAGGAACCATCATTCGTCGTTCAGTCGTCGGCCAGGATGGATGTTCCGCGTCGGAGGTCTTCAGGAGTTCATAGGGATAATGTAGGTGGCGGCGATGTACGATCGGAAGATTAGGGGTTAAAAATTTATATTATAGGGTTTGCGATGTGGGGGGGCCTCAGTTTAGGGGTTCATAGATAGTTTATGGGTGTTAGTGTACTTTGTAGCACTGTAGTTAAGAGCTTTATGTTCCGGCGTTAGCCCATAAAGCTGTTAACTACTGACTTTTTTTTGCGGTTGGAGTCTTGTCGGTAGAGGGTCTACCGCTCACTTCTTCCATAATACCAGCGTTAGGCAAATCCCATAGAAAAGATAGGATACGCAATTGACATAAGGGGATTTGCGGTAGTCTCCAGTTGCAGAAAGAAAGTGAGTGGTAGACCCTTTCCTGCCTGACTCATAATACCAGCGTTAGATAAAAAGCAGCGTTAGGACCCCTTAACGCTGCTTTTTAAGGCTAACGCAGAACTCGTAATCTCGCCACAAGAGAACAAAGAAAAAATAATAATAGAATTACATTTAGAAAGTTGTTTAAAATTGCATTCTCTACCTGAATCATGAAGGGAAATGTTGGGGTTTAATACTCCTTTAAGCTGTCCAAGTTACTTATGGTATTTTCCAGAACATCTAAGGCAAAAAGTGCTTTTTGTTTTTTAAAGGGTTCAGAATACTACTGACGAAGGTTTTCATGGTATCTGTCTCAAAATGAAAAGCCACACAATCCTGTATAAAGATCTTCAACCAGGTCATCTAACAAGCTCATAGTTGTAAACATTTGGCCAATGCCTTCTGGAACTGGCTCAACCTTGAACCTTTGCTACCGACCTAATGCTTTAGATAAGGCAGATACGGATACAGATTTGGTCACTTGCTATTGGTCTTCAGGCTTGTGCTGACCTGTAACACTGAAATGTGCATTTTTATTCATAATGCAGTGTGTGTGTGTGTGGAGTAAATAAGTTTGTCTTTTGTATAAAGTTATTGTGGAAGTACACAAAACTGAAGCCTACCTCTCTATTTTTTTCTAATTAATGCAAATAACCATTTGACTATTTCTCTCTGTGTTTTAATCTCTCCTCCAATACAGCTAAAAGTAGGAACTGACCTTTGCCTTATATAGGGTTAATCAAATTTTCATTTTGTGGCTATGTGACTTTTTGCCATTGGTATATAGGTAAGTCCATTTATATACTAAAATAAATAAGGAATAATGCATAACTGCCCTTTTTCTGCATCTTTAGTAAATCCAGATTTTATCACAAGACAAGACATGAATAAACTAGATAAAAATACAGTTTAACAGTAAACAAAATGTAATAAAGTGAAAAAAGAATAGTCAATGAAAGGACACGCTTGAAAGGAGCAGAGGAAATCCACCAGTTACCTTTTGTATATTGACCATAACTGTCCAAAGTGTACCCAAACGTCCTCTTTCTTTTTGCTGCTCTTGGAGATAATTAGCATTTAAGATTATTTTATCAAAAGTTCTCGTATTAACAGTTATATAACAATATTTATTTTTCAGCCTTTTTTGTTCTTTTTTTGCTATCCTTACTTTCCCCCATACAGGGCTAGATTACAAGTGAAGCGCAATAATGAGCTTCACTCAGTAATACCAGAACACGTAAATGTGCGCTGGTATTACAAGTGCGGCGCAATGCGAATGCAACCTTGGGAGCCTTCAATGGGAGCCTCGTTCTAATGCTGATAGACCCGGCAAACCACGTAGTGCAGGGGGAAAATCGACCATCATTGGGCAGCAATAAATAAATATATATTTATGTGTTTATATGTGTATATACACATATTAACACTTATATATATATATATATATATATATATATATATATATATATATATATATATAAGCATATTCATATATATTTATAGTGAAAACAAAGTCCTTCATTGACCTCCATATAAAGTGACTTTTTTTTTTACCCCTTAAAACTGCTTTGTGCAGTTTTTTTTTTTTTTTAAATAAAGATGCTCGTGTTAATTTAATGATACTCAATTTGGGCCATTTTTCTCCCCATTAACCAGAGATTTGATCTCTGGTTAATGATTTCTAGTGCAAAGTAAAACCGCAAGCTTGTGGTCATATTAACCAGCTACTTATAATGGCTGATTATTTAACGTGCGCCCGTAAAGGGGAAATTTGCCCCTTTACAGGCGCACGTTAAGATAGCGCTCCACTCGTAATCTGGCCCACATTGTTTTAATGCATTTATTTCTATTCATTTTCCTTACTTTCTCATTGGTTTTATTAGTTTTAGACGTCACAGTTCTTTATCTTTTTCTTATTTCTTATTTTCATATTTATACCTGTTATCTCTGTTATCTTATTTTCCTTTCTTTGCCACTTAATTATTATTTTTGTTTAATTCCATTTCTTTGCTTTCACTTGCTCCATTTACTTGGCACCTTCATTGTCCTCTTTTCGTCCATCTGTTTCATATATGTAATATATTTTTTCTCTGTTCTTTCATTGTGTATTTATATCCTGTCACTCTGCTTGTGCATGTGTATTCCTTTACCCCCTCCTGAGTTTTACAGTGACCGCTCCTCTATCTTCTCTGGCCCTTGTCCTCACTCCTACTTCACTTCTGACATCTTAGGGGCAATGTTCACTTTCATTCATTATATGACTCCAAACACTTCTCTTTCTGTCAAACAAGTGTCTTCTAAGCTTACTACAATTCTCTGTCTCCTTTACTTTCACAAGGTATCAGATGTTAGAGCAATAGAACTCTCTTTTCATTGTTGCCTTGAGTCTCAAAGAAATGAAAGTCTTCCTCACATTGGGTCACAATCTATTGGCTGAGGCTTTTTCAGCTCTTTTCTTTCACTTTTCGATTAGATGTGATAACAATAGCACCTTTTCTGCTATTTCCTGTGCTTTCGGATCCTCACTAAAAGGATTATTTTAACTATGAGGCTGAAAACTTCTTGCAAATCACAATCTATTTTCAAGAGATTTTACAATACATTTACTTTTTGACTTTTCAAATTCCACACCTCAAAGCACTTGTTAAAGCCCCAGAATGGCATTTGGACGTCTTTAAAACCATTCCAACACTAGATGAAACAGTTTATTATCTGGCACATGTGCAAAACATTTGCATACATGGTATCAATTCATTAAACCTGTTATCATTATTGTATAGACTGTCTGCAGTGGACAGGGCACACATTTACTACTGTATAGGTACACACACACATATACTGTGTATATATATATATATATATGTGTGTGTGTTTGTTGAGTATGTGATACCCTGCAGAAAAAGTCACATCAGGACCCCAACATCTATAAATTGCATGGAGCAATATCTTTCTGTGAATGTTTGTTTCTATGTCACACTCACACCGTCATGATTGTCGCAGTACTGGCATCTTCATAACTGGGGTATAAAATGGGATTAAGCAATCATCAGTTCAACAGGAACCTTTTGCAATCAGATTCCAGCCTCACCACTGCTTCACCATCTGAATGCCATTTGTATCTTGGTATGATGGGCATACTGGGCATGGATTCTCAATGCCATTTTTAATATTCAACAAGTTTTGTTTTTAAATGCAAGATTTCTAAAATAAGATAGGGACTACAGGTTTCCATTAGAAGCACTTAAAGGGGCAGTAAACACCTTGTAATTACAATACATTTCCGCTGTGCTTCTATATTTAAACATATCAGCCACATCTTAATGTTTTTTTTTAAATGATCTAACATCCTTTTTTTGCAACTATTTTTCAGTAGCCAAACTCCACCCTCCATTTGCCTTATTTGGAGGAGCCAATCTTGGCTTTAGTCAGCTGACTACCAGGCTAGCTACGGTCATAAGTTTAGTATAAAAATGCATTTATTTGCAGATGCAAATTGGAGACAGAGATCTAGAAGACTTAGCCTTGAGAATTCAGTAGGTGCATTTCCATTTCTGAGTATTAGAAATTGCTCAATTTTCAGGGCTAAATTACATTAAAATGGAAAAAATTATGTAAATTTATTTCAAAGTAGTTTCATTACTAAACAATCTATATACAAATTTCAAGGTGTTTACAGTCCTTTTAGAGGGACAATCTACTCCAGAATTTTTATTGTTTATAGATAATCCCTTTATTGCCCATTCCCCAGTTACCTCCATGGGAGTGAGCACAATATTATCTATATGGCACACAAGAACTAGCGCTGTCTAGCTGTGAAAAACTGTCCAAATGAGATAAGGGGCCGCCTTCAAAGCTTAGAAAGGAAGAGCCCAGATGACAGGATGGAAGGGAGGGTCATTTGACCCCACTAGGAAGGAATGGGGGTGAAGTACAGGGCAAGGGGTGGGGTCTTATCTGGGGGTTTATAATCCTCAGACCGGAAGTCAGGTGGCCTCTTAGGATCAGATCAGCACGGCAGGCCAAGTTAAGTTCTTGTTGTATAACTTACCTTTGCCAGAGAGCCGTGAGCAGGATGGAGGAGTTGCTAGAGCAGGTGTTGCAGGCTGCCAGGACCAACGGCATAGCCTGGATCAGGGAGTGGTTGTGACCAATAAAATGGCTGAGCTGGAGCAGGAACATCCCCCTTCAGGAGAAGGTGAACCAGTGGCATGGCCCAGGACGAGGGAATGGCCGGTGAGGAGATCCAGGCCACCAGAGATACTTAGTCCGGAGGTGCAGATAGGAAGGCCCAGGAGATCGATGTGCAGGCCCAATGGCCATGAAGGGACTAAGGTTATCGGCAGAGGTCAGCCACAAGGAGCTGAGAGAGACGCGCAGCCTACTACGGCACCGGCCGATGACGTCAGGAGTGCCTGGGTGCAGCGAGAGTGAGAAGGATTGTGAGGAGTGGCAGGCAAGCACTGATGACCAGCGGTAAATAGCGGTTGGGAGTGGGAGGTCAGGAAAACGACCGGCATTGTGGTGGTAATGAGGAGGGATATCCTGGAGGCTGGAAACGGCCAGTATGTGGACATCAATGGAAAGAGGGCATGTACAGAGGTGGCTGTTTGAGTGAGGTGTGGGAGTAATAAAGAAAAAAATGTTGGATGTGCAATGGGGGTTATAAAAGTTAAAATGCAGGCCGCTATGTTTTTGGGCAAGGTAAGATAATGGGCGAATAGGGACGCTGAGATAGCAAGGGGTATTAGCCAGCGGCTGAGCAGGAGCATGCAGGTTTAGTTTCTTTAGAGCAGCGTGAGGGTTTTGAGTTAGGGCAGGCTTGAGGGTAAACATGGGATGGAGAAGAGAGGGGTAGACATGAGGGGTGGATTAGGGTATATAAAAAAAAGAAGAAGAGAGAAAAAGGGGGAGTGAGTGGGCTGCAAGGGGAAATAACGCAAGGAAAAAAGCAGATTAGCTAGGGATACAGGGTATGAGAGACTTGGTGGAGGGAGGCTCGGCTAAGTGACAGTAGGTTAGGAGTCAGAGGGAATGAGAGAGGATGATAAAAAGGGGGATGCTACACACTGCTGTGGGCACATTGAGTTAGGCTAGGGGGACCAGCGGGACAGTACTGGGGGTCCTTTACTAGGATGGTAGGGATCCAATTGGAGGTTGGGGGGTAGGAAGGGTGAGCAGTAGGTAGGGGAGGGGAGAGGGTAGGACAAGGGATTTTTTTTTGGAGCTGGAAGGTAACTTTGTTTTACAGGTGAACAGGAGGAGGGGCTTCAGGAACTGGACGCCTTGACGGCTGCACATGAGGTGGTGGAATCATCTCAGGAGCAGGTGGCAGAGCTATTACTGGTCTTGGAGGCCAGCGGCATCTTTGAGGCTGAAGATGATCTGCATGAAAGTACGTCGGCGGGACCAGTTACGGCGAGTCAGGTAGGGGACATGTCTACCTGGACTTAGCTATTGCAGTTGTTGACCCCACAATGGGGTGAAGGGGGTAGGGAGCAGAGAGAGCCAGGCAGAGTGGAGGGTGAGGTAGTCCAGGCAGATAGGAGTAAGGGGGTAAGGGGGCAGGCTTTCACCTCTTCCCCTTCTATGCAGGCTACAGAATCTGGAGCAGATCGGATTCACGGCTGGGCCCTGGTCACGGGGTCAGGGCTTACGGACAGTGGCAGGAGATCATGTTCGCCCCTGAGGAGAGTGCCCAAGGTAGTGGAGGTCATGTCACCTACATGGGCTCGGGTGGAACAGTCTGTACCCAGGAGCAGGCACGACAGAAAGCATTCACCCTATAGAAGAGGAGGAGACAGGAGGGATGCAGACAGCGACAGAAGGAAGCGGTTAGGAGGCAGGGGGACAGCAGGCATGCTGGGGGAGCAAGCAGGATCGAAGTGGCGTGCAGGCAGGTCCTGTGGAAGGACCAGTTACGGCGGTACAATCTTCAGGTGGGACTACCGCTGCATTGGGGACTGGAATAAGTGGAGTGGTGAGTGGTGAGAGGGAGACATTGCAGGCTGGTTTGAAGGGTCTGATTGGGGCATTGGAAAAAATGGGTCAGGCCTTGGAGGTGGCGGGGGCGTGGGGTCCGGAGCAGACGGGACTATGCGCTGGGAGGGGCTGCAGTTGAGGTAGGAGGGTTGGAGGCGGCAACGGGGAAATCAGGAGGAGGAGAGGTACTGAAGGTGCCAGAAGACCTTTAGACGGCCTTGCCTGTGTTCGGTGGGCCCATTGGGGATTCACTTAATGACGGACATAGAAGAGAAGATATGGAAGAGGGAGTTCCTGGAAATATCCACGCTACGCCCGTTGGATCAAGTGGTGGAGGTGAAGGACGAGCAGAAAGAAAAGGGTGAAAAAAAAACAAGAGGAAAGGAAGAAACGTAACCGCAAGCTGCCAAAAAAGTTCGGGTATTGGGCCAAGGTCTTCTACATCTTGGCTAGTGTAGTAGGGGAGAAGTTTCTGAAACCGTGTTCAGCTTTATTCTGCTATGCGGAAGAGATCTCAAGTGTGTATCGAACATATGGCAGTATGGCCTGGTGGCGGTACAACGAGAGGTTCAGACAGCGAAAGGCGGTGAGGCCTGAAATGCGCTGGGATGATAGAGACATGGAAATTTGGCTAGAAATCATGATGCCATTATGTGTGGGTCAGTCCTTTCGGACTTTGAGCCCCAGATCCTGGAATGGGGCCAGAGGTGGCACGGCAGTGGCAATACGGAAGGTTCTCTGCTTGTAATTTAATGAGGGGCAGTGCCATTTTGGGGCAGCATGTAAGTATAAACATGAGTGTTCCCACTGTGGAGGGACCCACTCAGGAGCGAGATGTTTCAAAAAGGGTAAGTCAGGGAGTAAGCCAGGGGAGGTTGCTGCTATGGGCTTGGACACCGGTGACGGTCATAAAGATTATGTTTCGGGCGCAAGAACCTGGACGTTTCGGAGGAAACTTGAAATCGGCAAGGGAATTTCCAGAGTTGGTTGGACAATAAGATTGCGATGGGTAGGATGGCTGGTCCCTTTTCTTCCCCCCGTTTGATAACTTGAGGATTTCATCCTTGGGGGTGGTTCCCAAAAAGGAAAAGGGGCAATTTAAGATGATCCACCACTTGTCTAATCCGAAGGGTACTTCTGTGAATGATGGGATTGACAGGGCAGTGCTGGTGATCAGGCTAGCGGGGCACTGATGGCCAAGGTAGATGTGGAGTCAACATTCATGTTGTTGCCAGTGCACCCTACATGCCATCATCTATTGGTTGTGTTTTTAAAGGTACATTTTTTGTTGACTTATGTTTACCCATACTTTGAGAAATTTAGTTCATTTGTTGATAGCGTGGTTACACAGAAATCGGGGGTCTCATCTTTGGTACTTTACCTGGATGATTGTTTGTTAGTGGACCCGGCCGGGTCAGGGGTATGTGGAAAGCTGGTGAAAACGTTTGGGGAAGTGGCAGAGGGATTTGGAATCCTAGTGGCGGAGGAGAAGTTAGAGGGATCGATAACATCCTTGAGTTTTCTGGGGATCCAGTTGGATACAGTGAGGATGGAGTACAGGCTGCCTCAGGACAAGCTGGAAGACTTAAGGAGACCTTAGCAAAGCATAATAAGTCGCTAAGTAAGCTGCAATCACCTATTGGCAAACTAAATTTTGCCTGTAGAATAATTCCAGTAGGGAGGGCTTTTTGTAAGAGGCTGTTGTTGGCTATGGCAGGGGTGCTTGGGCCGCATCATCATGTGCGGTACTCGGCAGAGTTGAAAGAGGACCTAAGGGTGTGGGAGATATTTTAGCCACAATTCAATGGCATGTTGCTGTTTCAAGAAGTGGATTGGTCGGACAAGAGTTTATGCCTATTTACTGATGCGCTGGTGGCCCAGGGTTTCGGGGCATATTTGGTTGGCAGATGGTGTGCGAAGGCATGGCCGAGGGACTGGGTGTCTGCTGGCCTTACAAAAAAAATTACATTTTTGGATTTTTTTCCGTTGGTAGTTGCATTGAATATTTGGTCTGAGGTGTTGAGTAATAAGAGGGTGTGTTTTCAATAGGCTATTAACAAGTTGTCGGCATCCTCTCCCCCAGTCATCCATCTTTTGAGAGTGTTTGTATTGGAATGTTCGCGCAGTAACATATCTTTTCGGCCTGTTCACGTTCCGGGGAAGCTTAACATTATCACTGACTCTTTATCCCATTTCCAGTGGAAGTGATTTCATGCAGTGGCCCCGGACATGGAGAGGGAGGGTACGGCCTGTCTGAAGGAGCTGTGGCAACTAGGGTTCCAATGCTGAGGAGTATGGTGTTGGCACCTAGCACATGGAGGGCCTACGCCCGAGTTTGGAAGCAGTGGTTTTATTGAAAGGGGAATGTTCAGTTGGAGAGTACAGAAGAGAATTTGGAAGGGTTGTTATGATGGGTCTGATCATAGGGGGATGAGAGGCTTTCACCCTCGGAGGTGAGGAAGAGGATGGCAGCATTGGTGTTCTTGTTTCAACTTTTGGGATGGGAGGATGTGACTAAAGTCTTTCTGGTATGGATGACAGTGAGAGGTTTGTGCAGAGGTACCAGGAGACCAGTCACGTTTGCTCTGCTGGAGGAGGTGGTGAGGTGTTTGCCTGGGATATGTTTTTTCTGAGTTTGAGGTTCTGTTGTTTAAAACAGCATTTGTGTTGGCCTTTTTTGTAGCATTCAGAATTTCGGAGTTGGTGGGACAAAATAGACAAGTGGAAGGGGGTCTGATGAGAAAGGATGTGTTAGTGAAAAATAATTTTATTTGCGGGATGGAGTGCACCTTAACAAAGTGGGGTTGCACTAGTTTAATTTCACAATGAAAGAGGTTATTGAAAAGGCTTTGGCATGTTGGGACGGTGCTCGGCTGGTGGCCGAGCTGTGGCGGGGTGCTCGTCATAATCTCTAGAGGCTTACGCCTGTGAGGAATTGTGGTACCCCCGTTAGATTAATAGGGGAGGAGTTATTGAGGATGTGCCCTCCCCCCAGGGTGGGGGCGGGGATTATGTGGAGGATAAAGGGCAAGCACCATGGTTGGTTTTGAATTAAAGTGTTATGTTGATTAAGATTGCATTTAATAAAATTGAGCTGCGGCCTTTTTATACTCAAGTCGGAGTGTTGTGTATTTATTGTTAATGTTAAGAATGACTTGACAGTGTGGGGTCAATTAGCATATAAGCCTACTTAGCTTTAGCTTTCAAAAAAGATTACCAAGAGAACAAAACAAATTTGATGAAAAAAGTAATTGGAAAGTTGTTTAAAATTGCATTCCCTATCTGAATCATGAAAGTTTAATTTTGACTAGACTGTCCCTTTTAGATATCTTTTTATACTAGATTTTAACATTAGTAAAACTGTAGAGCATTAACTCGCTGCCTCACATTATTATCTGCATAGAAGATGTTAAAACACGATTCCACCTATATGTACAAATACGTTCACAACAGTGAGCTTTATAGTGCTTGCGCCTACATTATTGAACTCACTTGCACAATGGGGTCATTCCGTTTAGGAGATTATGGGAATTTGTGATATTCTAAGTTCTACATGGTACAATCATTTAGTTTAAAGGGATATAAACATTGAATACATGCTAGACATAGCAATGTAGCACAGATTAGCCTTACAATATTATATAGATGTATTTTATAACTAAACTAGTTGTTTAAATATTGAGATATACATGTAAAGTTTAGTTTCTAGAAAGTTTTTTTAGTTTCTGTAAAGTAGTGCGCGCTGCCATGTCTCAACTTTTTTTACCTTATCTATCTCTCCTGCTGTGGACCATTAGGGAACTATATAAAACAGGCAACAAAAAAACTCTGCAAACAAGGAAGATTTGTAAAAATGATTACGGGCCGATTTAACATGCTGCAAATGCAGCTGTTTCTGAGCGAGTCTTCAGGTTCGCTGGAAACATAAGTTAAGAAGCAGCGGTTGTAAGACTATCGGGATGATTGATACCCCCTGCTAGTGGCCGATTGGTCGCTAATGTGCTGGGGCCGCAATGCACAAGTATATCACTAGAAATGCTTGTGCAATGTACGATGTCAGCATTTAGCGATGTCAGACGGACATGATCCGCTACAGCGGATCATATCCATCCGACATTTGTTAAATCAGCCCCTTAATGTGTTCTAAGAGAAAATAAATCATTTGTGACTTTGGACCTATACATAACGCACATGCAGACCTTTGCATGTCTAGGAGAGTGGTAGAAATGTCTACCCCACTAACTTAAAACTTGACCAGACACCAATGGGCCTTTCATACAAGTATGAGGTACATAGTAATCATTCTGTTCTCTTATGTCATGATATGCCTTATGCATATCCCAAGCATTCTTAAATTACCTTTTATTAATGCAAAAAGCAAGATAACAAAGGGGCTCAAACCCAAAATCAGTCAGGCACTTTATAGATTAGGCCTTTCTGCAGTAAATGCTTACACCTTATTCTTCTCTCACATTTTCTTAAATAACTGATAGATGAGGAAAGACCCAAGTGTTTTGAAGTCATCAGAGGCTGCAGACATGGGATGGTGAGACTGACAAATAAACACCCCACTCCTTGCAGCAGGCTAAATTCATTATCAAGGTGAATTCATTATCTAGGTGAAATCAAGGAGCAGATGAAAGACAGTCACAATATACTGACAACTAAATCAGTTTTGAAAAGAGGTATTTACATGGTAATAAATAGATATACGCAGACATCCCAACTCTCCCTGAAGTTCAGGGAGTCTCCCTGATTGTAATAGCGGCTCCCTGATGCCAGCAAATGGAATGCAATCTCCCTGAAACTCCAAGTACCATGATCCAATGTGGCACAAATCCGTAAAAGTATTTCTTTAACAAATGCCTTTAGTTGCTGGGACTTTCTAGAACCCTCAAATCATGCATCAGAAACCAAAAAGTCCCCACTGGTTTTAATAAAATAAAACACAAATGCTACTTTATTTACTGCACGTAATTAAACTTCGTATTCTAAAATATTTAAGCATTCACCAAGCGTACGATCACTGGAAAATAGGTTTGTTGTATGTGGTTGTGCAATAAAGCTGCTTTTTTTAATGTGACTTTAGTGGGAATCTACTTTAATGATAAGTCTATCTTATTTAGGGTTTCAAGGTGTTCAATATATAACTGGGGGGGGGGGCGGCACAGTAGCGGGTGAAGCTACCTCCCTGAAATGAGCTTTTGCAGGTTGGGATGTCTGTTGGTGAAAGCAATTAAATATTTTTTTCATTATTGTAGGTTAACATGCTACAACTCTAAGATCTAAAAATACTTTGCATAAACATCTGTTTCCATGCTGTGGTTCTTGGTAATCCCTTCATAGGGAAGCCAAGGTATATTTCTTGTAGGATCTGTAGGTTCTCTAAGAATCCGTTATTGTAAGACCTACTCAACTGAGGGCCCTGGTGCAGAAAAAATTGTATTCCCCTAAGGTAGCTCAGTAGTAAGCAATAGTAATAATATACTGCTCTCTGTAATGATGAGTATACACAGATTGATAGACCTGCAACCTGCACTAATAAAAGTCTCCCCTGCATTAGGACTGAACACATTCTGCACAAACCTATGCATAGACTGGCTGCTATGGGCTCTCTAACACTTGGGCCCCGGTGCCACTGCACCAGCTGCACCAATGGTAGTTCCACCCCTGTACTGAACTGTTATCTAGCTTTTCATGTGTGTGTAGTATGCCTGCCATGTTCTGAATTTGTGGTGTACATTCTATTTTTTTTTGCTTTCTCTATTTACCATGTGGATTGCTGGGGGGAGGGAGAGCATCATCTAGACTGCCTGTGTTTGGTGCCAGATCAGAAGGATGATTCTGGTGTGCATTGGCACCACCCTGTAGATGCAGTTTCTTACAGCAGAGACCTTTAAGTCAAAACAAGCCAAAGGAGGTTCAAGTCCCCATCCTTAGGTATAATATAATATAACCCCACCACGCTTTGCAAGGGGTTTGCTTTACCTCCAGACTGTCTTGCTTTTCAAGTCTCCAGTGCTCTATATTATATACATGTACAAGAGCAGGTCACTTGTGTTGCTTTACATGTTGCAGTGTGTGTATGACCATAGAATCTTGATACTATGACATTTTCATTCCTATGCTTGATAGTGTGACATAGTTATTAACAAGTATGTGCCAATATACAGCACACAGATGTCTTGCTCTGCACCTACTTACAATGAATTCCCTTATGTATTTCACTTCAGAAACAAATGATTTTGATGGAAGTTACTAAGCAAAATAGCTGCATTTCATTACATAGAATAAGATTATTGCTTATGATAGTCTCATTCATATCACATTACAGACATGGTCCTTGCAACCTTTAATTAAAGTTAATTCCATAAATAAAACACCCTTTCTCTAAAGAAATGCTTCTGCAAATTACTTCTCAATCTACTACCCAACGTCAGATCACAGCCCTTTGTCTGGTGTTGCTGGTTTGTGAAAATGAATTCTTCATCAACATTCAGTCAACACAGTATATTTGCATAATCAACAAATGCAATATAACAAGACAATGCAATAGCACTTAGTGTGAACTTCAAAAGAGTAGTAGATTTTTTTTCTGACAATTTTAAAAGTTATGTCTTTTTCCACTCCCCCTGTACCATGTGACAGTCATCAGCCAATCACAAATGCATACACGTACCATGTGACATCAATCAGCCATTCACAAATGCATACACACTTATTCTTGCACATGCTCAGTAGGAGCTGGTGACTCAAAAAGTTTAAATATAAAAAGACTGTGCACATTTTGTTAATGGAAGTAAATTAGAAAGTTGTTTAAAAATGCAGGCTCTATCTGAATAATGAAAGTTTAATTTTGATTGAGTGTCCCTTTAATCCCTCAATGATATACAACCACCTTCCCTTCTATACACAAAGCTATACATAATAAAGCAATTCATTATTTCCCTGTAAGCTTTATTTTTAGACAAGGGGCCCAATTTAAAGGACCAGTAAATAAAGTAGATTTGCAAAATCAACAACTGTTAGATAAAAAGACTAAAGACCGCTGCTCTATAACCCTGTCCGCCTGCTCTGAGCAGGCGGACAGGAATCACCGGAAATCAACCCGATCGAGTATGAGCGGGTTGATTGACAGCTCCCTGCAATGTTAAATGCGGAGAGCGTATTGCTCTCCGCATTCTGCGAGGTCTTGCAGACCTGATCCGCACTGTCAGATCAGGTCTGCAAGACCTTTAATAAATAGGCCCCTTAGTATGAATTTCAAATAAGTAGTACATTTTTTCTAACAAAGTTATGTCTATTTCTAACAAAGTTATGTCTATTTCCACTCCTCCTCTATCATGTGACAGCCATCAGCCAATCACAAATGTATATATGTATAGTCTGTGAATTCTTGCACATGCTCAGTACGAGCAAATATAAAAGACTGCACATTTTGTTAATTGAAGTAAATTTGAAAGTTGTTTAAAATTGCATACTCTAAATCATGAAAGTTAACTTTTGACTTAAATTGTCCAAAATAATTCTTAAGTCCCATTCCTCTTCTGTTGCAGTTAGTAAAGTGCTATTGGCTTTGATCTAGATTACAAGGGGGGTGCAATTGATAATATAGGGTGCATTATGTTATGCTCAACCTAGGATAGCTAAAAAAGTTAACCAAAGTGGCCAAAACATTTTGATTGCTCATTGCGCTCATATTAAACGTGGTGAATTAAGTGTTGCTCTTATGCTCAACCCACAAGATTGAGACAATTTGAGCTTTGTGACATGGTGCATTATCCTTCTGGAAGTAGCCATCAGAAGATTGGTACACTGTAGTCATAAAGGAATGGACATGGTCAGCAACAATACCCAGGTGGGCCGTGGCGTTTAAACAATGCTCAATGGTACTAAGGGGCCCAAAGTGTGCCAAGAAAATATCCCCCACACCATTATACCACCAACATCAGCCTGAACCGTGGATACAAGGCAGGATGGATTCACGCATTCATGTTGTTTACGCCAAATTCTGACACTACCATCTGAATGTCGCAGCTGAAATCGAGACTCATCAGACCAGGCAACTTTTTCCTAATCTTCTATTGTCCAATTTTGGTGAGCCTGTGCGAATTGTAATCTCAGTTTCCTGTTCTTAGCTGACAGGAGTGGCACTCGGTGTGGTCTTCTGCTTCTGTAGCCCATCTGCTTTCAAGGTTCGATGTGTTGTGTGTTCAGAGATGGTATTCTGCATACGTTGGTTGTAACGAGTGGTTGAGTTACTGTTGCCTTTCTATCATCTCAAAACAGTCTGCCCATTCTCCTCTGACTTCTGACATCAACAAGGCATTTTCGTCCACACAACTGCCGCTCACTGGATATTTTCTCTTTTTTTGGACCATTCTCTGTAAACCCTAGAGATGGTTTTGTGTGAAAATTCAAGTAGATCAGCAGTTTTTTAAATACTCAGACCAGCACTTCTGGCACCAACAACCATGCCATGTTCAAAGTCACTTAAATCCCCTTTTTTCCCCATTCTGATGCTTAGTTTGAACTTCAGCAAGTCTAGATGCCTAAATGTATTGAGTTGCTGCTATGTGATTGGCTGATTAGCAATTTGTGTTCCCAAGCAATTGAACAGTTGTACATAATAAAGTGGCCGGTGTGTGTATATATATATATATTTGCTTGGTATTTCGGTGCTGGACTGACTGTAATAGGAGGGATCAGACTGATATACTACAGGAAAGTTCTACTCTGTGAAAAGCATTGCTGGGCTAAAAGAAGTTGCACCCAGGTGGTAAATCGCCATAGAACAGGCCAACAATGGTATTGAGCTGGTTGTTCGTTCCTGTGAGTGCATTTCTCTCTGTGTGTATTTAGTCTCCCTATGGGAAAAAGGGGAAACCAGACGTGGACTCCTTGCTCAGTGTGCTTAGAGGAATACTGCTACACCTCACTGACGAGGCCCAATGAAGGCCGAAACGATCGTCTGGGGTTGCTTTGTTCCTTGTTCAGAGAGGAATTGCCTGGTATTTCGGTGCTGGACTGACTGTAATAGGCGGGTTCAGACTGATATACTACAGGAAAGTTCTACTCTGTGAAAAGCATTGCTGGGCTAAAAGAAGTTGCACCCAGGTGGTAAATCGCCATAGAACAGGCCAACAATGGTATTGAGCTGGTTGTTCGTTCCTGTGAGTGCATTTCTCTCTGTGTGTATTTAGTCTCCCTATGGGAAAAAGGGGAAACCAGACGTGGACTCCTTGCTCAGTGTGCTTAGAGGAATACTGCTACACCTCACTGACGAGGCCCAATGAAGGCCGAAACGATCGTCTGGGGTTGCTTTGTTCCTTGTTCAGAGAGGAATTGCCTGGTATTTCGGTGCTGGACTGACTGTAATAGGCGGGATCAGACTGATATACTACAGGAAAGTTCTACTCTGTGAAAAGCATTGCTGGGCTAAAAGAAGTTGCACCCAGGTGGTAAATCGCCATAGAACAGGCCAACAATGGTATTGAGCTGGTTGTTCGTTCCTGTGAGTGCATTTCTCTCTGTGTGTATTTAGTCTCCCTATGGGAAAAAGGGGAAACCAGACGTGGACTCCTTGCTCAGTGTGCTTAGAGGAATACTGCTACACCTCACTGATGAGGCCCAATGAAGGCTGAAACGATCGTCTGGGGTTGCTTTGTTCCTTGTTCAGAGAGGAATTGCCTGGCATTTCGGTGCTGGACTGACTGTAATAGGCGGGATCAGACTGATATACTACAGGAAAGTTCTACTCTGTGAAAAGCATTGCTAGGCTAAAAGAAGTTGCACCCAGGTGGTAAATCGCCATAGAACAGGCCAACAATGGTATTGAGCTGGTTGTTCATTCCTGTGAGTGCATTTCTCTCTGTGTGTATTTAGTCTCCCTATGGGAAAAAGGGGAAACCAGACGTGGACTCCTTGCTCAGTGTGCTTAGAGGAATACTGCTACACCTCACTGACGAGGCCCAATGAAGGCCGAAACGATCGTCTGGGGTTGCTTTGTTCCTTGTTCAGAGAGGAATTGCCTGGTATTTCGGTGCTGGACTGACTGTAATAGGCGGGATCAGACTGATATACTACAGGAAAGTTCTACTCTGTGAAAAGCATTGCTGGGCTAAAAGAAGTTGCACCCAGGTGGTAAATCGCCATTGAACAGGCCAACAATGGTATTGAGCTGGTTATTCGTTCCTGTGAGTGCATTTCTCTCTGTGTGTATTTAGTCTCCCTATGGGAAAAAGGGGAAACCAGACGTGGACTCCTTGCTCAGTGTGCTTAGAGGAATACTGCTACACCTCACTGACGAGGCCCAATGAAGGCCGAAATGATCGTCTGGGGTTGCTTTGTTCCTTGTTCAGAGAGGAATTGCCTGGTATTTCGGTGCTGGACTGACTGTAATAGGCGGGATCAGACTGATATACTACAGGAAAGTTCTACTCTGTGAAAAGCATTGCTGGGCTAAAAGAAGTTGCACCCAGGTGGTAAATCGCCATTGAACAGGCCAACAATGGTATTGAGCTGGTTATTCGTTCCTGTGAGTGCATTTCTCTCTGTGTGTATTTAGTCTCCCTATGGGAAAAAGGGGAAACCAGACGTGGACTCCTTGCTCAGTGTGCTTAGAGGAATACTGCTACACCTCACTGACGAGGCCCAATGAAGGCCGAAACGATTGTCTGGGGTTGCTTTGTTCCTTGTTCAGAGAGGAATTGCCTGGTATTTCTGTGCTGGACTGACTGTAATAGGCGGGATCAGACTGATATACTACAGGAAAGTTCTACTCTGTGAAAAGCATTGCTGGGCTAAAAGAAGTTGCACCCAGGTGGTAAATCGCCATTGAACAGGCCAACAATGGTATTGAGCTGGTTATTCGTTCCTGTGAGTGCATTTCTCTCTGTGTGTATTTAGTCTCCCTATGGGAAAAAGGGGAAACCAGACGTGGACTCCTTGCTCAGTGTGCTTAGAGGAATACTGCTACACCTCACTGACGAGGCCCAATGAAGGCCGAAACGATCGTCTGGGGTTGCTTTGTTCCTTGTTCAGAGAGGAATTGCCTGGTATTTCAGGTGCTGGACTGACTGTAATAGGCGGGATCAGACTGATATACTACAGGAAAGTTCTACTCTGTGAAAAGCATTGCTGGGCTAAAAGAAGTTGCACCCAGGTGGTAAATCGCCATTGAACAGGCCAACAATGGTATTGAGCTGGTTATTCGTTCCTGTGAGTGCATTTCTCTCTGTGTGTATTTAGTCTCCCTATGGGAAAAAGGGGAAACCAGACGTGGACTCCTTGCTCAGTGTGCTTAGAGGAATACTGCTACACCTCACTGACGAGGCCCAATGAAGGCCGAAACGATCGTCTGGGGTTGCTTTGTTCCTTGTTCAGAGAGGAATTGCCTGGTATTTCGGTGCTGGACTGACTGTAATAGGCGGGATCAGACTGATATACTACAGGAAAGTTCTACTCTGTGAAAAGCATTGCTGGGCTAAAAGAAGTTGCACCCAGGTGGTAAATCGCCATAGAACAGGCCAACAATGGTATTGAGCTGGTTGTTCGTTCCTGTAAGTGCATTTCTCTCTGTGTGTATATATATATATATATATATATATATATATATATAACAACTTAGAAATTGCAGTGGACGGCTTTTTCCTATGTTTAACGTTGAGTGGACTAGTAACTTTTCCCTCTAGGCTAGTAGCTTTTAACCCCTGAATAGTAAACCATAGTGATAATTTTCAACCCCTGTATATACAGTATATACAGATATTAGTGCAGACTAGACTATCGCTCAAGAGCTAATAAATAATGTTAAGCTTCTAATATGAGCAAACAAATGGAAGCTGTAGAGATTTGTGCTTGAACGATGTTAACACACTGTAAGCTAGATTATGAGTGGCATGCTACTTGTGCGTAATGAAAAACGGGTTTATCATGGTTTGTTGTGCGTGTTGGAAGTAGCGAGCGTATTACGAGTTGAAAGTCAACACGTTCACTTAAGCACAATTTAACTTTTTAAAGTGTGAAGGGATTGCGGGAGCTCTGGTAAACTGTATGTTAAATACATATGTATTTATATGGGTATATTTGTATTTACAGACATATATACACATATAAACATATTTACACACGTATAAACATATATATAAGTGCATTAGAGCCCTTTGCTGTTAAGTTGCAAAAAACATGAAAAATCATATTTATCCAAAATTCGTATTTTATAAAGTGTTTAACTATGTATTTACTGTAATTATTTAGTATTCCATTTTTTTTTTTACATAGGTTAATATGTTCTAAGTATTTTTAAATATATATATATATATATATATATATATATCTGTATATATCTATACCTATATATAATCATATAGATATATAGGTATAGATATTATAGATATATATTTTACCAATTTTTTTTTATATATATATATATATATATATATATATAAAAATATGTATTTAAGACAATTAGAACATATTCTTCTTTGTGAAGAAAATTGGAATGTGAAACATTAACATTTTATGTCGGGTTAGCGCACTTGAGAAAACGTGAGTAAGGGTGTTAGTTCTCCTTTCAACTTGTAATGCGCGCACAACCCGATTCGCACAAAAAATACTTCTTTTGAAGTTAACGCATGAGCGGGAGTGCAAACTATTGCTCCACTCGTAATCTAGCCCATTATTTAATTTAGGAGATTGTTTATATTCATAGTAAGATGCTTTATAAAAATATAGAATACTTCTTTACTCATACCAAGCTCCAATCACCCCCTATCTCACTGCATTCCCAGTTTCCTTTCTTAATTAGTTCTTTACCCTTCCAATAATGAATAAATCATGAACGTAGAGTCTATTCCCTGGCAGATGTGATCAGTTGTAATCTTACAGCTCTCATAATTAAGTTTCTAAATGAGCAGATCAGTAGGTCCTCCTTTAACTGCTTGCATATGATGATCCACACTGTAATACATAAAAAGAACCAAATATAACTGTCCATATATTGAGATATGACGTTGGCAGCCTTCAGATATCAAGTGACTTTCCCTTGGTCACATGAGTTTTGCAGCTTTAATAAATTATGATTATTTTTATACAGTGTATAAAATACATTATCACTACTTTATACTGTATAGTGATCTTGATCAATCAAGTCTATTTTAAATGCCTCTGTGTATTCTCTAAAGGACATTTTGCTCAGAAGTCAGAAATACTCAAGAAGGCTTACATATAGTTGCATTTGTATGCACTAGTATAGCATTTGCCAGGATTTCCCTAAAGGTTACAATGAATTTGGCAAGAAAGGCATGTAACTAAACATACATATAAATTAAACAGTGATTTAAAAATAAAAATGCAACATATAACTTTAAAATAAGGAGGTTTGTATGAGTGATGATTGCCACCATCTTGAACCTGAATTACCATTAGAAATATTAAACTCAAATGAGCCAGTCTCACCTAGCCTTTCAAGACCTACAGTCAGATGCGTAACTAGAACTCTCTGAGCCCCTCATTTGAACAGCACCTCTTCCAAAGCATATATCTATATTTCCATCTCTCCCTTATACAAACACACTTAAAGACACACATACACACACACACACACACAAACCCACGCACACATACATATCCCCATACCTATACATATGTACAAATATATAAACCTACACATGGATTGTAAGGGTATCACTCTTCTTCTCGGCATCTCATGTGGAGAGACGCAGAGACCTCTGCCTGTCTTCAGTTGTGGCTGCAACTCTCTAGGCGTGGCCGGACACTGCTTAAATTTAAAGGAGCCATGTCCCAATTACTGGACCTCCCACCTGGAGGGCTCAAGTGCGAGAGTTCCTATAAAAACTACCCCAACCAATCACCCTATTGTCTAACTTAATTTGCTCCTAAGACCAAAAGCATACTTACCTGATACATGAGTATGCTCACCTTGCTCCTGAGACCAAAGCATACTTTCCTTATACCTGTTTATGCTCACCTTGCTCCTGAGACCAAGCATTCTTATTTTGCACCTACGTATGCTCACCTGGTTCCTAAAAAAGTGCCTTCTGTACCTATGTGGTATCCAATGACAGTCTCACAAACAGTACCCGCAGGGTATCCTGTCCCTGCTGAGAAAGCTGTGTCTACCATACCAGTGACAGCCTTCGTTAAATCGTTTGTGTCTGCTGTACCTGTCAGGTATTCTGTGTCATCGTACCTTTTGCTGCTCAATTTAAACACCAGTGTCTATTGGACTTTGTTTCTACTAAAAGACTTTAGTGAATTGCATAATACCTTATCTGTGATCTTCAATCTGAACTACCAACTATTATTTTACTTATCAATCAGTAAAGCTTTCAAAAAGACTTTCATTTGTGCTTTGCATCTGTTCCTGCATACAGTTCCATACACCTTAACCCCCTCACATGGATATGCACACATACATACAAATACACTCACACATACATACACAACACAAACACACACACACACACATGTATATATATATATATATATATATATATATACATATATATATATATATATTGTATATATATGTACACATATATACACATACTGTGTATTATTGTTATATACAGACTCTGCTTGAGCAGCTGCGACTGGGCCCCCTGAAAGAATGGGCCCGTTGCAGTGGACATCCTGAGACCCAGTAGTTACGTCCCTGACTACAGTGATAGCTTGTGAATATGAAGTGTGGCAAGATCCAAGCTTGACAAATATATTTAATGTCCAATTGCAGCAGCCTCCCCCCATCTTACTGTATAAATACCACTGTACCACACAATATAATGTCTTGTCTCTAGATTTGTATCAAGAAAATCCCAGTATAGGCTTTAGCGGAAAGTACATCATTAGCAGGAAGTGCAAAACGGATACTGCTGTATCAGTTTCAAGTTAAATTTAAACCTTACACATTTTTAGGTTAAAATAATAATCTTCTTATTTACCTGTTGCTCTTTCACATTAATGAGAAAAATAATGTCTGTTTAATGGTATCTTTACTTATTGTTAGCCAAGTGCTTCATAATGATTTTTGAGCATACTTCCACAATGTGTTAGTAACAGATGTCACAGTACACAAACCAATGCAAAAATTTAGATTTAATTTGAATTTCCAAAATTTAAAATAGCTTTTCAAAATCATTGAAATGAAAAGGCAAATTGAACATAAAGAAGCCTCATATACAGAGACACATAAATTAAACTGTTTATATTGCAGACAAGCCGGAGTGTGTATAGATTACATATGTACAGTTATCTTCTGTAAACAAGGCATTTGTACATTTTAATACATTTACAAAAAAGCTGATCACTATCATAGAATACAATAATCCAAAAAAGGAAATAAGGGTTTCTGTTGGATTTCAGGGATTTTTACTTTTTGTAGTTTTTTTTTCTTTAACTGTACAAACTCTTCATAAAAATATATCTCTGTACAAAATAGTCCGTATGTATTCTATTTGTCCTTTCCACGCATTTCGTGGCTTATTCTGTTGGGGAGGACCAGTAATGGAGCAATGAGGTGCTTAGCGAGTTCTGTCAATGTTTGCATTTCAGACTGAAGAAGTTTGGAGCAGCCATGGAGTGCAGAGCATATTGTGGTAAAAGGGCCCCAGGTCTGTGTAAGTTTACTCTCTTCTTATCTGTCAGTTCACAATCTTTTACAACACAAGGCTGTAGAAATGAGGGGGAGGGGGGGGGGGGATTAAAGCACCATTTGAACTTTCATTTTAATAGCTACAATTCAAGTTAAACCTTCATAAACCCAATAGGAAGATGCCATGTCATAAGAGCACAGAATGGCACATTAATAAATACCATTTCTTTAGAACAGAACGTGGCTGCCAAGTTGTGCTTTCAAGAATAAGCAACGTCCTAATTACTGTCTGTGTACTGTAAAGGCAGGACAAGTTTTTATAGCTGTACCTATCTAGAACAGGCAGAAACAAACAAGCTAAAATGAAAATATCTCAGGACTCCTAGAGATACTAAAGTGCAATGATCACCTCAATGAAACCCACCATTTCTAATTTAATTTGATAAAAATATGAAAATATACAGGTGGATGTAGCAGAATCCATTCAACACCTTTAGTACATGTGATAAATATATCATTAGAGGCTTTCCTTTCCTACTTTAATAAGTCAGGTATTCCAGAAATTGCTCAGCAGCCTGATTGAGACATTTAGGTTAATACAATGTTATATGACTGTGTTACCGTATGTAACAAAATGCATTAAATATAGGATACACTGCTTATATACCATTTAAACAACTTCTTTATCCAACAGTGAAATTTAGCAACAACCTAATGGTTAAATTTTGTATAAAATAGAGCCTGAAAAAGCAATAACATTGCCTTTTCTTGTTGGGGGCTTGTGCATAATTTATAAACCATAGAAATATATTTTTTTTTGTAATAGTTTGCACTCCTTAATTCACAGCCAACCACAGTTTCTTATATCCCACTTGTACATTCTTGGCATTTGTTGATAAAGCTTCCTTTGTTTGTCATACAGAAACGTTTATCACGGTCAAACAATGTTATCCAGGGGATAAGTTTAATCCATTTGTGAGCAGCAAGAGAAGGTATAGCATTCATAGGCTGAAATAACTTGATGTCTCTCCTTTAAGTGTTCTCTTGTTAAAGAATTGCACATCAACCTGGGATTTAGGGTGTAAGGCTGCACTCCTCCTTCACGCCAATGCAACACAGTCTGTTATGTGCTGCAGGGATCAGGTGGAGAAGCATGGAGGAAAAGCACTTTTTGGAACTGGTTCTTTGCAGAATAAAAATATGTATATTTATATATATATATATATCTATCTATATATATTTATTTGTATGTTTCTATCCACTTCCATCTGACATTGCATGTATTCAAGTTCAGTATAAAAGCACTTGCGCTGTGTCCCGGGAGGAATAGGTCCTCTTGAGGTGGCGGCCCTGCCACTTATTTTAGGTGGAGATACTCAGATGTCAGTGGTGGCAGTCCAACATGATAGATTAGTGCCAGTCTATAGCTGGCCTTGCATCTCTGTGGGGTATAAGTTCTTTCCTGGTTTCTTCTAACTCACCAGCACAGCACACGTTGGGTGGTATTAATGGTGGGTGCTATAAAGTGCACTGGCGATGTCAGCTACCCACTGGTAGTTTGCGGGACAAGGGGTAGGGCAGGACTGAGACTCCAAGTAAACCCAGGTCACTGTAAAAAAGAAGGTTAAGGTAAGACTGTGGCAGATTGACAAAAGTTATCTGATGATGTGAATTATACAGTTTGATCACAATTACTTCGAGAAGCGTTGAAATTTAAATATGAAGAAGGCTAATGATAGCTAACAAAACCTCTCTGAAAAGATGCATGTAGAGATATATGTAATCATTGCATATAACTCAATCCACCCTTGTTAGGCTAATATGCAATAGTTGTTCCAGTTCCACCTCTACACAGTGAATGCCCATATCTTCTTTCTCCATCTTTGTTTAATCTGATCATTTACTGTATATCCAAAATCAATTTCTTGTTGGGCTCCTAAAACTTTAAAATCTTAACACAAAAAACAAAAATCTCCCTTACTGTATATATCTGCCATTCTGATCCTCTTTCCTTCACCCTTTACATTCACCCCCCAATCAAATCTTTTGAATTTTACTTGAACAAAATGCAATGACAAAACACAGCTCACTTCATACAACATACATTTGGATTAATTTCTATTCACTTAATTACTGACCTACCTCTACAGCACATTTCAATTACAAAACCCTCTACAACATTGTACCATCTACCTCTCTCACCTTATGTACAAGAGCTTCTTTAGCCTTCCCTTTCATCCTTTCAATTAACTCCCAATCAAACACCTATCTCCCATCATGGCTTCTCTGTAACATTTCCTTTCCTACTCACCTTGTGAGAGGCAGGTGCTATACAGCTGTGCACACAGTGCTGACTGTAAATTCTGTTTCATTGGCTACAATTTCTGTAGGTTGTACATTACGTTCATACATAGGATTCTCAAATGTTGCTCGTCCGTTTGTGTTCTCATGGCCTGCAAAGCCATTAAATGGCACCTTCGGTCTCCTTCTAGACAAAAGAGGAAAAATAATCATGTTTTGTTTTTATTCAGAATTAAACACACAAAGCTCCAAACAGGTGATTAAACTAAGTCATAAACACAAGTCAAAGAGCCCTATATTATAAAGCTCTCCGCTCTGACGAGATGATCTAGGATGTCTCGTCAGTACTGTGATGTCCTTTAAAGAATTTTAGAAAAGGAAAATTTTAGTTTTAGAGCTGTTTTTCTCACTTTACAGAGATTTCAATATCAAGGAGAGACACGTACATTGCAATATATTGTTCAAAAAAATCCCCCCAAATATTTTGCCAACTTCCTCTCCATGTCAGTGAGTTTTTGGTCATCAGACCCAAAGGGAGTTGGCAAGAGATCCAGCTTGTAATTGTATCAAATCTAAAATAATCATTACTTGCCAGAACACTAGACTTTTCAACACTTATCATTCATTCCAAAACATTTTATAATGACTTATTTTGCTAAATTGGTTGCAGAAAATACAATTACTAAGCAAGTGTCTTAGATGTATATTTTAGAAATACATAATACAATTAATTCTAAGAAAGCTAACAGACCCACCCTGTATGTGTTTGTCTTACCGATTCAACAACATCAAGCTTTATTTATTCAAATGCATTACTAGATTTTATTGTATAGAAAAAAAATGAATGTTTAACTGTTTTTGTCTTTAGTATATCAAGACTGTTGCCAGATGAGGTTAACACTTTCTCCAGGCTGTTTGACAGGATAATAAACAAATCGACCCACAAGGTTAAAAAGATTCAAATTTGCTCTCTTGTTTTATTTCTAGCAGTTAAAAAGTATATATCAATTTAATACTAACTTTAAAAATTGAATATTTTAGTCAATAATTTTAAGGGGCCGATTTATCAGCCAATAGGATGAGAGCTACTGAAATCCATTTTTTTTTAGTAGTGTTAGTTTATTTTTTAATGTGTAATTTTGTTTTTTTTTATTGGTAGTTATTTTAATTTTAGTATAATAGTTATGTTAGGTTAATTGTTAGTTTAAACTTAGTTTTTTTTTAATTTCACAGGTACGTTTTTATTTATTTTAAGAAAGGGATATTGTCATTTTAATTTAAAGTTAGGGGGTTGTTAGGATATAGGGGTTAATAGTTTAATTTAGTTTTTTGCGATGTGGGGGGGCTAGCGATTTAGGGGTTAATAGGTTTATTTAGTGGTGGTGACATGGGAGGCCAGATGTTTAGGGGTTAATAACTTTATTTAGTGGCGGCGATGTCGGGGAGCGGCGGAATAGGGCTTAATAGCTTTATTATAATGAGGGCGATTATGGGGTGCGGCGGAATAGGGTTTAATAACTTTATTATAGTGGCGGCAATGTCGGGGAGTGGCAGAATAGGGGCTAATAACTTTATTATAGTGGTGGTGATGTCAGGGAGCGCGGAATAGGGGTTAATAACTTTTAATTGTGGCGGCGATGTCGGGAGCGACAGATTAGGGGTTAATAAGTTTTAAATAGAGTTTGTGATGCGGGAGGGAGGCAGAATAGATGTTAATAGGTAGTTTATGGGTGTTAGTGTACTTTGTAACAGTTTAGTTATGAGTTTTGTGCAACAGTTTTGTTGCGCAAAACTCATAACTACTGGTCTCAGATAGCGAAATGGATTGTGTCGGTATAGGCTGGAATGCAAGCATTTTAGCCTCACCACACAACTTGTAATGCCAGCGCTATGGAAATCCCACGCAAAAGCTTCATTTTTTGAGTGCGGGATTGACGTTGCGTTACAGGCTCAAATGCTTGCGGTATAGCTATACCGACAAGACTCGTAATGGATGTGTTAATGTTTTGACTGGCCATTTTTTCAGCGTTAAAACCGTAATGCAAAACTTGGAATCTAGGTGTATGTGTGTAAATATGTTTAAGCCCTTTGCAGCCACTTTTTTTGTCTAACACCTTATACCATGGGGCCGAATTATCAAGCACCAAATGGAGCTTGATGCCCATTGTTTCCAGCAAGCCTTCAGGCTCGGCGGAAACAGAAGTTATGAAGCAGCGGTCTAAAGACTGCTGGTCCATAACTTGTCCACCTGCTCTGAGGTGGCGGACAGAAATCAACCCGATCGAATACGATCAGTTTGATTGACACTCAATGCTAGTGTTATGCTCGTGCGATACTCCTGTATTAGACCAAACTCAGCCAGTAGTCTTGTTATCCCGGCATTGAGCCAGAAAGATAGGGAATATCCCAGAGCAGAGAAAGTTAGCAATATGAGGAAAGCAGCACTCAGCACAGGCAGGGAAGTCTTCAGCGGCAATGGTAGAGCAGTCCAAGGTAAACTACTAGAATGGTCAGGCAGGCAGGGTTTGGCAATTTAAGAGCAGTCCAAGGGCAAACCAAAAGAATGGTCATGCAAGCAGGGTTTAGCAATGGTAAAGCAGTCCAAGGGTAAACCACTAGAATGGTCAGGCAGGCAGGATTTGCCAACAGAGAGGCAATCCAGAATAATAGGGGTTAATAGGCAGAGTAGTCAGGCAAGCAGAGTTCAGCAGCAGAGTATCAGTCCAGCAATTTAGGGGTTTAACAGGTAGAGTAGTCAGACAAGCAGAGTTCAGCAGCAGTATATCAATCCAGCTATTCAGGGTATAACATGTAGAGTAGTCAGACAGGCAGGGTTCAAACACAATAAGGCAATATAGCAATAATGATCTATCACACCCAGGAGCACACAAAGCAACACCTATACTTAGGCAGTGATAGATCATTTTGATTAGGCTTACACAGGTGCAGGATTCGCGCCACAGATGTCCGGACCAACATCAGTGAGAGAGGAGCGTGCAGCGATGACCTCAGCACCCAACGCATCCGGACCCGAAACAACCCGTGGCAACGAGCAGGGAAGGAGACGCCACACCCCTAGCAACGGCTAGAGCGGCACGGCGTAACATAGCCCCCTTCTCAAGGGTTCCCTCCGGGAACCAGAGCCGGCCTCATAGGATGAGCAGCATGGAATCTGGAGACCAAAGATGGAGCATGCACATCACGGGCAGGAACCCATGAACGATCTGCCACAGAGTAACCCTTCCAATGTATTGGATACTGCAGTTGTCTGTGCCTGTATCTGGAGTCCAGTATCTTAGCTACCTCATATTCAGGGTCATCACGGACCAGGAGCAGAGTAGGAGGAGCTCGGAGCCGGGTATATCTATTCTTGATGTAAGGCTTGAGTAGTGAGATGTGGTAGACTGGGTGTATGCAAAGGGTTTTGGGTAAGGCCACTTAATAGGCAACAGGATACAGTCTTTTCAGGACCTTGTAAGGGCCGATAAACCTAGGCCCCAATTTGTGACAGGGATGGCGTAGACAAATATGTCGAGTAGAGACCCAAACACGTTAATCCACTGGGATGGCAAGTACAGAAGCTCTATGACAATCAGCAAACTTTTTATGTCTAGAAACAGCTGAACGTAGCTGAGAGCGAACACATTGCCAATCAGTGGTGAATTCAGTAACGTGTTGATCTGCAGCAGGAACCCCAGTGGACTGGGCAGAAAGAGGGAAGACACAAGGTTGATACCCTGCTGCAGCTTGAAATGGAGAACATCGAAGAGAAGAGTGCCAATGAGTGTTTCTTGCCAGTTCAGCTAGAGGTAACAACTCAGACCAGTTGGTATGGCAAGCGTTGACAAAGGCTCTAAGGTAAGCTTCAAGATCCTAGTTTACTCTCTCAGTTAGTCCATTGGTCTGAGGATGGTAGCCAGAAGACAAGGAAACAGTGGTTCCAATCAACGTACAAAAGGCTCTCCAAAAGGTAGAGACGAACTTTGGACCTCTGTCGGAAACAATATTTACAGGAATGCCATGAAGTCGTACCACATGCAAGAGAAAAAGAGACGATAATTCTTGGGCAGAAGGCAGTTTGGTTAGGGGTATAAAATGAGCCAGTCTGGAAAAGCGATCTACCACAACCCAGATAACTATATGGTGGTCAGAAGGAGGAAGGGCCACAATGAAATCCATTGTTATGTGTGTCCAAGGTTGTTTGGGAATGGACAATGGTTGGAGTAAACCAGGAGGCAAGGATTTGGGAGTTTTGTTGGTAGCACAAGTTGTGCAGGCTTTCACATAATCCCGAGCGTCAGACTTCATAGTAGGCCACCATACGTGTTGGGAAGACTCTTAAAAGTTCTTGTTAAACCAGGATGTCCTGAGAGTTTACTATCATGAGCCCAGGAGAGTACAGGAGTGCGTAGATTCAGAGGTACAAAAATATCAGAAGCCACGGGAGCTTCAGGAGGTTTACTAGACTGGGCATGTTGCAGTCCTTGAAGAATGGTGGTATTTATTTGAGCTACCACGCAGGAGGGAGGTATGATGTGTTCAATAGGGGAGGAATCACTTGAGTGAGGGAACTGATGGGAAAGGGCGTCCGCCTTATTGTTCTTGGTCCCAGCAAAATAAGAAACCACAAAGTTAAAACGTGAAAAGAACAAGGCTTACCTGGCCTGTCAAGGATTTAGTCGATGAGCAGTTTCTAGGTAAGTCAGATTCTTGTGGACAGTGAGAATCTGAATGGGATTGGTGGTGCCCTCTAACCAATGACACCATTCAATCAAAGCCATTTTAATGGCTAGGAGTTCACTATTACCCACTTCGTAATTCCTCGCTGCAGGAGTAAAGCGTTTAGAGAAAAAGGCTACAGGGTGTGACTTGGAGATCAAAGGATCCCTTTTGGTTAGAACTGCTCCAGCCCCTATCTCTGAGGCATTAACCTCTAAAGTGAACTGAAGGTCAGGATCAGGATGGCGGAGCACAGGAGCAGAACATAAAGCCTTTTTCAGACAAGAGAAGGCATTCATGGATTCAGGAGGCCAATGTTTACAGTCTTTGTTCTGTTTTGTGAATTCAGTGAGAGGAGCGACTGTTTGAGAAAAGTTCTTTATAAACTTGCGGTAATAATTGGAGAACTCCAAGAACCTCTGTAATTCCTTTAATGAAGTAGGTTGAGGCCATTATAGAACTGCGGTGAGTTTAGCAGGATCAATGGTAAAACCCTTCTTCGAGATGACATAGCCAAGGAATTGCATCTGAACTTGATCAAACTCACATTTTCTAGCCTGGCTACCAAAGAATTGTCTCTGAGACGTTGCAGTACCTGTCTCACGTGTGTATGATTCTCCTACAAAGTAGAAGAGAAAAAAAGGATGTCATCCAGATAGATGATGACAGTGCGGTTGAGGTGGTCACGGAAGACATCGTTGACAAATGCCTGGAAGACTGCAGGGGCATTACACAGCCCAAAAGGCATTACAAGGTATTCATAATGCCCAGATATTGTGTTTAAGATGGTTTTCCATTCGTGGCCTGGAAAGATACGAATCAGATTGTATGCCCCACGTAAGTCCAGCTTGGTGAAGAAGCGAGCATCCTGGAGCGAGTCATATAGTTCGGTGATCAAGGGAATGGGATAGAGATTCTTGATAGTTATGTTGTTCAAGGCCCTGTAGTCAATGCAGGGTCTGAGCCCACCATCCTTCTTACTGACAAAAAAAGCCTGCCCCAGCAGGAGAGGAGGAAGGGCGAATGAAACCTTTAGCTAGGTTCTCTTGGATGTACTCCTCCATGAATTTGGTTACAGCTTTGGAGAGTGGATAAGTCCTCCCTTTAGGAAGTGGGGCTTCAAGAAAGAGGTTGATCATGCAGTCATAAGGACAATGGGGTGGCAGCACGTCACCTGCTTTTTTCTCAAACACAACAGCAAAGTCCACATAAACTGAGGGAAGGTTTGGAGGAGTCTGTATACTGGCTATGGGGATGCAGAGCAGAAGAGTGACATTAGCAAGACAGGAGTAAAAACAGGAGGTACCCCAGGAGGCCAGTTTTCCTTCAGCCCAGTCAAACTGTAGGTTGTGTATCCGAAGCCAAGGAAGACCAAGGATGACAGGCTGTGCTGTGGAATAGATTACATCGAACTGTAGCTGTTCGGTATGAAGGACTCCCACAGTCAGGGTCAGTGGTGCCGACTCAAAATGGATCAAGCCTGAACCAAGGGGGGTGCCATCAAGAGTAGTTATTTTGAGACAATGTCTTTTCTGCAGAAGAGGCAAGCCAGCTTGAATCATAAAGCGGTGATCCAGAAAGATTACAGCTGCCCCTGAATCAATGAAGGCTTGAGTGTGGACTGTATTCTGAAGGAAGGTAAGGGTTACAGGTACCAGAATCCGAGTGGAATATGGGGACTTAGTAGTGATCATGCTTAGAGGTACCCCAGTGTTATCCCCTAAGCATTGGCTTTTCCCGGATGAATTTCACAGTCTTTTAGTTGGTGGGAGTTTGAACCACAATAAAAGCATAGTCTCAATCTTCTTCTTCTCTGTCTTTCAGACTCTGAGGGTTTGAAAGAGGAGAGATCCATGGGTTCCTCTACTGGGATGGCTGGAGAAGTTGAAGGGGTAGAGGATACTGCCGAAACTGGACGAATAGGAGGACGTGAGGGGAGGACTCTCCTAGATCTCTCTCTTTTGGCTTGTCTCCCCTGGAAGCGAGAGTCCAGACTGATACAAAGCATTATAACGTCATCCAAAGAATAAGGAACATCACGATAAGCGAGTTCATCTTTGATGTGTTAATGCAGACCCCTCCTAAAGGCCGCCTTGAGAGCACTGCCATCCAAAGTGGTTTCAAGTGCCAATGTGCGAAACTCGATTGTGCCACAGTTCTATTGCCCTGGTGGAGGTCCAGGAGAGAAAATTCTGCAGCAGAGGTACGGCTAGAAGCCCCAAACACAGAAGATAATGCAGCAACAAAATCATCAGCATCATGCAGGAGAGGAGTGTGCTGTTCCAAAAGGGGAGAGACCCAGGCTAGGGCCTTGTCCTTCACTAAGGAAATGATAAAGGTGACCCTTGACTGGTGAGACTGAAAGGTGTGAGGATCATTGCAGAAGAGCAGCCTGCATTGGTTAAGAAAACCCCTGCAATTAGTAGTACTTTCATATTTGTCATGGTATCCGGGGTATACTCCCGGAGGCATAGGAAGAAGCCGCAGTACTAGGAGTAGAGACTGGCGGTACAACACCAGAGGCGGCATTCCTCCATTTTACTAGTAAGGAACAGTAATAGCCTCTAGCTTGGAATCCATATTCTGCAACTGTGTGGTATGTGTTCCCAACATCTATCCCTGAAGACAAACTGCTTGTGCCACCTCATCTGGCTCCATAGCCCAAGTATAATGTTATGCTCGTGGGATACTCCTCTAGCAGACCGAACTCAGCCAGTAGTCTTGCTATCCCGGCGTCAAGCCGGAAAGATAGGGAATATCCCAGAGCAGAGAAAGTTAGCAAGATGAGGAAAGCAGCACTCACCACAGGCAGGGTAGTCTTCAGCGGCAATGGTAGAGCAGTCCAAGGTAAACCACTAGAATGGTCAGGCAGGCAGGGTTTGGCAACGGTAAAGCAGTCCAAGGGCAAACCACTAGAATAGGCAGGCACGTAGGATTTGACATCAGAGAGGCAATCCAGAATAATAGGGGTTAATAGGCAGAATAGTCAGGCAAGCAGAGTTCAGCAGCATTTAGGGGTTAAACAGGTAGTCAGACAAGCAGAGTTCAGCAGCAGTATATCAATCCAGCAATTTAGGGGGTTAAACAGGTAGAGTAGTCAGACAAGCGGAGTTCAGCAGCAGTATATCAATCCAGCAATTCAGTGTATAACAGGCAGAGTAGTCAGAAAGGCAGGGTTCAAACACATTAAGGCAATATAGCAATAATGATCTATCACACTCAGGAGCACACACAGCAAGACCTATACTTGGGCAGTGATAGATCGTTTTGATTAGGCTTACATAGGCGCAGGATTCATGCCACAGATGTCCGGACCGGCATCAGTGAGAGAGGAGCGTGCGGCCATGACGTCAGCGCGGCATGCATCCGGACCCGATACAACCCCTGGCAATGAGCGGGGAAGGAGATGCCGCACCCCTAGCAACGGCGCAGAGTGACAGCTAGTGGCCACAAATCTGCAGGGGGCGTTATTGCACAAGCTGTTATGGTGAAATGCTTGTGCAATGATAAATGCCAACAGCGTATGCTGTTAGCATTTATCGATGTGCAGCGGACATGATATACTACATCGTATCATGTCCGTTTGCACTTTGATAAATATGCCCCCATATCTCTTTGAGTCCTTATAACTTTTTTATTATTATTATTTTTTATATTTTTATCAGACAGTGTTTATTTGAGTGTAACTGTACTTTTAAGTGTTTTTATGCTGTGTTTAATGCAACTTTTTTCTTACCCTACCCTTTATGCGAGCTCTCAAGTCGCACTTGAGCAAACACACTTATTTTCAACTCATAATACGGGTGATATTCCCACCACACAAAAAGGCAAAATTGCTCATGTGAAAACAATAATGCTCCACTAGTACTCTAATTACATTAAACGGACAGGAAACCACACATTTTTCTTTCAGGATTTAGAAAGAATATACAATCTCAAACTACTTTTTATTTAACTTCTATTATTAAATTTGCTTCATTGTCTTATTATCCTTTGCTGAAGTGCAGCAATGCACTACTGAGAGCTAGCTGAGCACATCTAGTGAGCCAATCCCAATAGACAAATGTGTGTAGTCACCAATCACCAGCAACTTCCCAGTAGTGGAGTATATGTAAATATTCTTTTTCAACAAGGGATACCAAGAGAACAAAGTACATTTGAAAATACAAGTTAATTTAGAAGTATCTTAAAAGTTCATGCTCTATCTGAATCATGCAAGCGTAATTTTGTCTTTCCAATTTTTTTTCAGTTCTGTTTCAGCACTTTTGAAATTGCTTTGTAAAATGTTAACTTGTCAAATGTGTAATACTTTGTTATATTCCAACAATTATTCAAATCCATTCAGAAGCCTATAAAGATTATTTAAATTGTCTTTTAAGGCATTTTTTCTCTTCGGAAGTAGGAACACTTCCTTTTTGGAGGAGAATAAAAAAGAAACCGATATTGTGATCATAGTAAACCTTTTAAACCTTATGGATGAAACTGGGTTTTCCTCTTAATCAGCTTGTGGGTAGATTTATATTTCTTTCATGTAATTGGCAAGAGTCCATGAGCTAGTGACATATGGGATATAGAATCCTACCAGGAGGGGCAAAGTTTCCCAAACCTCAAAATGCCTATAAATACACCCCTCACCACACCCACAATTCAGTTTTACAAACTTTGCCTCCTATGGAGATGGTGAAGTAAGTTTGTGCTAAGATTTCTACGTTGATATGCGCTTCTCAGCATTGTTGAAGCCCGATTCCTCTCAGAGTACAAGGAATGTCAGAGGGACGTGAAGGGAGTATCACCTATTGAATACGATGATTTCTCTAACGGGGGTCTTTTTCATGGGTTCTCTGTTATCGGTCGTAGAGATTCATCTCCTACCTCCCTTTTCAGATCGACGATATACTCTCAAATTTACCATTACCTCTACTAAGAACTGTTTTAGTACTGGTTTGGCTATCTGCTATATGTGGATGGGTGTCTTTTGGCAAGTATGTTTTCATTTACTTAAGACACTCTCAGCTATGGTTTGGCACTTTATGCAAATTATATAAAGTTCTAAATATATGTATTGTACTTATATTTGCCATGAGTCAGGTTCATGTATTTCCTTCTGCAGACTGTCAGTTTCATATTTGGGAATATAAACACTTTAAGAATTTTATTTCTTACCTGGGGTTTAGTCTTTTTCAATTTGACTACTTTTTGCATTTGCGGGTATTAGGCCCGCGGGTGCGTCAAATGTTAGACTTTATTACGTCTTTTTTTGGCGCAAAGTTTTTTGGCGTGGGAAATTACGTTTTTGACGCAACTTTGTCATTTCCGGCGTCATACGTGACGTCGAGACCTTTCACACGGCAGCGTCATTAGAGACGCAAGTGTGTCATTTCCGGTCATTTTTTCAATATTTCAATACCCCATTGTTGTTTGCCTCCTGCTTTCTTTTCTATCAAGAGGCCTATGCTTTTGCATTTTTTCCTATTCCTGAAACTGTCATTTAAGGAAATAGATAATTTTGCTTTATATGTTGTTTTTTCTCTTACATTGAGCAAGATGTCCCAATCTGATCCTGCCTCTGAAGTTTCTGCTGGAACATTGCTGCCTGACATGGGTTCTACAAAAGCTAAGTGCATTTGTTGTAAAATTGTAGAAATTATTCCACCGAATGTCATTTGTAATAGTTGTCATGATAAACTTTTACATGCAGATAGTGTATCCATCAGTAATAGTACATTGCCAGTTGCAGTTCCTTCAACTTCTAATGTGCATGATATACCTGTAAATTTTAAAGAATTTGTTTCTGAATCTATTATGAAGGCTTTGTCTGCATTTCCACCTTCTAATAAACATAAAAGGTCTTTTAAAACTTCTCATTTAGCTGATGAAATTTCAAATGACCAACAACATAATAATTCATCCTCTTCTGATGAGGATCTATCTGAAACAGAAGATCCTTCCTCAGATTTTGACACTGACAAATCTACTTATTTATTTAAAATAGAGTATATGCGTTCTTTATTAAAAGAAGTGTTAATTACTTTGGATATTGAGGTAACCAGTCCTATTGACGTTCAGTCTAATAAACATTTAAATGCTGTTTATAAACCTCCTGTGGTTTCCCCAGGTGTTTTTCCCATTCCTGAGGCTATTTCTGATATGATTTCTAAGGAATGGAATAAGCCAGGTACTTCCTTTATTCCTTCTTCAAGGTTTAAGAGATAGTATCCTTTACCAGCAAAATCTATAGAGTTTTGGGAAAAGATCCCCAAAGTTGATGGGGCTATTTCTACTCTTGCTAAACGTACCACTATTCCTATGGAAGATAGCACTTCCTTTAAGGATCCTTTAGATAGGAAGCTTGAATCTTATCTAAGGAAGGCCTATTTATATTCAGGTCATCTTCTCAGACCTGCTATTTCTTTGGGTGATGTTGCGGCTGCATCAACTTTCTGGTTGGAAAATTTAGCGCAACATGAATTGGATTCTGACATATCTAGCATTGTTCGCTTACTGCAACATGCTAATCATTTTATTTGTGATGCCATTTTTGATATTATCAAAATTGATGTTAGATCCATGTCTTTAGCTGTATTAGCTAGAAGAGCTTTGTGGCTTAAATCTTGGAATGCTGATATGACATCTAAATCTAGATTACTATCTCTTTCTTTCCAAGGTAATAATTTATTTGGTTCTCAGTTGGATTCTATTATTTCAACTATCACTGGAGGAAAAAATTTTTTGCCTCAGGATAAAAAACCTAAGGGTAAATCTAAGGCTTCTAACTGTTTTCGTTCCTTTCGTCAGAATAAGGAACAAAAACTCAATCCTCCTCCCAAGGAATCTGCTTCCAGTTGGAAGCCTTCCTCAAATTGGAATAAATCCAAGCCATTTAGGAAACCAAAGTCTGCCCCTAAGTCCGCATGAAGGTGCGGCCCTCATTCCAGCTCAGCTGGTAGGGGGCAGATTAAGGTTTTTCAAGGATTTTTGGATAAAATCTGTCCAAAATCATTGGAATCAGAGCATTGTCTCTCAAGGGTATCGAATAGGATTCAAAGTAAGACCTCCTGTGAGAAGATTTTTTCTCTCATGCATTCCTGTAAATCCAGTAAAAGCTCAGGCTTTTCTGAAGTGTGTTTCAGACCTGGAGTCTTCAGGTGTAATCATGCCAGTTCCTCCTCAGGAACAAGGTTTGGGGTTTTATTCAAACCTATTCATTGCACCAAAGAAAGAAAATTTGTTCAGACCAGTTCTGGATCTGAAAATTTTGAATCGTTATGTAAGAGTACCAACTTTCAAGATGGTGACTATAAGGACTATTCTGCCTTTTGTTCAGCAAGGACATTATATGTCCACAATAGACTTGCAGGATGCATACCTTCATATTCCGATTCATCCAGAACACTATCAGTTTCTGAGATTCTCTTTTCTAGACAAGCATTACCAATTTGTTGCTCTTCCATTTGGCCTAGCAACAGCTCCAAGAATCTTTTCAAAGGTTCTGGGTGCCCTACTATCTGTAATAAGAGAACAGGGTATTGCGGTGTTTCCTTATTTGGACGATATCTTGGTACTAGCTCAGTCTTTACATACTGCAGAATCTCACACAAATCAACTAGTGTTGTTTCTTCGGAAACATGGTTGGAGGATCAATTTACTAAAAAGTTTCTTGATTCCTCAGACAAGGGTCACCTTTTTAGGCTTCCAGATAGATTCAGTGTCCATGACTCTGTCTCTAACAGACAAGAGACGTTTAAAATTGGTCGCAGCATGTCGGCTCCTTCAGTCTCAGTCATTCCCTTCAGTGGCTATGTGCATGGAAGTTTTAGGTCTCATGACTGCAGCATCGGACGCAATCCCCTTTGCTCGTTTTCACATGAGACCTCTACAGCTTTGTATGCTGAATCAATGGTGCAGGGATTATACAAAGATATCACAATTAATATCCTTGAATCCCAATGTATGACACTCTCTGACATGGTGGATAGACCACCATCGTTTGGTTCAAGGGGCTTCTTTTGTTCGCCCAACCTGGACTGTGATCACAACAGATGCAAGTCTTTCAGGTTGGGCAGCTGTTTGGGGGTCTCTGACAGCACAAGGGGTTTGAAAATCTCAAGAGGCGAGATTATCAATAAATATTTTAGAACTCTGTGCAATTCTCAGGGCTCTTCAGTTCTGGCCTCTACTAAAGAGAGAACCGTTCATTTGTTTTCAGAGAGACAATATCACAACTGTGGCTTATGTCAATCATCAGGGTGGGACTCACAGTCCCCAAGCTATGAAAGAAGTATCTTGGATACTTGCTTGGGCGGAATCCAGCTCCTGTCTAATCTCTGCGGTACATATCTCAGGTGTAGACAATTGGGAGGCGGATTATCTCAGCCGCCAGACTTTTCATCCAGGGGAGTGGTCTCTCCATCCAGATGTGTTTTTTCAGATTGTTCAGATGTGGGGGCTTCCAGAGATAGATCTCATGGCCTCTCATCTAAACAAGAAACTTCCCAGATACCTGTCCAGGTCCAGGGATGTTCAGGCGGAAGCAGTGGATGTGCTGACACTTCCTTGGTGTTATCAACCTGCTTACATCTTCCCGCCTCTAGTTCTCCTTCCAAGAGTGATTTCCAAAATCATCATGGAACAGTCTTTTGTGTTGCTGGTGGCTGCAGCATGGCCACACAGGTTTTGGTATGCGGATCTGGTTCAGATGTCCAGTTGCCCGCCTTGGCCACTTCCGTTACGGCCGGACCTACTATCGCAAGGTCCGTTTTTCCATCAGGATCTCAAATCATTAAATTTGAAGGTATGGAAATTGAACGCTTAGTTCTAAGTCATAGAGGTTTCTCTGATTCAGTGATTAATACTATGTTACAAGCTCGTAAATCTGTCTCTAGAAAGATTTATTATAGAGTTTGGTAGACTTACATTTCATGGTGTTCTTCTCATAAATTCTCCTGGCATTCTTTTAGAATTCCTAGAATTTTGCAGTTTCTTCAGGATGGTTTGGATAAGGGATTGTCTGCAAGTTCCTTGAAAGGACAAATCTCCGCTCTTTCTGTTTTATTTCACAGAAAGATTGCTATACTTCCTGATATACACTGTTTTGTACAGGCTTTAGTTCGTATTAAGCCTATCATTAAGTCAATTTCTCCTCCTTGGAGTCTTAATTTGGTTCTGAGGGCTTTACAGGCTCCTCCATTTGAACCTATGCATTCTTTAGACATTAAACTACTTTCTTGGAAAGTGTTGTTCCTTTTGGCTATCTCTTCTTCTAGAAGAGTTTCTGAGCTATCTGCTCTTTCTTGTGAGTCTCCTTTTCTGATTTTTCATCAGGATAAGGCAGTCTTGCGGACTTCTTTTCAATTTTTACCTAAGGTTGTGAATTCTAACAACATTAGTAGAGAAATTGTTGTCCCTTCTTTATGTCCTAATCCTAAGAATTCTTTGGAGAGATCCTTACATTCTTTGGATGTGGTAAGAGCTTTGAAATATTATGTGGAAGCTACTAAAAATTTCAGGAAGACTTCTAGTCTATTTGTTTTATTTTCTGGTCCTAGGAAAGGTCAGAAAGCTTCTGCTATTTCCTTGGCTTCTTGGTTGAAACTTTTGATTCATCAAGCTTATTTGGAGTCGGGTCAAACCCCGCCTCAGAGAATTACAGCTCATTCTACTAGATCAGTCTCCACTTCATGCAGAGCCGGACTGGGACCAAAAATAGGCCCGGGCATTTTAAGGCAAAGCAGCCCACTAACACCCCCCCCCCGACACTTATTTAAAGGGACATAAAACCCAAATTTTTTCTTTCATGATTTAGAAAGAGCAAGCAATTTTAAACAACTTTTTATTTTACTTCTATTATCTAATTTGCTTCATTCTCTTGATATTCTTTGCTGAAAAGCATATCTAGATATGCTCAGTAGCTGCTGATTGGTAGATGCACATAGATACCTCGTGTAATTGGCTCACCTATGTGCAGTGCTATTTCTTCAACAAAGGATATCTAAAGTATGAAGCAAATTAGGTAATAGAAGTAATTTGGAAAGTTATTTAAAATTGTATTCACTACCTAAATCATGAAATAATTTTTTTGGGTTTAGTTTCCCTTTAACCATATAATAGATTATATATATATATATATATATATATATATATATATATATATATATATATATATATATATATAGTATTTTCAAAATAGGACTGCCCTCGCTGGATTTAAGCATAAAACTTATTTTATTTTATTGTGGTAATGTTTCGGAGTCCACAGACTCCTTCCTCAGACCAGTACGGTCTGAGGAAGGAGTCTGTGGACTCCGAAACGTTACCACAATAAAATAAAATAAGTTTTATGCTTAAATCCAGCGAGTGCAGTCCTATTTTGAAAATACTGTGAATATTACTGACCTGGCACCCTGGTTGATGACTGGAGGAGATTGAGAGTGCAGATACACATGGAGGATATGATATATATATATATATATATATATACACATACATACATACATATATATATATATATATATATATATATACACACACACACACACTATATATATATATATATATATATATATATATATATATATATACACACACATAGATATACATACAGTATATGTGTATTTATGTGTGTAAATATGTGCGACACAAACAGATATACAGACACCCACATCCATGCACAGGCACACACATGTAGTACACTCACACATAGACAGATATATGCAAACACACACATACACAGATTGGATACACACATGTACATACTTACACACACATCCATACACAGATACATAAATGCACACAGATATACACATAGGTATACAAAAAGTATACACGCACAAACATACACAGTTAGAGACACACACATATAGACACACAGTCCCTAGGTACAGGTTAAGGTTAGTAAATTGTTCCCTGCCTTTTCCACTTAATAGTCAGTAATGGAGAAATGAAGCAGATTGCAGTAAAAAAAGGCAAGCAGCTATTCATATAGAGGCTTTTAGGTTCTCACTTACCAGCTTCCTCTGAAGGCAGAAGGTGCATATGTGTCTGGAAGCAGCACTGGCCACTGATGTTTTGTACTGCAGACATGGCTGTCCTGTCCATGTCCACCCACCCAGGCAGTCCTCCCCCAGTAACAGGAAGTTAACTCCATCTGCCCATCATAGAGTCTCAGTCTTAGACTGAACAGTGCAGGGCAGGCATTTAAAAAATATTTCCCGTGCTCTGCATTCTCTCCTAAATCCTCAGGCCTGCGCAGTATGACTTGGGGGCGCGCTCTCTGCAAACTCTCTTCCCTGCGTCCTACTGTGATGTTGCTTGTCACTGCTGGCATCCTGATAGCTTGTGCTGTCCCCTTCTGCAGTGCTGCATGTAAATAGCGCGCGCCACGCAATCACCACCTGCTGCATGCAAATAGCATACCCTCCCCTGACCACCACGTCCACATTTAAAAAAACAGGAAAGCCCTTAAAAATACAGTTTATTTTATTGTTCCCACTTCCCAGGTGCCGGTGTATTGTTCCTGCCGCTGCCTGCACCGTGCCTGTCTAGTCTGGTCTGGACTCTGGCTCACACAGACTCAGTCACTCCAAACTTTTGAGGGCAAGTCCCACTCCCTCAAACATGCTCGCAGCACCTCTACATGTCATTTTAAGGCTTGCGTGCGATAAGGCCGGGTAATGGTGGGCGGATAAGGCCGGGTAATGGTGGGCGGGGATAAGGGATCCGGCAGCACAACAGCCGCACCAAACTAGAGCCTAAGTAAGAACTAAGAGCCACAAGTGAAGCAGAAGAAGCACTGTGTGTGCGGTAATGGTGGACGGCCGGGTCACAGGGCTTAGGGTACCGGCGGCCCACTGAGCATGGCGGCCCACCGGGCAATTGCCCGGTGTGCCCTATGGCCAGTCCGGGCCTGACTTCATGGGATTTTAAGAATGAAGCTTCAGTTGATCAGATTTGCAAAGCAGCCACTTGGTCCTCTTTGCATACATTTACTAAATTCTACCATTTTGATGTATTTGCTTCTTCGGAAGCAGTTTTTGGTAGAAAAGTTCTTCAGGCAGCTGTTTCAGTTTGATTCTTCTGCTTTTTGATTTAAGTTTTTTTCTTTCAAAAGTAAAAAAAAAACTTATTTTTGGGTTGTGGATTATTTTCTCAGTGGAATATGGCTGTTTTTGTTTTATTCCCTCCCTCTCTAGTGACTCTTGAGTGGAAGACTCCACATCTTGGGTATTGATATCCCATATGTCACTAGCTCGTGGACTCTTGCCAATTACATGAAAGAAAACATAATTTATGTAAGAATTTACCTGATAAATTCATTTCTTTCATATTGGCAAGAGTCCATGAGGCCCACCCTTTTTATGGTGGTTATGATTTTTTTGTATAAAGCACAATTATTTCCAAATTTCCTTTGTTGATGCTTTCTACTCCTTTCTTTATCACCCCACTACTTGGCTATTCGTTAAACTGAATTGTGGGTGTGGTGAGGGGTGAATTTATAGGCATTTTGAGGTTTGGGAAACTTTGCCCCTCCTGGTAGGATTGTATATCCCATATGTCACTAGCTCATGGACTCTTGCCAATATGAAAGAAATGAATTTATCAGGTAAATTCTTACATAAATTATGTTTTATTAGAAAGCCTGCTAGAGCAAATGAAAAAAAAAAATATGGTAAATATCTTGAGACAATCAGCTTAAAGGGACAGCATACACCGATTTTAAAATAACTACATGTAATAGACACTACTATAAAGAAGAATATGCACAGATACTGATTTAAAAATCCAGTATAAAACTTTTTAAAAACTTACTTAGAAGATCACAGTTTAGCACTGTTGATGAGGTTATTCTGGGACCCCCCCCCCCATTCCCTGCATTTGAAAAGACAGATTACACAAATAATAGCAGCAGGTATCTGTAGATCTGGGTCTACATCTGATACTTTAGGGATTGGTTAGGAGTCTGAAAATGTTATTATAAAATAAGCAAAACTATACATTGTTACAAAAACACTCCCAGCTGGGCTACATAAATGGATTATCTACAAAACATTTATGCAAAGAAAAATCTAGTGTGCAATTGTCCCTTTAAATCATGGATGAACAAGTCTAGCTATCCAGTCTTAAAGGGAGAGAAAACCCCAACTTTTTATTTATGATTTGGATAGAACATAAAATTTGAAACATCTTTCTGATTTATTTCTATTATCAAATGTGCTTAAGTCTCTTGTTATCCTTTGCTGAAGGAGCAGCTTTGCACTACTGACAGCTAGCTGAACACATCTAGTTAGCAAATCAAAAGAGAAAAATAAATGCAGGTACCTATCAGCAGCTAGCTCCCACTAGTATAGAATATGTGCATATTCTTTTTCAACATGGGGTTACTAAGAGAACGAAACACATTTGAAAAGAGAAGTGAATTTAAAAGTGTCTTAAAATGGCATGCTCTATCTGTATTATGCAAGTTTAATTTTAACTTTCCTATCCCTTTAAAAATCTACAAATATCATTTTTCTGTTTTTTTTTCTGGCAAATATAATCCTAAAACCAGGAACATTACCAGATCTTGAGGAGAGGATGTGCTCTTTTGGTTTAAATGATTTAGGGGCATATTTATCAAGTTCCGTTATGGAGCTAGATGCCCCTTTTTTCCAGCGAGCCAGACACAGAAGTTATGAAGCAGTGGTCTAAAGACTGCTGCTCCACAACTTGTCCGCCTGCTCTGAGGCCGCGGACAGAAATAAACCCGATCGAATACGATCTGGTTGATTGACATCAACTGCTAGTGGTGGATTAGCCGCAAATCTGCAGGGGGCGGCATTGCACCAGCAGTTCACGGAGCGAGCAGCTGAGCATGATGGCCGCATTCTAATGAAGCTCTGAATGCGGGCCGGGTACTATCGCTGCTAAAATCGTCTAAGTGCCCTAATGACGAGCCCTAAACTACTCCCAACTATCGTGGACTCCTGGCAAACACTCCTGTGAAAAAAGGAGACCGAATTTCCTGCAAAGCGCAACTCCGGAACGAAAACTCAGGTTTGCGGCCTTCACCGCGCCCGCCATTTCTACAATCCTGACCATGACCTGACAACGGCTGGTCAGCGGTTAAGAGGATACAAGAAAAAAAAAAAAAAAGCAGACATCACACGAGAGGCTCACAAAACAATCAATTTAACAGCGCACGGAGCCGAGATAACCTGTCGTCATAATCTCAGATATCCCTGGAGGTCAGACCATGCGATGAGGCTTGCGGTAAGAAGCACATGAATTACACCTTAACTTCAGTAGCCACACGATAACAAGCAAGAAACGCACTCGCATTCAAACGAACTTAAACTTTTTAATAGCCTGTAAATCCTACTATCACCCACAGACCGCATACCTACATGGGACTTTATAATCTTACATTAAGCGCTGTTCAATGCGTACTCAGGGGGTAATATATCATCGGAAACATTTCTCCTTGGCCCTGCTATAAGTCCCAGTCGGCAAAGAACTTTCCTATAGATGGGATATGCAATTCACACATCCTGAATTACCCAAGACAGTTTGCACACTTTAACGATGCTAAGTATTAAGGCATACTGAAAGCTGCACTCGCCACTTGTATTCGCTAACCAGCCTGATATGTAATGCGAAGCCCACCGCTGAATGTGCATCTCCTGGCGTGTAAGTGCTCACAAAATTCCCCTGGAAGCCATTTTAACGACACCCCTGCTGATTTAACCTGATCTGCCTTCCTCTAAACAGCAGCAAGCTAGATATTGGTGAGGCAAATACCTTAACAACAGCTATAATAGCGCATATTGAGTGCAAAGAATACAAAACAAAAGATATATCATTTTGTGACATATGCTTCTAGTTAAGTGACTCAAGACAACACACTCCTCGCACAAGTACCCCTGTTCCTTTTCCCGCCATACTAAAGTGTGGTGGGTCATACCCAACTCTCCTTTTCCCGCAATCGCCCTGTGAGGGTAAAAATCCCCAGGGGGTACAGTGCGTTGAAGCACCGCAATTCAGACCTTGAAATTTACTAACATTCTCAGGCAATATGTCACAGAGGAAAAATACCCGTCAGGACAAGCCACAAAAGCTTCCACCCACTCACCAGCCTGCAGTGCACACTTTTTTCAAGCAGACAGATTCCCTACCCACGACTAAAGTGATAGATCCTCTGCTGGCCAATATGGAAGAAGATCAAGACAGCTGCTCATCTATAACAACTGAAGCTGTAAATGCTACTACAGCCCAAGAAGATGACACTCCAATAACATATAAAGCCATTGTAACTTTAATTGAACAGGTTAAGACATGCATCAAAGACGAATGTGCTGACCTGAAAAAAGAGATCAGTGACTTAGGCCATAGGGTTGATACCCTAGAGGAACACGAATTCGTAGTGGCCCAGAAGTTAGCTCATCTCTCAACCAATCAAGCTCAGCAGGACCAACACATTGCAGATCTTGAAGATAAAATCGATGACTTAGAAAACCGCACTAGAAGAGGTAACCTCCGATTCAGGGGAATACCTGAATCAGTGGAAAATAATGAAATCCGTGACTACCTCCAAGCCTTATTCGCAGAAATACTGGGGAACAATTCTTCTGATAATCCTGAAATACCACTAGACAGAGCCCATCGGGCACTACGGCCAAAGCCCCCAGACGACTCTCCTCCAAGGGACATAGTAGTTCATTTTCAGAACTACAGCCAAAAAGAGGAAATATATAATGCTGCTAGAAAGAAACAAGCTATACATTTTCAGGACCACCGAATCCAAATATACCAGGATTTATCACTCAGAACACTACAGAAGAGACGGGACTTTCAACCCTTAACATCTCATCTCCGCTCACTACATATCCCATATAGATGGGGATTTCCCACTTCAGTAATAGTGATGAAAAACGGGAAGAAAATGGAATGCTCCTCGCCATCTGACATTCACAGATTCTGTACCATCATAAAAATCTCTTTGCCGGACATAACAAATCTTCAACTCCCACAAAGACAACAGAATGGTATTGCCAATCCCAAGTCTCAACGGAGACCAGACCAAGATACCAACACAAGACAGAATAAAAGGAGACAAGTAACTCCCACCAGTGATGAAAACATGGACTCAGACTCTGTCAGATGAGTAAATGCAATGTTCTTTTTCACTTGACTTTCTTCTTCCCAACAGGCTCTGAACATCATTATTTAGGTGCTCATAATTCATAGACTAATATGGTGCTATTATTTTGGTAGAGACTCTACTCCTCTTAAGTTAGGTTCTTGCCAAACCAAGTTCTGTTTTGCTATGCAACGAGTTTAAAATGATATGTTTGATACAGTTACCTGCATTTTCTTGTAAAAGATGTTGTTCAGACTATGTCAGATGAGTAAATGTAATGTTCTTTTTCACTTGACTTTCTTCTTCCCAATAAGCTCTGAACATCATTATTAAGGTGCTCATAATTCATAGACTAATATGGTGCTATTATTTTTGTAGAGACTCTACTTCTCTTAAGTTAAGTTCCTACTAAACCAAGTTCTGTTTTGCTATGCAATGAGTTTAAAATGTTATGTTTGATAGAATTACCTACATTTTCTTGTAAAAGATGTTGTTCCATTTATATTTTCACACTAAGCCGCAAAATAGCTCCTCACCATGACTATCCCTCAAACCACACTAATTGACCTGACTGTCTCCTAAGTCCGAGCCCCAAGACAGGACCTATACTCAAGCTCACATAGCAGAATTTTAAGTCTTCACTAAATCAAGTCCAGTTTCGTTATGCACTGAGATTAAAAGGTTGTTTATAATATGATTACGTGCACTTCCCTGTACAGTTATTGTTTCATTTATGCACCCAAACTAGGCCACAAAATATCCTTCCTCCATGGATACTTGCTAGACCAAACTAAACGACCTGACTATCCCGTACTTTAGAGCCCCAAGACAATACTTACACACACACCCTCATAGAGAAATTCATGGTTACTTTTTATACACCCCCTTTCTCACTACTTAGATCTCTCACAGGATTAAACGATACCAGGGCACACTGACTAACCAAGTAAGCTTGATAACCTGATTCCTGAACGACCCATACGACTGAGGTAATGTGTATAAAACTCAACATTTTCAAATATCCACCCTCCCCAACTGACTATACAAAAAGCCCATAATGCACTCTCCAATAACCCTAAAGTACTCTCGGATAAAACTAAAGCCAGCTGATTGCATCTTTGGTGCTAAAACAATTCCGGGAAATAGTCTGCCCCTTATTATTATTATTACTGGGCTAGTATCACGCTTATCTACACTACGCACGCACTGACTTACTTCACACCAATACCCGGCCTGTAATAATAGCTCCTACATATACAAGCACAAGTTACGAATTGATAATCTGTTAATTGTATTTTTTTTTCTTTACTTCTTTTGCTCTCTCTCAGATTCAGATTCAAATTGAAATCGTATATTAATATTATTTGAATTATTATTGCTAAACTTATTGCATACTGTTCTACTATTTTTTTTTGAAAGTCATCATTTTTCTTTTCCATTTCCCACCCCAACTGACAATAACTAAACGACTCTTTCATTGTTACCTATCCTACCTATATCTTTCCAACAAAAACCCTCCCACCCCCCTCCCCTAGCGTCCCGTCTGGTCTTGCGATAACTGTCGGATAATTAATTCGAGCCACTGGACACTATGGTAGCACCCAGAGCACACCACAATGAGGAAACTTTACTCATAGCCACTCAAAACGTTAAGGGCTTTCTCTCAGCGGAGAAGCGCTCTATAGCTTTCCATGATTTCTATAAACGAAAGATTGACATCATTATGACTCAGGAAACACACTTCAAAAAAAAACGCGAGCCTATTCTATCTAAGAGATATTATGATCAGCACTTTTATAGCTCAAATACACATAGGAAAAACGGGGTTTGTATCTCGTTTAGGCGTAACTTTCCTTTTGAACTACTACAGAAACACACTGATAACGAGGGAAGAATTCTAATTTTAGTTGGCCTATGTTACGGCGCTCCGCTTACCTTGGTAAACACTTATGCTCCAAACAGACCCACCCCTAACTTTTTTAAAACCTTAGCTAACAAAGTTCTAGACCTAGCCAAGGGACCTATCATTGTTGGTGGAGATCTTAATTTCCCCATGAACCCAACACTGGATACATCCAGTGGGAAATCATACCTCCGTAATAATACTCTTAATTCCAACTGCGCAGCCCTACGAACGATTAATTTATTCAATACATGGAGAGTAGTACACACTAATAAAAGAGACTACACCTTCTTCTCACACCCTCAACACTCGTATTCCAGATTAGACTATATCCTATGTGACCAAGCCCTACTCTCTGCTCTAGTACACTCGAAAATTTCTCATACATCATGGTCTGACCATAGTATGGTCTCAACAGAATTTAAATGGGCTAATAAACCACACACTACATTTAACTGGAGACTCAATGACCACATAATGACCAACCAGGAAACAGTTGATGACCTTAAAAAACACTCAGATGAATTTTTTCAGATAAATAAACCTGAAGACACATCGCCCGCTAACAACTGGGAAGCATATAAATGTTTTATAAGGGGGGTTATAATAAAACACACAGCTACACAACGTAAGATCCACACGACTCAATTCAACTCCCTGACTAACGATCTGACTGCATGTGAGACTAGGCTTAAAAAGGACCCATCCTCTACCACTGAACTTACCAAGCTAACAGATGCCAGAGAAGCCCTAAACAAATTTCTGATCCAAAAAGCACATATGAGGGCATTGACTACTAAATCTAAATTTTTTGTAGAAAGCAACAAAGCGGGACGCCTCTTGGCTAGGTCTCTTAGAAAGAAAAGACTGTCCAACTTCATTAGGGAGATTCGATGCCCTTCAGGTGGGGTTGCCCATAAAAATGAAGAAATTATTAACTCATTTGTTTCCTATTATACGAAATTATATAATTTGGTGGACATCTCCCCACAGGACAAAGCTAAGAGATTAGAAACATATCTAGCCAACGTCCCCACACCCTCTATCACAGAAGAGGACAAACGATTATTAGACTCCCCTATCACCCTTCAAGACATCAATCTAGTTATAAAAGCCCTGCCAAATGGCAAATCCCCTGGCCCAGATGGCCTCTCGAACAAATGTTATCAACTTCTGCAACAACACTTAAATCCCCAACTTTTAATACTATATAATGACATAGACCACGGGACTGTCTTCCCTAGCTCTCTTTTAGAAGCAGTAATCACGGTTATCCCCAAACTAGGCAAACCTACCGACATGGTTAGCAATTACAGACCGATCTCACTCATAAATATTGATATGAAAATATTCTCAAAATTTTAGCCGACCGCATGAATATGATATTACCCAACATAATCCATCCAGACCAGGTAGGATTCATAAGGGGAAGAGAGGCAAAAGACAACACCACCAGATTGCTCCACTCATTACAACAAGCCCACCTCAATAACTCACCTCTCGCACTACTCTCAACAGACGCGGAGAAGGCGTTTGACAGGGTAGACTGGCAATTTATGTGGTCTGCCCTGTCAAAATTTGGCTTTTCCAAACTCTTCATTTCTAGAATACAGGCCCTTTACCACAACCCAACCGCAAAGATTAAAGTGAATAACAACCTATCCCAACCTTTCTCCATATCAAACGGTACACGTCAAGGGTGCCCACTCTCACCTTTACTATTTGCTATCACAGTCGAAATATTGGCGATACAAGTTAGACATTGCCAGCATATTCATGGCTTAAATTTTGGAGACATCACCCAAAAATGCCTCTTGTTTGCGGATGACGTGATCTTTACTCTACGGTCCCCAAACATTTCTGTGCCTGCCCTTATACAAATATTAGAAGAGTATAAAACAGTCTCTAACTTCTCCATTAATATGGAGAAATCGGGATTAATACCAATAAACCTAACTCCCCAAGAATTGCAAACTATATCGCGACACACAAAATTCGTATTATCGGATAAACTTAAATACTTAGGTTTGACAATCTCCAAAGACATACGCACACTCTTTCCAGATAACTATATCAATCTCCAAGAGAACATTAAAACCTCACTAGAGAGCTGGCACAGACAGGGACACTTGTCCTGGATAGGACGAATCAACACGGTAAAGATGATGATAGTCCCCAGATATTTATATTTATTTCAAACCCTACCTATGCCTATGCCAAGATCCTACCTCCTAACACAACAAAAAATGATTAATTCTTTCATTTGGTCATATAAACGCCCAAGAATAGCACAATATACTATGTACCTGAGTAAGGAAGATGGAGGCCTTGGTGTCCCCAATCTTACTAATTATTACAAAGCCGCACATCTAACTAGAATAATAGCATGGAACCATGCCAACCCTACGAAACTGTGGATACAAATGGAAAGCTATTTGGCACAAGTTGACCATATGAGAGATTTACCTTGGGTCCCCAAAGAATCCAGACCACACATCATACAAAAAAACGATTATATCAAAACCACGCTGGAGATGTGGGATGACATACTCGCACATACAAAGGGTGTTTCCACCAAGATATCTCCTTTAACGCCCCTCCTTCACTATCAACTTTTTCTCACACATAACCTTTTCACTCATTCCCCTACCAATGTGATACACAAATTCCTGCCAGTCTACTTAATGACCAACGCCTCAGGTGTTAAAGATAGAATAACGCTTAATGAAGAACTAGGTCCTCCTTTTCATCGTTGGTACTCCTACTTGCAGATTAGACATGCAATCTGTCATAGCCCACACAAAGAGCAGATACTTCGGCCCCTAACCACATTCGAACAGCTTTGCATCAACCCTAATATACATAGAGCACACCTTTCCACGACTTACAAAATCCTTAGGGGCTCCTTCCCTGGAAAAAAGCCTACATATCTATCAAAATGGTCAGACGAGTTCCAAATTGACATAGACACGGAGACCTGGAAGAGATGTTTCCGACACACACACTCTGCCTCTCTATCCATAGTTATAGCTGAATTAAATTACAAAATACTAGCCAGGTGGTATCTAACCCCTCAGCGCCTAAAGATCATATACCCCGCCGCCTCTTCCACTTGTTGGAGGAGATGCGGAGAAGAAGGCACCCTCACTCACATATGGTGGTCGTGCCCCCACCTACGCACCTTCTGGAATCAAATAGAAAGACACATTACTAGAATTCTGGGCATTACCATCACACTAACCCCATCGATTATACTCCTCAACCTCACCCCTAACCTGACTTGTGCCTACTGTAAAAAATTACTCCTTCTAATGCTCTCCTGTGCTAAACGATTAATTCCCCGAAAATGGAAGACATGTGAGATACCCACTGTTGCCCAATGGAAACTCGAGGTAAACCACATTCTCACGTTAGAAAAGATGCATTACTGTTTTATAGGTAAACTTGATATGATATCCAATATTCAATTCCTTTGGGAACAAGGATCCCTCGACCACACGGAAATTGCTAACTCGACATCATTTACATGATGCTATAATCCCCTTATTCCTCCTCTTTTAGGAAGCCGCAGAGACTCAGGTGCGCCTCATTGCACTTCTGTCACGCTGGACCAGATGGGACGCTATTTCCTATCCCATATTTCATATTTCATATCTCATGTTTTACATTTCACATTTCAGATTTCAGATTTCATATCTCATATTTCATATTTCATATTTCACATTTCATATTTCATATTTCATATCTCATATTTCCTATTTTACATATCACATTTTACATTTCACATCTCATTACCTAAACCTCCCCACCCCAATCCTGAACCTCCTCCCCGGTCACCAAACTGAACCCCTTTGTATCCCCCATTGATATGTTATGACTCATTTTCAATTCTTAATTTTCCATCTTTTATTAATCTCAAAAAATAATTGTGAAAATTTGGTAACTAATTACAGATGTCTGCTCTTATAGTGAATTGCTGTTATGCCTTAGCTAGACAACTGCAACTTTAACAATTGTTCCTTTTTGCTTCATTGTACCAATTTTCAATAAAAATCATTTAAACAAAAAAACACAAAGGGCCAGGTTAGAAGTAGTGCTCTATTTGGCGTTTTTGCTCGCACGCAAACAGCACCAGAAGTAAACTTTTAATATGTTCGAGTTAGTGTGCATATAAAAATGTGCAATCTAAAGCTGACGCTTGCTCACTACAGGACTTCAGATATCGTGTCCACGCTAACTTCTTCTGCCCATTGACTTCAATGGAGAGCACAAACTGGAAAAAAGCTAACATATCACTTATGCGGTAACCCGAGAGGAGTTAAATCTACAATGCTAACTTGAAGGTAGTAATAAATATTATACATTCCAATGTTCTTCACATAAAGAAAATGATCTTTCTATTTTTAAATATATATTTCTATATTTATCTATATATTTATTGTATTTTTTGTAAAATATATATCTATACCTATATATATATTTATATATATATATATATATATATATATATAGATATAGATAGTTATAAGTATATACATACATATATATATATATATATATATATATATATATATATATATATATCTATCTATATATATATATATATATATATATATTTATATATATATATATAGGAATATCTATTTAAAAATACATAGAACATTTCCCCTATGTGAAGAGCATTGGAGTGCAAAATATTTACAGTTCATACACAGTAAAACACATTATTAAATATTAAAATAAAGGTATTTGAGTGGAAAGGGCTCCAAAGTATATATATTTGTATACATGTGTATATATATATATATGTTGATATTTATGTATATACATATATACACATATAAACATAAATACACATGTATACACATATAAATATACGCATATATACATTATAGCCCAATCCATTCAAATACCTTGTCATATACCATATACCTTTGAACCCTTATGACGTTTTAATTTTAATATTTATGTGAATAATTTATCTCGGATAGTGTATTTATGAGTATAACAACTTATTTTAAGGTGTTTATGTTGTGCTTGGTGCAACTTTTTATTTAGCCTTAACCCTTTATGCAAAGGTCTTCAGACACCCTAAACCAACAAGCGCAAATTAAGTTTGCACTCGTATGGTAACGTTTACTTTTAACTTGTAATATGAGTGCAAGTTTCCTTGGAAGCGATAGTTCAATAACGTTAGCGCACCACTTGTAATCTAGCCCAAATGGTAAACTAGATTTCAGTGATATTTCTAATTTAATCACATTGCGACATCATTTTGACCATAGGTTTTACTAGATAAATGTATATGCATTTAATTATTAGTAAAATTATGTACATAATTGCTTACACATCTATAAAAGACACTGGAATATTATTACCTTGAGCCTGCCTCGTCTTTTGAATTAAGAGGTCCTATTATTTATTTTTTTCAATACAGCTTCAAATAAACATAGATTTTGATGGCAGATAAGAACAAAACACTTTTAGAATCTGTCCATATTACATTTGAAATGTAAGTTTTATTAAAGTGACATTCCGTTCAAAATTTAAATGCACATAGATGAATTACATATTTGAATAGAAACATATTTGCAATATACATGTATTAGCAAAAATGCTTTCACTAAAAGTTATCACAGTTTTAGTGTTAACATTGTTCTCTGCACGTGCATGTGAAGCATAGCTCAGTGCACAAGCAGTTTAAATACTGCAGCTGCTCAGAGCGCCGGTGGGGCTTTTATCATGCCAGCAATAAACAAATTGAGTAATTACCAGATGGTACAAGCACCTTAGGTTCTTTGAGTAAATATTGTGTTTAAAATGCTGGTGCATGGTACATACTGAAACAACTATAGCTTTTATTAGAAGTATTTTTGCTAATAAATGTATATTGCAAAAATGCTTCTATTCAAAACTGAAATGCATCCATGTGGATTCCAATTTTGGCTGGAACGTCCCTTTAAATCTTTGGATATCCTTATGAATAACTAAGGGCCAGATTACAAGTGAAGCGATATTTAATGCTCTAGCTCGTGCGCTAACTTCACTAGAAGAAAGGTTTTTGCACATGTCGGGTAGCACTCGCATTACAAGTCGAAAGTAAAAAGTTTTCGCTCGTACGCTAACCTGATGTGCGCAAAAAGACAAACTTAGAATATTGTGAACACATTAATATATTCCCCCATAGACGTCAATGTGAAAAAAGTGGTAAAAACACCCTCGCGCACAAACCCTATTGCATATTCTCAAGTGCGCTAACCCAACATGAAAATATCAATATTTCACATTCCAATGTTCTTCACATAGCAGAATATGTCCTATTTATTCATAAATACATATTTCTACATATATCTTATGGTATTTGTGTACAATATATATTTATACCTATATATATAACATAGTAACATAGTAGATAAGGTTGAAAAAAAGACTGAAGTCCATCGAGTTCAACCTATACAAATCTAAAATACTTACAAAAAGCTCCAGTTAAGCTTAAATAACCCCATTAAAATGTGACCCATTTAATACTAGCAATCATATCCATGAATTTTGTTAGTATACAGAAACTTATCCAGACTATTTTTAAATGTATCTACGGTATTTGCATTCACTACCTCCTTTGGTAATGAGTTCCACAATTTTATTGCTCTCACAGTGAAAAAACGTTTCCGTTGCAGGAGATTAAATCTCCTTTCCTCCAACCTTAAATTATGACCTCTTGTCAGAAACAATTTTCTTGGAATAAACAGAGCTTCTGCCATCTCTGTATATGGGCCTTGAATATATTTATATAAAGTAATCATGTCACCTCTCAAGCGCCTTTTTTCTAAAGAAAACAGACCCAGTTTGGCTAGCCTCTCCTCATAGGTTAATTTCTCCAATCCCCTTATTAGCTTTGTGGCCCTTCTCTGAACTTTTTCTAGTTCTGCAATATCTTTTTTAGCAATTGGTCCCCAGAACTGCACTCCAAACTCAAGGTGAGGTCTTACCAGGGCTTTATATAATGACAGAATTATGCTTTCCTCCCTTGAATCAATACCTCTTTTAATACATGCTAGTATCTTATTAGCCTTTGAAGCCGCTGCCCTGCATTGTGCACCCATCTTTAGCTTGTTATCTATTACTACTCCCAAATCCCTTTCCTCCTGTGTTTGGCTAAGTCTTGTCCCATTTAAAAAATACGTAGCCTGCTTATTTTTACTTCCAAAATGTAGAACCTTGCATATAGTTATATATAGGTATAGATATATATATATAGGAATAACTATTCAAAAATACTGTTATGTGCAGAACACGGGAATGTGAAATATTTACAGTAAATCCACAGTAAAACACTTTATTAAATATAAATATTGCATAAATATGCTTTTTCATGTTTTCATCTACTTAACTGCAAAGAGCTTCAATGCATTTATAGAAATGTCTATATATGTGTACTTATGTATTTATGTGTTTATATATGTATATATGTCTGTAAATACATAAATACACATATACATACATATATATATATATATATATATATATATATATACATACATATGCATATTTAGTTAAAGCCCTTTGTGCAATTTTTTTTAATACATTTTATTACTTTGTACTTTGTATTTTTGATGTGTTTTGTGACACTTTTTTGTTTTGTGAAACAGTTAACCAGAGCTCTGAGGACGCACTATCCCGACGTGTGTTAACTTCAACTAAGTTCAAGCGATCGCATTCACTTTCAACTCGTAATATGAGCGCCACATCTGACTGCACAAACACCCATGATAATCCCCTTTTCACTCACACGTAATATGGCCCCAAGTGTTATATTATTCAGAAAAAATATAGGCAGACTCTTTGAGCCTTTTTGGTTTTCATCTGGCATCATAATCTATTAGCTGATTAAATTATTATTAGATGATTAAAACTAAATCTAACTAAAATCTATGTCTCCCATTTTTCCACTATGTGGGACTCACCTGTGTTTATATAAATAGAGGACAAAGCCTGCGATTATCAGTGCTATAAAAGGCACGAGAATAGCAGCTGCCACAGAGCTGCTGTTTGATGGTAAATGTCCTATGGTATCATCAGTTCCCAGTCGTGTCAGGTCTGTGAGAGAAAAAGAAAATATCAGCCTGAAGTAGAGAACAGTAAAAGGACATAGTCAAAAGGGGCATTAAACACATTGAGGCAGTAAAACAAAATGTTTAACTGTCTGTAAATAAAAAGCAACAACATTTGTCTCCCTTTCCTATAATGCAAACAGCTTTCATTACTTTAAGTAGACAATTTACGCTTCTTTCTAAAGTACAGGTGGCCCTCGTTTTACAAGGGTTCAATTTACACCGTTTCAGAATAACAACCTTTTTTTCCAGTCATGTGACTGCTATTGAAAAGCATTGAGAAGCAGTGCATTTATTAAAATAGCCAATAGGTGGAGCTGTCCGCTTGTGTTGCAGCAAAGCCAAGCAAGCTGATATTAATCAGTTTAACCAGACCTGAGCTATCTAGCAGATTTCAAAGGAACAAGATCTTCCTGTCTATAAATCAGTCCAGATTGGAATGCATAGAAAGAACTGAACAGAAAAATGCAAGTGAAGTCTGTGTTGTGATTATTTTATTAGGTTTATAATGCTGTTTAGCAAATGTTTCTGTTCATTTAACTTAGTTTAAGTATATATTCTGTGTTGTGTGATTATTCTATTAGGTTTATAATGCTGTTTAGCACTTAAAGTCTTCATTTCAAAGCTTTAAAAATAATGTATTAGGTGTTACTTATGACAATTTTGAGAGGGGCCTGGAACCTATCTCCCTCACTTCCCATTGACTTACATTATAAACTGGGTTTCAATTTACAACGGTTTCGATTTACAACCATTCCTTCTGGAACCTAACCCTGGCGTAAACTGGGGGCTACCTGTATTTAAAAATGAGTGGTAGTTTCTACTCTAGCACAAACAAGGGGGAGATAGGGGTAAACACCCTATTTAAAAGCAGATGCAGATTATTGATGCTTTAAAGGCAATCAACTGTATCTTAAAGGTGTATGTGATCCCTCATGTAAAAGCGGGAATCACCCTTATTTAAATACTTTCTATTTAGGTTACAAATGATTAAAACAAAGTACAAATACAACACAGTACAAAGTCACATGTATAGATAATTACACACTCGTTTTCCATATTACACATACTTGTCGGTTGAATTAGGACATGCAATGGTGATCACCTGCTGCAAGTACGCACCTGTGCAGTGTTTTACAAGGGGTAACTTTTAGAGACCCTATTCCCCCTCATAGAGGGGTATGAGACTAGAGTTTAGAAAGAGGGGAACTCCTTCTTTCCAATATGGGGTCTTGTACCATCTTGTGTCATTAGTAGGAGATAGCCATAAAAATAGAAATCACCTACCTAATGTATTTTCTGTATGGAAACACTGACTACAAAGAAGCCTTTATTCCTTAGACAGCATGCAACAAACATACACACAATAATCCTCCCATCAAAGAGGGGATTACTCATTTTCATGCACCTTTACACAGCTAGATAGATTGGCATAGAAATTGCTATCATCTGTATACTAGGAACCTTTTACTGTGCTATGATCTATAAAAGGGACCATCCCAAAATAAGCACTACTGTAGGAAAAGTGACCCCCAAACAACTAAAAAAAAGCTCCAGCACAGGGGTATTAAAATGGTTCAACAGCCAAGAGGTTAAGATACCAACGTCACATTGACAAAACAAATGAACAATTAAAAATGATCACTCTAAGTTCACGGGTAATTTTCTAGATAAAAAAGTGCAGTTAAATAGATATTCATTTTTTAATGCCTTTTAAAAATAGCTCATCTTGCTTTAGGGTTGACGATAAAACTGCATAGCATAATTATGTATATATGATCTACATCAATAGAATACATGCATCAAGACTTGTATATAAACACAGTGTAATACAAAAGGGCCTGTTTCCCAATACGTGCTAAGGCCACTCATTGTTTATCACAATGGTTATTACAGTGCATATGAATTGAAGCCATCTCCAAGCCATTGGTCAGTCTTGAAACAACCCATTTAGCTAAAGTTTTTCTAGTGTATTTGACCCAATAAAACATTTCCTGAATCTTGCATAGGGACAATTCAACGCTGCTATTCAGTCTATCAGAAAACCCATATTAGAAACTTGTCAAAGGATTTTTGGACTTTTCAAATTCTACAATTTGAACTTGTTAACCCTATTTTCAGTTATTTATTTTTAAGGACCTTGGGCTTGCTTCAGTATATCATTCAAATGACACTTTTAACCTATAAAACATACACAAATTAAATACAATCATTCAAATGTTTGTTGAAGTGTTGCAATGAAGTGTTTGGGAGTTTAAACAAATTATAAAAATTAATGAAAATGATCTGAATTTTTTTATTACACACATGTCCTGTATTTATATTATTGTTCAAGTATAAAAGCATAATTTAAAACACATTACGCAACTATTATCAATGTTTTTAGTTTTACAATTGTTTAACTTACTGAAAAACAAAAAAGTGATGGAAATATTGTAACATAACTTGTATGTTCTCACAAACGGTTTAATTCATTTCACACCTGGGGGCCGATTTATGATTCTGTGAATGCAGCAGTTTCCACGCGAGCCTTTAGGAAACTTAAGTTAAGAAGCTGCTCCCTAACTTGTCCGCCACCTCTGAAGCAGTGGACAGCAATCAGCCCGATTGAATACAATCAGGATGATTGACACCCCCGGCTAGCTGCTGATTGGCCGCTAATGTGCAGAGGGCGGTATTGCACAAGCATTTCACACAAAATGCTTGTGCAAAGATAAATATCGTATGCTGTCTGCATTTATTAACGTCGGGCGGACATGATAAATCGGCCCCATTGAGTGCTTTCCAATATTTCTTTTTGAGTTTGCTAAAAGATTGGAATTCATGTCAATGAGAGTAAAATAACATACACAGAGCAATATAATATTTCTATAAACATTTTTGCAAACATTGCTGCCAGATGGCTAATGACACATGAATGCTCCTGAGCTCACCTAGGATTTCTCTTCAACAAAGGATACCAAAAGAACTAATCAAATTTGATAAAGAAGTAAACTGTAACCTTGTTTAAACTTTTAGGTTCAATTTTAACTTTAATGTCCCTTTTTTAAATGTTAAATGAAGGTATAACATGCAACACAGTATAATACATAAACGGACAATATCTGACATAACATAAAGCCTTTAAAAGTACATTTCCTTACACCAGCCCATGTAATCTAGTAAATTAAGCAATATATATATATAAGAATTTACCTAGTCTCTGAAGGCCAAAGTGGCCAAAACCTTTGCCATGAACAAAGCCTTGATACACGTATGTCCCACCTGAAGACTCTGATGACACCTGTATGGAGAAAACATTTACAAAACTAGTCAGCATGAGATAGATAGCATCCTTACTTTCTTAAATTATGTGTGAGAACCTAAAACAGGGCTGTCCAACTTAAATACAAACACAATTTCTGATGGTAGATTCAAAGCAAAATGCTTACTCAAATCCCTACTGCTAAGTGTAGGCTTATTTACTTCTTAAGATAGCTTTATGGATACTCCAGTCCTTCAGGGTTTGTCTTTAACACGTCTACTCGAAATCTATTCTATCAATCAGCCTCCCTTTCTGCAAAGTTCTTCAGCAAATTGATTCTATCCTCCCAACTTCTGATTATGACCCTTTGCTCTTGTGTTGTTCTTTTGTTTCCTGGCATAACTCTATCAAGGTCATGAAGACTTGTAAGTCTTATTTATTTATTTTTCTTTTACATCTTTGAAGCCTTAAGGCTACACTATGGTTCTCCATTGCTTTTTAATTGACCTCTTTGCCATTTTATTTGGGTCTAAATAACAAAGCTATTTTGCAGCACTTTTTCTATTTTCTGCAAACTAAAAGGTGGCAAGGTTGTGATAAACAATGTGAAATACTTAATACCATAATAGAAAAACACATGTATACAAAACAGTGGCAATTGTAAAGATATTATAGGCAGAAAGCAGTGCAATGTGATTTGTTTTTATGCATTTAATTGTTAATGTGCGTCCCCTGCTCTCTACCCAGCAACGTTTCCATTTCCAGCAAGCTCTATTACTTTCTATAGTAGACATCTCGCCACTTGCAGGAAGTGCCCCTTTTTCAAGCTAATTCCATGCGGGAAGCCCCTGCAAGGGTTGTTGAGAAAAACCATGTCTGATCTAGAGAGGGTTAGATAATCGAGCCATAGGTCTATATATACTCTGCGGAAGTAAATATTTGTGTTTCAATAAACATTGTTACTAAAAGTTTGGACTCATCTGACTTAAAGGGGTAGATTTATTAATGGTCGATCGGACATGATTCACTGTAGAGAATCATGTCCATTCAACCTCGCTAAATGCAGTCGGCATTTATCGTTGCACAAGCATTTCTAGTGAAATGCTTGTGCAGTGCCGCCCCCTGCTTACCGGCGGCCAATCGGCAGCTAGCAGGGGTGTCAGTCATCCCGATCGTATCGGCTTGATTTACGACCGCTGCTTCTTAACTTCCATTTCAGGCGGACCTTAAACGATGGGCGTAGAGTGCAGCATCCGCTGCTTAATAAATCTACCCCAAAGAATCAAATTAAAAGAGGTAAATAAGAGGGCGTAATACAATTACATTTATAGTATAAAGTGCCAAGTCAGGAAAATTGTGCTAAGCAAATGAGTGACAGATTCATAGAAGACATTCTATTCAGAGATAATAGATTTTTAGTACAGGTAAAGAGACATTTAAGTATTTGTTTCTCTTTGTCACTTTTAAAATATGGCATTTTTAAATGCATTAGCATCCTTTTTTTTTAATTATTATGTTAAGGGGGTTTGTTTTTTCTTGTTCACCAGTAGAGTTAAATATAGCTTTATTCCAAAGCGTATTCCTAGCTAATTTTGCTTGCACTGAGCTGTCTGTCCTAATGAGGAGCTGTGCACATAATATCTAATTCCTGATAGTTTAAAAATCATTTGTACTTAAACTCCTAACTTGTATTTTAAACTGTACCATAGAAAGGCCAAAAAGCAAAAACCTGTAGCCTAGGTTTTACAAAAATGCTGCAAATTGTCTAAAACCAGCTATTTGATTTTCAGCATTTGCAGGTAAAATAATTTTCTTTTGGGTCTCTTTTGAGAATGAGATAAAAAAAACTTATTTTTCAACAAAACTAAAATCTTAATGTGTTTTGTTTAACTATTGCTCCTTCACATGTGATAGAAATGTTTTGATTGTAATGTCCCTTTAAGTTGGTGAAAAGATTACTCAGAGAGAAAAAGCAGAAAAAGGATCAGATAGGCACCGTTTATACAAGTAGAAATATGGAAGACTGGAAAAGTATGTGTGGCTTTTATTTAGATCCTTCTGTGCAAAATAAAAGGAAGCATTTGGACAAATGTGCTTATTCAACATCGCAGCGGCACTTTTATTATATCATGTACCAGAAACACACAGTGCTGAAGGATTTATACTCTGATAAAAAGGATTTACTGAGCAGTATGGCTCATGGTGGCACTAATCTGGCTTTGCTACTTAGTCATATAGCTATCGTATAAATGCATATGTGGTGTTTGAGAAACATAATCGCCAGAGAGAGCTACACATTATTTAAATAGGGAAAGCGACACGAGATAAGAACCTATTGTCTCATCCTTTTCTGGGATTTTTTTTTGTTTGCTTACTGAAATTGCTTCTTCCATCTCTATGACACCTCAGATCTATCACTATTTTATAAAGTTGTATTTTCTCTTATTACTATTTAGCCTCGCATTGATTCCAACCTCCTATTCTGGCATTTGTTTCTCAGAATAAAGGCCCATAATTTCCTGAACCACTTTTGATTTTTTTAGTGCTATCCCTAAAATATTTTTTCTTAGTCACTATTTGCTGTATTCAGTGATTTATATAGATACCAATAGTTTCAGTCATTTAAAAGGTTCTTTTAGAAATAGCTTATCTAACAGATTCTGAACAGTGAAAAAATACAAAACTACATTGTGCAACCAGCCTTATTAATATTTATAAGTTGAGAGACTCAAGAAATGGAACTCCTGCAACATGTGTGATAATTCAGAGTAGTTAAAAAAAGAAGAGAGATTTGTTGAACTATTATGAATGGTGAGAGTTGCAAAGTGAAAACATTTACTTATTTTGATACTTAAAGGGACAGTCTACATCAGAATCTTTATTGTTAAAAAAGATAGATAATCCCTTTATTACCCATTCCCCAGTTTTGCATAACCAACACAGTTATAGAAATATACTTTTTACCTCTGTGATCACATTGTATCTAAGCCTCTGCTGACTGCCCCCTTATTTCATTTCTTTTGAAAGACTTGCATTTTAGCCAATCAGTCCCCTCTCATAAGTCACTCCATGGGCGTGAGCACAATGTTATCTATATGGCACACATGAACTAATGCCCTCAAGCTGTGAAAAACTGTCAAATGCATTTAGATAAGAAGTGGCTTTCAAGAGCTTAGAAATTAGCATATGAGCCTACCTAGGTTTAGCTTTCAACTAAGAATACTAAGAGAAGAAAGCAAATTTGATGATAAAAGTACATTGGAAAGTTGTTAAATTACATGCTCTATCTGAATCATGAAAGTTTAATTTTGACTTTACTATCCCTTTAACTGTCATTAACCCTTACAGTGCACACTCCATAAAAATCTATCCCATCTTAAACTGAAATCCCCCCTCTTAGCTAGTATCTCCCCCACCTTCAATAACCCCAACTCAATTCTCCTTTTGCAATAACAGACGCTACTTCCGGATGTAGTACATCCATTTATGATCTGAGCATCACATCTAGCCCTCAGACTTTCAAATAATATAATATTTTCATGCAACACTATATAAAAAACTATAATGGTATTCTGAGATCTGCAATTAAAGGGATACAAAACCTAATTTTGTTCTTTCATGATTCAGATAGAGCATGAGATTTTAAGCCCCTTTCTAATTTACTCCTATTATCATTTTTTCTTTGTTCTCATGCTATCTTGATTTGAAAAAGCAGTACTTTAAGCTTTAGAGCCAGACCATTTTTTGTTCAGCACCTGGGTAGCACTTGCTGATTTGTGGCTAAATGTAGCAAACCAATCAGCAAGCTCTACAAAGGTGCTGAACTAAAAATGGGCTGGCTCCTAACCTTTTATTACTGCGTTTTCAAATCAAGATAACATGAGAACAAAGAAAAATTGATAATAGGAGTAAATTAGAAAGTTGCCTAAAATTGCACGCTCTATCTGAATCATGAAAGAAAAAAATGTGGGGTTAGTATCCCTTTAATTGGCCTGTACATAATATAATGGGGGCATTACAGCATAATATACATACATACAATCCCCAGCAAGATTCTTGAGAAATCAAGTAAAATTCATGTATATCAGTAATAAGAACAGATCCCTTAATGACTCACATGGCCATCTAGCGCCCAGCTATCATTCCTGAATTTTTCCATGAAGATATCAGCTGGTCCTCGCACCTGATGAGCTTGTAACACCAGGTGGAGTTCTTCCTTCTTATAAATACCTGTAAATAAAGAGAACGAGATTTTGTCAGCATATTAAGGGCCAGATTACAAGTGGAGCAGTATTTAACGATCCTGCTTGAGCGTTAACTGTGCTAGAAGTAAGTTTTTTGCATGCGTCAGGTAGCGCTCCCATTACAAGTTGAAATTAAACTGTTTTCACTTGCGCCCTAACCCGATGCGCATAAAAAGCCGAACTTAGAATATTGCACGCATGATAACCTATTCCCCCATAGAAGTTAATGGAGCAAAAAAAGTGGTAAAAAAACACCCTACCTGCTTGCAAACGCAATCGCATATTTTGTCAAGTGCGCTAACCGCTAACACAACATGAAAATGTGAATATTTCACATTCCAATTCTCTTCACAAAGAAGAATATGTTCTATTTATTCATAAATACATATTTCTGTATACTGTATATCAGATGGTATTTTGGTACAATATTCATCTATACATACATATATATATATATATATATATATGGCTAAATATAAAGAAGATTCCAACAGGCAGCCATATGAAAATCAAATTGTAGATATCTTTATTCCATGTTAAAACAACAGGACATGCTGTTAAAATTTCAGAACATAGTCTGACCGGTTTCGGTCTCCCTGACCGTAATCATAGACTAATACCTAACATGTGTAACATTTCTTTAAAAGACATGTAGCATCTCCTGATTGGCTAAAAACAAAACAATGTGAAATTTAACTCCATGTATTCCAACACAACCTAGAATCACTTAAGTATTAAGGATAGATCTAATAATGTATAGTAGAAAAATCATCACATTTATAAACCTTTATATTTATAGATTAAGGACCGTATATATAGTGTAAACAAAATTGGGCATTTAAATAGATAGAATAAATTAAATTAAATACTCTCCTGTCTGCCATGGTAGACTGAACCAATTTAGCAAACAGCTACTAATGTCTTACTTATATGTCCACACTTAGTGCAAAAACATCATTCCTAAGCTACAACCACAAAAAGAATTTAAATGTCATGACTCAGTTAGTATGGAGGTAATGACCTGGGGTCACAACATATCCTAGTTAGCTCAGTAAATATCCAATACATAACAATGGCATATTAAAGTTCTTTAACAATCTGTCATTCAAAGTAAAACAATTACTCTCGAAACGTACATTAAGATTAAGCAAAATTATAACGATCATGAACAGAATACGTTAAATTTAATCATAATATATGTATATCCTAAATGTGGAAAATGGTGAGGACATAATGAAACAGAATGACATAAAAAAGTTTTTAAGTAAATAAATAGATCCCAATTCGTAGGGACCAAATATTAAAAAATCATCTCTGCTAGAAATGAGTAAAATCGAATTCAGAGTTGAAGCCAAGAGGCAACAAACTCTGTAGTTTAACTATCCAATACGTTTCCTGTTTGCAAAGAATAGGAAATTTGTCACCACCTCTGGGCGGTGTTTTGATTTGCTATATGGCCTGCCACCTTAATGTCTTTGTGTTTTGATTATGTGTCTCAATAAAGTGTTTGGAGAGGGCTGAACAAGGTAATCTGCTTGATATATATGACAGATGTTCCCTAATGCGCTTACCCACCTCCCTTGTGGTTCTTCCCAAGTATTGTTTTTGACAAAGACTACATTCTACCAAATAGATAATATAGGTACTCTTACAGTTAATGCATCCCTTGGTGGAGAATCTTGTCCAGTAACTGTAGATTTAAAAGTTTCAGAACTGTAAATGTGGTCACAATACTTGGGAAGAACCACAAGGGAGGTGGGTAAGCGCATTAGGGAACATCTGTCATATATATCAAGCAGATTACCTTGTTCGTCCCTATTCAAACACTTTATTGAGACACATAATCAAAACACAAAGACATTAAGGTGGCAGGCTATAGAGCAAATCAAAAAACCGCCCAGAGGTGGTATTTCCTTTTCTTTGCAAACAGGAAACGTATTGGATAGTTAAACTACAGAGTTTGTTGCCTCTTGGCTTCAACTATAAATTCGACATTATTAATTTCTGGCAGAGATGATGTTTTTAATATTTGGTCCCTACGAATTGGGATCTATTTATTTACTTAAAAACTTTTTTATGTCATTCTGTTTCATTATGTCCTCACCATTTTTCCACATTTAGGATATACATATATTATGATTAAATTTAACGTATTCTGTTCATGATCGTTATAATTTTGCTTAATCTTAATGTACGTTTCGAGATTAATTTTTTACTTTGAATGACAGATTGTTAAAGGGACACTCAGGTTTTATTAAATTTTCATGATTCAGATACAGCATGTAATTTTAAACAACTTTCCAATTTACTTCCATTAAAAAAAAATGTGCACAGTCTTTTATATTTACACTTTTTTTGAGTCACCAGCTCCTACTGAGCATGTGCAAGAACTCAGACTATACGTATATGCATTTGTGATTGGCTGATTGCTATCACATGGTACAGGGGGAGTGGAAATATACATAACTTTAAAATGTGTTAGAAATAAATCTACTACTCATTTGAAATTCAGAGTAAATGCTATTGTATTGTCTTGTTATCTTGCATTTGTTGATTATGCAAATCTACTGTGTTTACTGGTCCTTTAAAGAACTTTAATATACCATTGTTATGTATTGGATATTTACTGAGCTAACTCGGATATGTTGTGACCCCAGGTCATTACCTCCATACTAACTGAGTCATGACATTTGAATTCTTTTTGTGGTTGTAGCTTAGGAATGATGTTTTTGCACTAAGTGTGGACATACTGTATAAGAAAGACATTAGTAGCTGTTTGCTAAATTGGTTAAGTCTACCATGGCAGACAGGAGAGTATTTAATTTAATTTATTCTATCTATTTAAATGCCCAATTTTGTTTACACTATATATACGGTCCTTAATCTATAAATATAAAGGTTTATAAATGTGATGATTTTTCTACTATACATTATTAGATCTATTCTTAATACTTATGTGATTCTAGGTTGTGTTGGAATACATGGAGTTAAATTTCACATTGTTTTGTTTTTAGCCAATCAGGAGATGCTACATGTCATTTAAAGAAATGTTACACATGTTAGGTATTAGTCTATAATTACAGTCAGGGAGACCAAAACCGGTCATACTAGGTTCTGAAATTTTAACAGCATGTCCTGTTGTTTTAACCTGGAATAACGCTATCTACAATTTGATTTTCATATGGCTGTCTGTTGGAATCTTCTTTATATTTAGCCATTTGTACAGTGGACATTGGGGTGTCTACTACTAACTACAGCCTTATACCCTTGGGCTCACGTTACATCTTCCTGTTTTGGGACATTAAGGTATAGTGTTGCTATGTGCATTATTACATCTATGTGCTTCTCAAGGCCTGCCTGCATTTGCTATATTTCTACACATTCTCTCGTTATCCAGCTGGGATGCTGAGGTTTGCAAAGCATATAGCATTATCTACGGAGTTTTAAGGCTGCATTATCAGGTTCTTATACTGTTTAATACAGCTTGCACCAGTTGGGTTAATACTGGGAGGAACATACTGATGTTTCAAGCAACCAGCCGATTGGCCACAGGGCGGTCACATGACGCCAGAAACATAGAATCTTTATTTCTGATTCCGGACATTTCCTTTGCTTATTGGATAAAGGCATCACATCGCTGGGAGGAGTCTTTCAACCAGTATACCGGATCAGCTCCTGAAGGGCCACAGGACGGTCACATGATACCGGAAGAACCAAGCTCACAGCGTGAACGCTGGATCAACATGACAATGAGACAAGCTTCCCTGCTCTTCAATCCAGCTATGCATCTTGGGTGAGTGAATTTGGAGTTTATCTTCACGTTGTGTCCAACGACCTAGTGAAGAATTGTTCTGGTTTTTCCGAGTACTGACCCTGGACTGTAATTTCACCACGTTGTTCTCCACCATTTCTTTAAATATTTGGAGCTAGCGGTGAACTATCACACAAATGTATACAGATTGAACTGACTAAGTCTCACCTACTTGGATACACATCTACCTATGGGACCTATTCTAAAAATATGTTATAGGACTATTACTACCAGTTATTAATATGAGCCTTCATTTTATGTCTCTTTGTTTTTATGTTTTCTTTTGCAGCTGCTATCCTTGATGTTTAAAATATCTCTTGCTTGTTCTCTTAGTATATATATATATATATATATATATATATATATATATATATATATATATATATATATAAAAATATATAATTACATATAGGTATAGATATTTTCAGATATATATAGGAATATCTATTTATAATTACTTAGAACATATTCTGCTATGTGCAGAACATTGGAATGTGAAATATTCGCAGTAAATACATAGTTAAAACCTTAATTAAATATGAATATTGCATAAATATGCTTTTAGATGTTTTCCTCTATTTGACTGCCAAGGCCTCCAAAGCCCATATATATGTCTATATATGTATACATATGTATTTATGTGATTATATGTGTATATATGTCTGTTTACATATGTATATATACACATATAAACTTAACACTTATATATATGTACATATCCATGTGTATGTATGTGTCTCTATTTTAAAGTGCTTTGCCTGACTTTTTTTTCTCTAACACCTGAGACCTTATATCTTTGAGCCCTTATAACTTTTATGTGCATAAATAATTATTTTTAGATAGTGTTATTATGAGTGCAACTGCAATTTGTATTGTATTTTTTGTGTTTTGTGACACATTTTTGTTTCGCAAAACAGTTAACCAGAGCCCAGAGGACGCGGTAATCATTCTAGCGTAAATTGTGATTGTGCTCAAGCGATTGCATTTACTTTCAACTTGTAATATGAGTGGTAAACCTGACGCGTGCAATCACCCGCGATAAACCCCTTTTCTCTTGCGCATAACTGTTAACGCACCACTTGTAATCTGGCCCTAAATGTCATATTTGAATGTTGTAATGTAACTGACAATATTCTAACTAGTTTCTTAAAAACATTTCTATACCTTAACAGCAGTGCTTTTTTTAAGTTCCATTCACTATGTTGGCATTTTCACATACTGATATTCTCAGTGTAGTAACCGTCTCACAACATACAACAGCAGTCCCTTTGCAATGCCCTTGTGTAAGTACAGTCAGGAAGGCTCAGTTCTTCTGAATACACAGTCAAGTATATCTATAGTATGTATTTTATATGTGTGTGTGTGTGTATATATATATATATATATATATATATATGTATATATATATATATATATATATATGCGTGTGTGCACACTGCATTGGAAAGTAGGCCAAAGGGGGAGAGAGAAGAAGCACACATTTCTCCAGGCTTACACTATTTTTGTTAATGCATTAAAACATTGAGGTCTATCACAATCCTTTAGAAACACTTATCAAATGATTTATCTACAAAGTTCCTCATTGACTTTAATGGGGATTTTCTGTAGAAAATAATTAAACTTTTCTAAAGGATTGAAATCTACCACTTTGTTTGCTGAAACATTTTTTTTAATACTCAATATCCACCCCTCTTTTGGCTTTCTTGGATGAGATAATCCATACTTGTTACTGGGGTCGACAATGCTTGACACTGTCCTTTTGTTAGTGAAATTGTTATGTAGTTCATTATCTTATGAGCTAAAGCCAGTTCGGGCAGATATGAGGCATAAATTATGCTTGTGGAGCCTGCGGTGTGGATTAAGAATTCTTAAACTGGCAAAGCCACAATTTTCACACTTAAATTACAGGGGAAGTGGTAGAAATAAATACAATTATATTGCAAAGTTTTTGTACTACAAATTATAGAACATTATTTATTACAATCTCAAAGTGCTTATTGTCCTCTTAACTTAAGTAGATCATCCAAATGTCAAAGTCTGAACCATAATGCTCAGCGAGATTATGTTGTCAGTGCTGTTCACCTATTTGTGATGAGTAAAAGTTCTATAGAAGGTAGCACTAGAGATAAAAAAAAATGGAGCTGACTGGATGAGCTTGAGGCACCCTTGGAAGGTTTATCAAAGAAATGACTCCTGGTGTAATAGATCAAATAGGGAATCTGACATCTCTGACAGAAGAGATAACAGCTACTATGGGATAAAACACCACCACCTAATGAGTTTATTACTGTGAAGGCAGCCAGTTTTAAAGCTTCATGAGGAAAAACTTGTACTGATTTTGGATTGGTATATATATATATATATATATATATATATATATATATATATATATATATATATATATAATGACCTCTGCTTGTCTGGACCATTCTGTACTTTGCTGGGATAGAATACCCTCTAAACGACCTGGGTAAAAGTTACACCTTGGGGGGCGGAGCTAGCTGCCGAAGCAGCAGGACATGTTCTTTCGGAGCTCCTACTGCTAGACCGAATAAATAACCATATTAAGCTTGAAGAGGACTTTTAAACTATGTTATTTCTCTAGACTGTGTCCTGGTGTTCAGGGCACATGGCTTGAGTTACTGAATTAAGGTATTTGGCACTGCAATAACACAGAGAACTTTTCGGCCTGAGGATCTGGCTGCATGGGAAACGTCGCCATTTTGGAGGACATATTGTGTGCTAGCTACTACAGATGGTGTTTCTTTTTGTCTGCTTCCATACATTGCACCAGCCCTAAGATCCTTTATGGAGCTGCACATTCTGTCTGCACTGCACAACCTACTGATCTCCCTAGATGCCCATCATCAGACACTCACTGTGGAGCTGACAGCGACCGTGCGCCATAAAAGAGATGCACTGATCACTTATGGGAGAGATGAAATTTACAGATCTAGCGTATCAAGCGCACCGCAGGAAGGAGAAGACAAGCTCCCAGACATGGAGAAAGAGAGTAGCACAGATGATCAGAGCCCCGTCCATAAGTGCGCAGATCTATTGGACTACGGTGGACAGCGCAACTCTCTACAGCCCAACACCTTTAGAGCCGTATATGAACAGCAATGCTTTGGGCAAATACACGATAACCCGTCATGGGTTTCTGTGTCAGAAGCAGATCTATATCGGGGAGTTGACAGGAAGCTCAGAGAGCCTAGCCCTACAGATAGATCTGACTCCGATGTGCTGAGTGGCGATCCTGGTGTAGAGCCCCTGGTACTCATGCTCCAGAATGCTAAGGCTGGCCTCCTGGCAGGGAATGTCAGAATCTCTAAAACACTGGGGGCTGACATTCGCTTAATTGCAGATCTGAGAAAGAGCGGAGGATCGTTGCACAATTTTGGTAGCAGGAAAGTTCAAAGTCCTATGATCTACAGGTGCTGGGTCCTGCTAATTGGAGGTTGGATCAGTGTGTTGACATTATTAAAGAGTGGCATCGGGTGAGGTGTGAGGCAATTGCCGTAGATGTTCAGTGGAGGATTGTCACTAAGACCTTATGCATATTGGCTCACACTCCCTGAATACAGACATCTGTTACAACAAATATATACACAAGTTAAGGACACGCTGCGTGCTGTTAGAGGGCCAGACTTTGGAGTCCACTAGTCTGCACCATTCAGTAACGGTTATGTTGGACCTTCGTTAACTGACTCTTTTTGCTAAATATTATTTGATATGTGTTAGGTAGACCTTTTTAGAGTTATATATCGCAATTAGTAACACAAAGATATAGCAGGTTTTAGCCAGTATTGTTAGCCCAATCCTACTGTTTATATCATAGGTGCCATACATACAACAGAGAGTGACAAGTATTAACATAATTTCATGAAGAGCTCTCATTAGTCGCTTACTTCAGTATGCTCTCTTGGTAACATTTGCACCCCCATACATAAGGACAGCAGTCCTCTATAATATGCAGCCTATTAGTGATCTAAGCACAATGTTTCAGTATAGAGACTTAGGACCTACGCACCGTAGGAGTCTATTTTTCAGGGAGGGTTACATATGTATTCCTAGGGGTAAATTGCGGGGGACATTAGAACTTGATGATGATAGCAGACCCTTATTTATTGCTACATGTTATTATCTATATATATACTTTATATTGTTAGAAGGGGCCTATGATTTCCTAACCCTGTAAGCTTTTTCATGTCCGTTTACAACACCATAGTAGTATAGCTGACTACTGGATCTCTACCTTTAAGAACTTAGCACCGATTATAAGTGTTAGACCTATTAGTTTTATAATGACCATTTGCAGCACTGCTACAATTTATAGTTAAGCGACAGACCTAATTCAAACACTCAATCTATACTTAGATCTACAAATGGTGCTGCCTTATGTTGTGCTAGGGACATGTCCTCATGTACTATTTCATATATATATGGGTTACTTGGACATGTGCTTATTCTAGTGAATATGGTTACATCATTTTATATCCCACAGGCCCCTGCAAGCGTTACAGAGCTATGTCCTTGTTAAAGTTGGATACCTTAATACTATATCAATGCTCCCATACAGTTACTCCTTATAGCCCTACCGGATATTGAGCTGCTTTAATAATAAGCTTCTGGTATGCATCAGATATATGCAGCGGGAATCTCTGCATATGTGACAGGGGATTTCTACGTTATTTTATAGTTGGTCTGACTTGTTATACATGGGCCTGTCCTATAGCTTTTAATGTTTTTGTAATATGACTTTGCTTCTGTTATTATACAACTTTGGGGATTTTCAATTGAAATTCTGGAGTAGGCCCATTGCAAGTTAAATGTCTTTCCAAGACTGCATATACACTTCTCTCAAAGGTAATTGGGTTTCATGGGTCGATTGATATGACTAAAATATCTATATCCAATGCCACTAGTAAGAAACCTCAGTATTTATTTTGCACCGTCTATAGATAAGCTTCCAATCCCTCCCCCCATACCAAGGTGAGCTCCTGGTGGGCTGTATTCAACCTTTATTACATACAGTAATGGTTGCTTAACCATACTTAGTGTTATCGATACTTACTCAACCGTACATATGTTCATGTAATTTAACATATATGTGGAGACACTAGCATTAATGGTACTGTGGCATCCTTGTATGTCATTACCCTTATGTTTATATTTATCACTGGGGATTGCTTCTTTACTAATTCAACATAGACACCCTTGGGTATAGGGCCCGTACCTAGAGGGTAACATTAATATTGCAAATACCCCATGTTTATGTTGTGTCTATGCTATATTATCATATGTCTATACACTGTTGATATAACTGTTAATACATAGCCTTTAAATTAGGGTTGGATTGGCCAACGTTATGCAGCTTGCAGTGACTCTTGGGTTGTGTTTTATAGCTTAGGGGGCTCTGATCTAACTAGCACATCTCTCCCCCCCCCCCTCTCCCCTTACTTTAAACTAAAGAGACGTCTATCCGATGTTAATTATAGTGCTTCAAGGTGTAAAGTCTATCTTGTTTATATTTTTACTCTAGGGAGGGGGTGACTCTATATTATTCTTTCGTTCTTATTTTTAGCTACCGTTCACTCTTATTGTAAGTGAACAAATTAGCGGTATTTATCCGCAATGGTTAATATATTGCTATAAGTTTTTCATATATCCCTTTTTTATTTATATAGAACTCAAATACATTTTTATGTCATATTTAATCTACCATACTATATAGGTTGTATAAGCTGTTATGGATATTTAAACTGCGAATGTTGTTTTTTTTCTTCCCTTTACTTTTCATGCTGTGTTGTAACATAGAAAACAAAACAAAAAAGAGGTAATGCCAGAATGTGATTACTATATGGTAGGACAGAGGTTAATGGCTTGACAAAACTTTAGAGGTGACATGTACCAATTCTATGTATAATGTTTATTGTATGTGACCTTTGTATATCTGGTATCCCTCAATAAAAAACTTTGATTCCAAAAAAAAAAAGTTACACCTTGTGGTCTGGAGGCCTTGCTTGGACAACCTTGTTGAACATAGCTCTGAAAGAGCTCTGGCCTTCTATGAACTTGCATTGTTAATCCTCATGCCTTTATAAATACTATAAATTATTTATTTTTTAGAAAATCTCAATTTACATAATTTAATATAACAAAGAATATAATTTATTACTCTGTACTTCACATTTGAACTCAGCAATTAGGGTTCAGCACAGGCTCCATAAAAGTTTTTAAAAGGGAGCAGAACGAAAAAGTTTCAGTTGAGGTTGCAGATAATTGTAAACGAAGACAGATATTGGATGTTCAGCCACTACTTAAAGGACCACTCAATGCAGTAGAATTGCATGATTAACAAGTTCATAATAAAAAGACAATGACTTAATACCTATTCTTAATTTCAAATAAGCAGTAGATTTTTTCTGTCTAATTTATTTTTTCTCCCATTTTCCGGGCCTTTGCATAATGTGGCAGACATCAGCCAATCACAGACTAGTATATGTATACCCTGTGAACGTGTGCAACGGATCTTTGTATATACAAATACTTTGCAAAATTTGATCATGTAAGTAAATTGGAAAGTGTCTTAAAACTGCTGCTCTATCTGAATCATAAAAGATTATTTCGACTTGAGTGTCCCTTTTTGTTAATAAGTGTGTCAAGTGAAAGACTTAGGATCTACAAGTAAAAAACTAAGAGCAAGATTACAAGTTGTGCGGTATAGCCGTTGCGTTAATGCCGCTAAAAAGTCACCACAAAACTTTATTTTGTCGTGCAGTATGGTGTGGTAAGCCGCATAACGCACACAAACCAAGTTCCGACTTGGTCATGCACGTATTCAATGAAGAAAAAATGTTAGAAAAAAACCTAACACCTGCGATTGCGAAATCGCTATCACATTTTCACCTTCCCCATTGAAGTCTATGGAGAATAGAAAGTTTTTTAAAAAACTAACACCCTAACTTAAAGAACCCACATTCTTTCTTACATAATTTAGAAAGAGCATGCAATTTTAAACAACTTTCTAGTTTACTTCTATAATAATAATAATATAATAACTAGTATTTATATAGCACCTTTCTCCCAGTGGTACTCAAATCGCTTTTTCAGCGCTTGCTCTCGGAATTAATCAAATCGGCAGCTGAATAGTAATAGTTGTTATTACCTAATTTAATGGTACTCGTATCGACCTCGGGCTAAGTCGGCCCTGCTAGGATTTGAACCTGTGACCTTGGATCTTTTAAAAATAAAATAAATAAAATGTAAAATAAAAATATATTTAATTTTTTTTTTTTTAAAACGCCTTAAATCCAGCTTAGCACCCAGATGGGAAATTGCTTAGCACTTAAAGCTTAAGGACCAGCGCCGTACCCTGTACGATGCTGGTCGTTATGCCCTTAAGGACTAAGTGGGATGTGTCAGGTGGGAGGCTACACTAAAGCTAAAATTAACCCTACAAGCTACCTAATTAACCCCTTCACTGCTGGACATAATACAAGTGTGGTGCGCAGTGGCAATATGGCTCCTTCTAATTTCCAAAAATCAATGCCAAAGCCATCTATGTCTGCTTTTTCTGAACAAAGGGGATCCCAGAGAAGCATTTACAACCATTTGTGCCATAATTGCACAAGCTGTTTGTAAATAATTTCAGTGAGGAACCTAATGTTTGTGAAAAAGTTAATGATTTTTTTTTATTTGATTACATTTGGCAGTGCAATGGTGACATGAAATATACCAAAATGGGCCTAGATCAATACTTTGGTTGTCTACTACACTACAGTAAAGCTAAAATTAACCCTACAAGCTCCCTGATTAACCCCTTCACTGCTGGGCATAATACAAGTGTGGTGCGCAGCAGCATTTAGCGGCCTTCTAATTACCAAAAAGAAATGCCAAAGCCATAAATGTCTGCTATTTCTGAACAAAGGGGATCCCAGAGAAGCATTTACAACCATTTGTGCCATAATTTCAAAGCTGTTTGTAAATAATTTCAGTGAGAAACCTTAAGTTTTTGAAAAAGTTAACAATCTTTTTTTATTTGATCGCATTTGGTGCTGAAATGGTGACATTAAATAAACCAAAATGGGCCTAGATCAATACATTGGGTTGTCTACTAAAACAAAATATATACATATACTAATTTTGAAAAATAAATGGTTTGGAAATAGCAAAGTGCTACTTGTACTTATTGCCCTATAACTTGCAAAAAAGCAAATAACATGTAAACATTGGATATTTCTAAACTAGGACAAAATTTAGAAACTATTTAACATGGGTGTTTTTTGGTGGTTGTAGATGTGTAACAGATTTTGGGGGTCAAAGTTGGAAAAAAGTGTGTTTTGTTTTCAAATTTTTCATCATATTTTATTGTTTGTTTTACAGTAAATTATAAGATATGATGAAAATAATAATATCTTTAGAAAGTCCATTTAATGGAGAGAAAAACGGTATATAATATGTGTGGGTACAGTAAATGAGTAAGAGGAAAATTACAGCTAAACACAAACACTACAGAAATGTAAAACTAGCCCTGGTCCTTAAGGGTAAGAAAATAGAAAAATGGTCTGGCCACTAAGGGGTTAAGTCCATAGTCTAATAACTCCTAAACCGCCATCACCCCACATTGCAAATATAACTAAAATAAACATATGCCCCAATATAAAAGGGGTACCTTGCATTCAATCTTTAGTGTGCGGCAGACGATAGCATGAAGAGGACCTTTGCATCGGATGACGGCACCACCTCCGCGCCACCGGGACGAAGATGGATCGCTGGACTTCAGCAATGGTGAATACCGATTTTGGGGTTAGTTTTTATTTATTTTTGTGGTTTTGTTTTTTTAAGATTAGGGGGCCTATTTATCAAAGGTCTGGCGGACATGATCCGACAGTGCGGATCAGGTCTGCCAGACCTCACTGAATGCGGAGAGCAATATTATCTGCTGGTGCAACGCCGCCCCCTGCAGATTCACGGCCAATAGGCTGCCAGCGGGGGGGGGGGGGGTGTCAATCAACCTGATCATACTGGATCGGCTTGAATTGCGGCGATGTCTGCTCAGAGCAGGCGGACAGGTTATGAGCAGCGGTCTTTAGACCGCTGCTTCATAACTGGAGTTTCTGGCGAACCTACAGGCTCACCAGAAACATGGGCCCGCATCCGGAGCTTGATAAATGGGCCCCTAGGGCTTTTTTATTTTTATGGGCTTAAAAAGAGCCGATTGCCCTTTTAAGGGCAATGCCAATGCCCATACAAATGCCCTTTCGGGACAATGGGTAGATTAGGGTTTTTTTTGTTAGGTTTTTTATTTTGGGGGGTTGGGTGGGTGTGGGGTTGTAATGTTAGGAGGTACTTTATTTTTTTTTCAGGGCAAAAGTGCTGTTAACGTTAGGGCAATGCCCTACAAAAGGCCCTTTTAAGGGCTATTGGTAGTTTATTGTTAGATTCAAGTTTTTTTTACTTTGGGGTGTTTTTTTTTATTTGTTTTTTTTTTTATAGTTTTTTTTAATTTGGTTTAGAAAATAAAAGTAACAATTGGGGGCACGCAGGACCCCTGTTCTGAGAGATACAAACAAAGAAAAAGAATTAAAAAATTCAGACACGCAGGTCCGATATGAACACACATACTGAAAAAGGTACTATGAATAAGGCATATAGGACCCTTGAAGCAATAAATAACAGCAGTAAATGAGGCAAATCAATAAATAAGTCCCCAAGGGTCCAGGCAAGAACATAAGATTTCTCTGAAACACATAAATGAATAGTATGATATGGAGTCATAATTCCCTGCTCGAGTAATAAACAAGTAAGAACTAGTCAATGGGGAAACTGATACTCCTGTGAGATGGGAAGGTTTGTGGCGAAAATAGTTCACCTAATTTGAGCCCTGGTGTGGGTTCTATATAAATGGGGGGGAGGTGAGCTGGTATAAAATATCTAGTGTAAGTAAACATAAAAGTTATTGGGCATAATACAGTGTAAGAGTGAGGGATAGGCGTTGCTTGTTTTGGGCATAATATAATTTCCATACCCTTTTTTATGATATATTGAGCCTTAGACTGTTGTGGGTTACATAAAACTGGATAATCTTCATAGCCGAGAGCCTGCCTACTATGATATGGGGCCTTGCTGCACATCATCGCTAGGCTGAATAGGTTAGGCTTACAAATATCTTGTGGGAATAAGTTATCTCGCAAATAGTATGGCATTCGACTTCAGAATAGGACTCCCGTGTTAATGGAGTCCAATTCCCTCCACAGCTCTGTATCTCACTGTATAATAACAATCTAAGTTAATTGGTCTTAGGTTGACATGTTTGTGAGTTAAACGTCCTTTATGTGGACTCCCTCAGGACGCTGGCCACTGGACCAGAAGGAGAAACACATATTGTGTAAGGATTGTCTCGAACAATAATGAAATGAAAATGATACATCTAAGTACAGTGGCAACATATACTTGTCCCTGCCAAGGGCCCCCTCAATCCCCTAGACCGGACCGAAACACAAAAAGGTTTATCAGTATCATCGAAGGCATTGTGTCAGTGACCCATGCTCAAAACAGCAGTAAGATAACCACTGAGACATCCGTTTCCCGGACACTCACAAAGACATCTCATCTGAGGCTCCCCACCAATCCACAGGTCAGGTGCAAAGATAAGACGTCTGCAACCAATATTACAGGAGCCATCAGCAAACTGCATAATAATAGCAAACAGCGAGCTAAATTAACATTAAGGTCCCACAACATAAATATCAAAGTGGAATGGCCCAGACAATATAATTGAAGATTTAATTCACCTAGTTTTGGGCACTTGGTACTAATAGAGCCGTAACATCATCAAACAGTGTATAAGTTTCGGAATATTCTCCCCTATGAAAAGGATATGCATACTCTTGCATCTAGTCTCCAAATACCCCAGCAAACAAATGCGTGATAAATATCTTAATAAAAAGTTTGGGTAGAGCTAACAACCCCATCAATTGTATGGCATAGGAGACTAAATGGCTCGGCAAACATATGGGCAATAACTAACTTAACAATAGATTTCTTCAGATAGAAAACAATATTAGGATATTCTAGATAAACATTTCTGATAGGGATTTTGTAGTCATATGCTGACTCTCTGTATACCAGTGTCTTAATAACATTTCCACAGTATACTATACAGTCTCAAAAGCTAAAAGAAAATTCCCAAAGTAAATAATGATACACAATGATAATAATGATGTGGACATTAATATACAGCATTTGTGCTTACGGTAACTATGCAGTTAACACATATATAAAATATTATTCATAACCTGTGTAACGGTACCAACCGGATACCAAGGGTTAACACCAGGGAACAATGTCCTGCATAGGGAATCAGCAATTCACAACCCAGCCAGTTTTCAGGTTTTAAAACAGAATGACTTTTATTAAGGCTCATATGCCCAGTATTTATGCAGGTCTGACCCCCCCCCAGAAGGGGGGTTGAAAGAATGTTGTACATTAGATGAAGGGAACACACCCTTGACATGATACAATAGATTTACCTTGCTTAAGCTGATAACAATTTAAACACAAGATACATTTGGCTTTTCTTATCACCTAAGCATTTGCTCTCTGAGGGTGATTAAACAATGGACTGTGTATTAATAACATTAATGACAGTGCACAATAGTTGAGGCTAAAGCTGAACACAGTTAACTCTTTCAGTGCTGACAGAAGGGTCTGTCACATCTACATAGCACAATATACAGCCTATAGACAAGCTTTCTTACGTTATAGTCCAGAAGTGGCTAGGTTTGCCACAATGCTCCCCCAGAACCAAGCCGGCATACACAGTCTGATCCCAACGGATCGGCTTGGGGATGTCCGGGGCAACTTTCGGCTCAAGTAAGCTACGGGGTGTTCTCCGCCATCTGCTCCAACTTGGCTCAGTACTGCCCCCACCCCAAACATGGAAGCGTCTCTTCCCAGAGGGACTGGGCTTGGGTAGTCACAGGGTTAACATCAGCGGGATCCATGGGAGCATAGGCAGAAACAAGGGGGGCCAAGTCATTTCCAAGGAGAACATTAGCAGGTAAGTCCTTCTTGACCCCCACATTCACAAGTCTAGCGCCCACTCCCCAATCCAAATGTACCCTGGCAACAGGTAGGCGGAACACAGTGCCCCCTGCTACCCTCACAGCCATAGTGTCTCCAGTGTGCTGTTTCTCAGACACCAAGTTCTCTTGAAGCAAGGTCATGGTAGCACCAGTATCCCGTAGACCACTGACCTCCTTCCCATTCACTTTAACCCGCTGCCGGTTATTCCGGTGGGCAGCTTGCATGGGGTCTGCTTCATGTAGGCTGCCCCAGCATTCTGGCGCCTCTACGTAGCGGGCCGCAGGCTGAGGATTATGTGGGATTCCGCCGGCGGGTCTTCTCCAGGACTGTGCTTGATTTGCTGCGTTTAGGGGACACTCTGGTCTTTTGTGCCCTAGTCGCTTACATCCAAAGCACCGAATAGGTTGTGAGTAGCCCCGCGAATTGAACCGGGCTCTCTGAGGGTAGTTCGTGGCCGGAGGCCGCGTAGTATAGCGGTGCGCCGGGGGCTGGTAACTGGCCGCTGCTGGGGTGACTGGGGGTCTGTACTCCACTCTAGCAGTGGGCAATCGGTATACCGCTCCCCCTGCTCCTCGTACTGCCACGGATCCGCCCGTGTGTACTGTATCCGGCACCAAATGGGGAGCTATCAGGGTTAAAGTAGCTCCCGAATCCCGAAGTCCCTGGACCTCCTTCCCCTCTACGGTCCCCAGCTGGCGGGGATGTTGCCAGTTATCGGCGGCCCGGACCGACATCACCTCATGCAGAATTCCCAGGGGTTCCTCGGCTTGGGTGCTCAACACCTCATGAGCGGCTGGCTCCGTTTGGTAATGGTGAGCAGCCGCCCTTGGGGCCTGGTTCTGTCTGACCTGGTTCCAAGCTTGTCTGCTCCGATTTTGGGTGCACTCACGTGCCATATGTCCCCACTGCTTGCAGGTGTGGCATTGTATATTCGCCCGTCCGTTGTTAGGCTGTAGTCCATGGTGCCTCCTGGCATCAAAATGCTGGTCTGCTAATCTGGCTGCTTCGGTTAAGGTGAGGGGTTTTCGATCTCTCACCCATTCTTGGGCTTCTGGGGACAAGCCGTTAAAGAATTGCTCCAACAGCATCAGTTGTCGCAATTCTTCCATGGTGGTAGCTTGGCTGGCCTGTATCCACCCTTGAGATGCTTGATCCAGCTTGTGGGCCCACTCTGCATGTGAATCTCTTTCTGGCTTGCGCAGGCCTCTAAACTTGCGCCGGTATGCCTCTGAGGTAATGGCATATCTTTCCAAGATCGCTCTCTTCACTTTAGCGTAATCCTTGCTGTCCTCCCTGGGTACAGCGCGATACGCTTCCGCTGCCCTACCGGCTAGCTTGCCTGCTAGCACCGGCACCCATACGGACTGCTCCAAATCATGTAACTCGCACAGTCTCTCAAAATCCTGTAAATACCCATCGATCTCATCCTTCTCCTCACAAAACATTTTAAATGCATGGTATGGGATTTTAGGTCTTACTGGGTTGCTGAGTGCGTCCAAAATGGATTCTGCTCGGGAGGATGCATTCCGCGGACTGTGTGCCATCACGTACTCCTGCACATCTGCCATTACCACGGATAGCATATCCCGTGGTACAGGTTGGGGTAAAAATTCCAGCCTGGTCCTCATTTCCCTCTGGTATAGGGTCTCCTCCATGGCTGCTGGAGGCGTAGCGCTGCGAGCTCTGTCTCCCTCCATCAGCTCAGCAATTAATATAGCCTTGGGTTTGCTGCTGCCTATCTTTCCCCTGGCTTCTAGCAGTTCCTTTAACGTTTGTCTCTTTAGCTTAGAATAATCCATCTCCATTCACTTCGGTCCCTGGTACTCCTTCCATCTTAGTCAGTATTGTAGTAATCCCCCTCTTCCTGAGGTTACTGGCTTGTGTAGTTGCTCTTCTGGGCGATAAGGTTCATTCCGTCGCTTGCCACCAATTGTAACGGTACCAACCGGATACCAAGGGTTAACACCAGGGAACAATGTCCTGCATAGGGAATCAGCAATTCACAACCCAGCCAGTTTTCAGGTTTTAAAACAGAATGACTTTTATTAAGGCTCATATGCCCAGTATTTATGCAGGTCTGACCCCCCCCCAGAAGGGGGGTTGAAAGAATGTTGTACATTAGATGAAGGGAACACACCCTTGACATGATACAATAGATTTACCTTGCTTAAGCTGATAACAATTTAAACACAAGATACATTTGGCTTTTCTTATCACCTAAGCATTTGCTCTCTGAGGGTGATTAAACAATGGACTGTGTATTAATAACATTAATGACAGTGCACAATAGTTGAGGCTAAAGCTGAACACAGTTAACTCTTTCAGTGCTGACAGAAGGGTCTGTCACATCTACATAGCACAATATACAGCCTATAGACAAGCTTTCTTACGTTATAGTCCAGAAGTGGCTAGGTTTGCCACAACCTGTAATTATATTTATAATAATGGTATACTATTAGAATCTATGAGCCAGCATAAGCTCATTATTAAGCAATACACAGTATGTAGCAAAGATATCAAACTATCGATAAATGGATTGTAGCTAAGACTGGTAAATTATGACACTTGCAAAATGGTATTTCAGATCTGTGATCGTCATATTCTCTTGCACTAAGAGTTCTAAAGAGTGTAACCATAATCAAAAGTTTGAGGCATAAACCCACAGTTATAACTAGCGAGTAGCAAAAAGTCAACTTGGACATTAACCTGGGTTTACTAAGAAATGTCCCCTTCACCCTACTCCAGTTTTATCGTTAGGGCGCCAGGCTGGAACAAATATAGGATGCTGCACTACCGGCTCCAAAGGCAACCACTTTTGTCTTATGGCGGCCATTTCCACTTTTTTTTCCACCCTCAGTTCCAGAGACAACTGACGTTGAGCCTATGGCCTCCGTGTGTAGCAAGTGACACACTCGACATGGTTATCTGCAAACCCCTGAGTGATCGGTCGCTCCATTCCGTAGTCTCGATCTGCTGCTCCGTTGTCCTGACCTGCTGGTAGCTGTCCATTCAACCCAATGCGGGCCAAAGTAGATAAAGACGTTTCCGTCCTAGGGGTAGCCCATTTTTTGGGATCTAACACATCCAACTTGCTAGGTCTCTGGTTGGGGAGTCTCTGTCGTTTATCTCCCTGTGGTTCAGCTGCTTTGTCCATAGAGGTCCCGTGCATGTGAGAGCGTATTGCTGCATTCACCGCTTCCTCCACACACATGAGTTGTGCAGAAAGAAGCGTCTGAAGGGTCCTGCAGGACAAGTGCGCCATACTTGCAGTATTCAGGGATTGTCCCCCTGGCTATTGTACTCAATGCCTTGCAGACGTATCGACTGTCGGTCTCCCAGAGGCACAAACTTCTGTTTCACTAGTAGCTTCTCCCTTAGCAATGGCATCTGCAGTTAGCTATCTCGTGGCTTTACCAAAGCCCTTGGGGTAAATATCGTTCCCAGTTTAGATTCAAAGTCATTTCAACAGAGCGTAGTGTAAAGCCTGGAGTATATATACCCAAATTATATAATAAGGCATCCTTAAAATCTCTGTTATGGCTTTTAAATATTCTAATATATCAGGAGCTCTTAATGTGCATGTCTCACCGCTTCAGCGGCCGGCTCCTCCCCCCTGGGGTGTTTTTTTTTAACGGGGGTATTAGAATAGGAATACTTTTTTTTATTTTGGATAATTTTGTTTGTTGTTTTTTGTAATGATAGCTTTTTTATTTTTTGTAATCTTAGGTTTATTGATTTTTTGTAATGTTAGGTTTATTGTTTTTGTAATGTTAGGTTTTTTATTTTTTGTAATGTTAGGTTTATTATTTTTGTAATGTTAGGTTTTTTATTTCTGTAATGTTTATTCTGACTCAGATAGTTGTAATAATGATCTATCCCTTGCTGAGACCTCTATGCCTGGCCTGTATAAGAAGATACAATCACTGCAGACAATCCTTGTCAGATAGCTGAACTCACCAATACCTTGTTCATCCACAAAGTTGCTTTATTCTGAATATCAGGTTACAGCAGATAATGAATACATCAGATGAATGAATGGTTAAAGTATTTTGCGGTCAAAAGATGATACTGATCGTAGCTTGCAATGTATTAACATGAGTGCTTGTTACATGAGGCTGTTAGCTGCAGCCATGACACAGAAAAACATCATAAAACTACAATGGCGGAGTAATACACAAAAAGGAAATGCATAATAAGGTCAGAGGTAAGATACTGTAAAGAACAGGAGCATTACCAAAAAGTGTCAGTAGATGGCAGTACAGAACAAACACAGGGAAGCCTTGAGAACAATGGCATAAAAATATATGATTTCTTAACTATAACAACATGAACATAACAAAGGCTATGTAATATTCTATGCCTCATTGAGGCAGCACACTCCCCGTCTGGCATAGTAGATGTCACTATTTAAATCATAACAGAAGTTATGCATAACAATGTAATTTGCAGAGATGTCTTGAAGACCTGAAAGATATAAGGAGAACATACATATAATGCAAAAACAACTATAATATAAGACTTCAAGTTGTGTCAATTAAAGTTCAAGATACTTCCATCTTGAAGTCACAGGAAGAATCCAACAGCATACATAAGTAGGCTCAGTCTCCAAAGGGCAAGAGCAAGATAAGTTCCGTGATCGGTCTGATGAAAGTTTTTATAGTCCCTTGTCTTGCAACTTTCACGTCCACCTTACGCACCTTTCCATCATCACTAGGAATGCTCTTTATAATCAGTCCCATGGGCCATTCGATTCTTTCAGCTTGCTGGTCCTTGAGGAGAACAAGATCTCCAACCTTGATGTTAGGGTTCAGACGTTGCCATTTCCTGCGTCCTTGCAGAGTAGAGAGATACTCCATCTTCCAACGATTCCAGAAGCAGTTGGCAAGGTGTTGTACTCGCTTCCACTGATTGTAGCACAGATTTCCTGTTTTAAAGTCTCCAGGGGGAACAGGAACAGACCCAAGCTTCTGGGTAAGAAGAGTAGCTGGAGAAAGGAGAGTTGGGGCCTCTGGATCTACAGAAACTGGAACAAGTGGTCTTGAATTGATTATGGCAGATGCTTCTGCCAGGAAGGTGGTTAGAATCTCATGGGTGAGTCTTGTGGATTTCAAATCCATAAGCATGGAGTCCAGTATTTTACGTGTGATGCCTATCATTCTCTCCCAGGAGCCACTCATATGGGAAGAATGAGGAGGATTGAAAATCCATGTACAGCCCTTTTCAGCTGAAAGGTCTTGAATTGGCCTAGAGTTGAGATGTAGCTCTCGACAGGCTCCAACGAAATTAGTTCCACAGTTAGATCTTAATGTTTTGACTGGTCCTCTGATGGCAAGGAATCGCCTTAGAGCATTTATGAAACTTGAGGCATCCATATATTCTATTACTTCAATGTGTACTGCACGCACACTCATGCAAGTGAACAGCACTGCCCATCGTTTGCCATTTGCTTGGCCACCGGAGTCGAACACTACCCTGATTGGTTTTGGCTTATGTGGATGATACACTCTGAAGAAAGGCAGGTACCAGCACTCTTGGAGTTTTTGAAGTGGTGGAGCTGGCTCGGAATGATCATTGTCAAAGAATGGGTTCAGGTTAGCTATAGGACTGTTTTTTGGAATGCCCCTCTTGTCACGGATACATTTACTTTCTGAGCCAAAGACATCCTGTTGTACACTGCGTATTATGAACAGTTCACTTTCAGTAATATCCTTTGCAGAAAGAAACCTTTGGCACACGTGCCAATCTTGACAGGGAGCATCTGTGGGCTTTGTGTGAAAGCAGTGTGCAATGTGGACTAACCTTGCAATGGTACGTACAAGCCTTGTCCACTTGGAGAAACGTTCAAAGCGTTGACAGCCCAAGACGAGTCTTTGTTCAGTTCTGGTGACAAGGGTTTTTGCTTCAGGACGAATCTCTGGATCGTTGTCAGGTTCTAGAAGACTGAAGACATCAGCTGTGGTTTCTTCTGGATGATCCAGCAGGAATTCAGGGCCTGTTAACCAAGAAGAATTTGCAAAGACACTTGCAGACACTGGCCTGGTGGCATGGTCTGCAGGATTAATTTCAGATGGAACATAATGCCATTGTTTGGGCTTAGATGATTTCCTGTCTTCAACTGACAAGGTTATTTTGTTGTCATCACTTGTGGTACAAAACACTGTGGTACCCAGATTGTCATCACAAAGGATAGGAGTAACATCAGGTATTTGGATGATGTCAGGATGCTTCTCCCTTACTTCATGATGGCGAGAGCACTGTTTGAAGTGGGATGCACGTCCATTTTCTAATATGTAAGTTTTGAAGGAGTGGATCTCAGATGACGTACGCATACTATTCAAGCTTACATCGCCCACTATCACCCAGCCTAGATCAAGTCTTTGTGCATAAGGGGCATTGTCAGGTCCATTGCACTGCTCCCGTACTTTATGTACTCTGAGAATGTCTCTTCCTAGCAGGACCAAGATTTCAGCATTCATGTCCATTGCCGGAATCTCATCAACAAGGTGCCTTAAGTGAGGATGGTGATAGGCAGCCTCTGAAGTAGGAATCTCTTCCCTTTCACCTGGTATCTGGTCACACTCGACTAATGTTGGTAGGGGTATGCCTTCATTTCCTTTGATATGAGAGACCATGAATCCATTGGCCCTTCTGCCAAAGGCCTCTACACTACCAGAGCAGGTTCTGAGAGTATACAGTGTTGCATTACCCTCTATGCCGAAGATCTCAAAGAATTTAGGCTTAACCAGGGATCTATTGCTCTGTTCATCTATTATAGCATACATCCTAACAACTTTCTCAGGTTGATCCTGTGGGTAAATCTTGACTAGACATACCTTGGCACAGCATTTGTAGTCTAAGCCTTCTCCACAGACTTCTGTGCATGCAGAGGAAACACTCGCTGTGACTGGAGCACGACTTTGTTGCTCCCCGCCATGAATTGTGACAGGGGTGGAGTCAGTTAGCTGCTGTGGGTTGTCTGGAAGTGGAGTAGGATGCATAGCTGTAACGTGTCTGTCGCTACTGCATTCTGTGCACTTTATAACATCTTTACAGTCTTTAGAAAAGTGACCATAAGAAGCACAACACCTATAGCATACTCCAAGTTTCTGGAGAATCTCCCTGCGCTCTTGTAAAGTCTTTGCCCTAAGCCCACGACATTTCTTAAGAGGGTGAGGCTTCCTGTGAATAGGGCACTGACGATTAGGGTCTTTATCTCTCTCGCCCGAGTCACTCTGGTTTGCAGGAGAGGATACGGGTGATGAGATGTCTGTCCTTTTAACAGATATTGCTCTATTAAAGTCTCTACGTTTAGCTGCAGTGTTATCATACCTTGATGATGTTGGTAAGGATGATGAAGCAGGCAAGTTGGGTTCGCAGAAGCTGAAGCTGGGATCGTTTCTCATCCAGGCTTGATCGCTGATGTACCTGCAAAAGTATGAAAATGGAGGAAAGGATAAGTTATAGTCTCTTTTGTATCTTGAGCCCTGTTGTGCCCATTTCTCTTGCAGGTTATATGGCAGTTTAGACACCACATGATTGACACCATGAGCAGTGTCCAGAAAGCTTAGTCCAGGTAGACGTGGGTCTGTCTTTACCAACTCTAGCTCCATGAGGAGGTCACTTAATTCTTGGAGCTTGCGATAGTCTTTGTTTCCTATTTTTGGGAAGTTTTGCAGTCTCTTGAACAGAGCACTTTCTATGGCTTCAGAGCTACCATAGGCTTGCTCAAGTCTTGCCCATGCAGCAACAAGGCCTGCATCTGGGTGGTCAACATGTACTGTTCTCAGTCTTTTAACAAGATCTGCGGATTCTGGCCCCAGCCACTTTATGAGCAAATCAAGTTCCTCCTTGGTTGTAAGGTCGAGATCAGCTGTAGCAGCCTTGAAGGTTGATCTCCAGGCCCTGTAGCTCTCTGGACAGTCGTCAAACCTTGAGAGGCTTGTGTTAATGAGCTCACAGCGTATCATGTATCTGGCAAAGTCAGTCAAGTCTGATTTCTTACTCTTTGGTGCCAAAGTAACTTGAGGAACCCCTTGGGTGTGAAAGTTCTTTGGTGAAGAAGGGTGAAGTTTACCAGGATAAAATGATGTTGCAAGAGCATTCAACTGTGGTGTAGTCTCTAAGGATTCTGCTGGCTGTGGCTTGAGCTGCGGCTTGTCACTGGAAGTCACCTTATTGTCAGCGGGAGGTGATGCGGTTTGCTGCTTAGATGCACTAGTGTTGTGGATTTGAAGAGGCTCAGGCATTTGGTGCTGAGAGGTCTCTGTGTTGAGATTGAGAACGATGGTGTTAGTAGTAGGCACAGGAGATGACTCTGTATCGTTGCAAATATTATGCTTTAGCACGTATTTACTAGTGCGTTCAACTGGGTCTTCCAGATCTGCTGGGATATGACAATCTGAATTAGTACTTTCTCCCATTGCTTGTTCAAGGACTTTCAGCCTTGCTAGGGCTGCTGCTTCTTTCCTTTACATTTGCAAAACCTTTATTTGGGAATCCACCTTTGCTTGCTGGGCAGCGATTTGTGCTTTGCTTTGTGCTTCCTGGGCAGCTATTTGTGCTTTGCTTTGGGCTTCCATTTCTGCTTCCCTTCTGATAAAGGAGCTTTGCACTTTTTTTGATTCTGCATCAGCACGGGCTTCTATTAGCTTGTCACTTAATGTTGAACTTCTGGAGCGAGAGGATCTAGAAGAATGTGCAGTGAGCTTAGTTGATGTGGATCTATGAGATCTGGTCTCCTGCAGTTGAGCAATGCGGAACTCTGCCTTTTCTTTAGCCATTTGCACGAAGAGATCTCTATGTTGGCCCAGTGCATCAGTCCTAGTCAGTTCTGCTGAAGAGTCCTCTATATTAAAGTCCTGTAAGAAGGCTGTGTATTTTGCAGACAGCCGCTGGTAGCGTTCATATGCAGCAGATAGGTGATCTATAGAGTCTCTCAATTTGGCTGGTTGATCATTAAAGTGTGACAAAACTGACATGCATTGTGAAATTCTGTCCCATAGGTCTGACAGATTGCTGGAGTACTCATCTCTAGTGAATTCATAGTTTTCTCTGAGTTTATGTGTCGGTTTTATTGTACGTTTGGGTCTTATACTCTGTTCAGCAATATATGCAGGATCTGCTCCCTGTACGTCTGTGGGTTCAGAGGCATGATGTATCTGCGTAGGTTCGGCTATAAAAGAGTGCTCAGAGCCTTGTCTAGACATTTTTTCAAGTTTTGCAAAAAATGGTACTGTCTCTTTAAGAAGACAAACAGCAGCTTAGACAGATGGGGTAACAGTTCAATGCAGAGAAACAGTTTTCAACATTCAGATGAAGTGCAGTAAACTTGTGCGACATGTGCTTTCACAAGATGGCGGATGACCCTGAGCTTGATTGCAGATTAAACACACACATATACATAGCAGGCTGTAGGAATTCTATACATCTTTTGACTATTCTGACTCAGATAGTTGTATAATGATCTATCCCTTGCTGAGACCTCTATGCCTGGCCTGTATAAGAAGATACAATCACTGCAGACAATCCTTGTCAGATAGTTGAACTCACCAATACCTTGTTCATCCACAAAGTTGCTTTATTCTGAATATCAGGTTACAGCAGATAATGAATACAGCAGATGAATGAATGGTTAAAGTATTTTGCGGTCAAAAGATGATACTGATCATAGCTTGCAATGTATTAACATGAGTGCTTGTTACATGAGGCTGTTAGCTGCAGCCATGACACAGGAAAACATCATAAAACTACAAGGGCGGAGTAATACACAAAAAGGAAATGCATAATAAGGTCAGAGGTAAGATACTGTAAAGAACAGGAGCATTACCAAAAAGTGTCAGTAGATGGCAGTACAGAACAAACACAGAGAAGCCTTGAGAACAATGGCATAAAAATATATTATTTCTTAAGTATAACAACATGAACATAACAGAGGCTATGTAATATTCTATGCCTCATTGAGGCAGCACAATGTTTTTTTTTCTTAGTTTAAGCTTAGGTTTTATTTTTTAACAGGTAAGTTTCTATTTATTTTAAGGTAGTTAGTATATTGTAAATGTAATTTAAAGTTAGGGGGTGTTAAGTTTAGGGGTTAATAGGTTTATTTAGGTAGTCGCGATGTTGGGTGCAGTGAATTAGGGGTTAATAGGTTTATTTAGGTAGTCGCAATGTGGGGGGACAGCAGTTTAGGGGTTAATAGGTTTATTTAGGTAGTCGCAAAGTGGTGGGATGGTGGTTTTAGGGGTTAATACTTTATTTTAGTATTTACGATGCAAGGGATGGCATTTTAGGGGTTAATACTTTATTTTAGTAGTTACGATGTGGGGGGGGGGATTTGGGGTTAATAGGTAGTTTATTGATGTTAGTGTACTTTGTAACTAACTTTTGATGTGTTTTGTTAAACTTTTTTGTTACTACAGGTCTTTGAGTGCGGAATAGATTGTTGCGGTATAGGCTATAATGATCGTGGTACAGCCATAACGCACAACTTGTTATATCAAGTAGCTGACCATTCAGCACGCAAAGGCCATTTTTTAAGTGGTAAGGCCATACCCCACAACTTGTAATCTTGGGCTAAGTGCTGACCAGTAAACCCATGAGGCATACTTATCAAGCTCTGTATGGAGCTTCAGGTCCTGTGTTTCTGGCGAGCCTTCAGGCTCGCCTGAAACACAAGTTACGAAGCAGCGGTCTAAAGGCCGTTGCTCCATAACCTTCCGCCTGCTCTGAGGCGGCGGACAGACATCGCCGGAAATCAACTCGATCGAATACTATCGGGTTGATTGACACCCCCTAGCAGCCGATTGGCCGCGAATCTGCAGGGGGCGGCATTGCACCTCAGTTTACAAGAACTGCTGGTGAAATGATAAATGCAGACAGCGAATGCTGTCTGCATTTATCGATGTGCCGCAGACATGATCCGCAATATCGGATCATGTCTGCTCGCACAATGATAATTCGGCCCCCATGACTGTTATGTGATTTCCCATTTCCTTTACAGCAAGTGGTATGGGCTCCAGTAAAAAATAAAAGGCCAGATTACAAGTAGAGCACAAACGTTTGCGTACAAGCAATATCAGGTTTTCGCGATAGTTTTCGAGCAAGTATATATGTGTACATATGTTTTTTATGTGAATATATATTTACAGACATATATACACATATAATATAAACACATCAATACATATGTACAAACATATAGACATATATATATATATATATATATATATATACACACACACACATATATATATATATATATATACATATGTGTGTGTGTGTGTGTGTGTGCGCATTGGAGCCCAAAGAAGCTAAGTAAATAAAAACATGTAAAATCATATTTATATAATAAAGTGTTATTCTATGTATTTACTGTAAATATTATACATTCCAATGTTCTGTACATAGCAGAATATGTTCTTTGTATTTCTAAATAGATATTCCTATTTATATTTGTATATATCTATACCTATATATATAATCATCTATATATATAGATATATATTATACCAAAAAACATCAGATATATGTAGAAATATGTATTTATGAATAAATAGAATATATTCTTCTATGTGAAGAACATTAAAATGTAAAATATTTATATTTTCATGTCTGGTTAGCACACATTAGAATATGAAATTGGGTATGCGCATATGTGAATATGTAATCGGGTATGCGCATATGTGAATATGTAATCGGGTATGCGCATATGTGAATATGCGATCGGGTATGCGCATCTATGAATATGCAATTGGGTATGCACATGTGTGAATATGCAATCGGGTATGCGCATATGTGAATATGCAATCGGGTATGCGCATATGTGAATATGCAATCGGGTATGTGCATATGAGAACATGCGATCGGATTTGCGTGCAAGTAGGGTGTTAGTTTTTTTTCTCCTTTGACTTCTATTGGGGAAGAGGTTATCATTTGCGCAATAGTCTAATTACGCTAGAAGTAAGATGTTTGCACTCGACAGTACCAACGCAATCCAACAAGCGCAAAAAGTTTACTTCTAGTGCAATTAGCGATCTAGTGTATGCGCTAAATAGCGCTCCACTTGTAATCCGGCCCAAAAGTGTGAAAATTTGTTTTGTGCAAGTAAGTTATGTATCGCTACTGTGGCACAGTAATGTTAGTCACTTTACTAAATAAAAATAATTTTGTGGGCAAGCTCAGAATTATATAAGTCACACTAATAAACTTCACAAACAAGGTGACCCACATCTCTCTAAAGTATGGGCACTCCTGAAATAATTCTAAAGTAAGAACATAAATGAAGAAAAGATGAAACTTGGCATAACCTTTACAATAATGTGGTCCTAGAGCCCAACACATAAGGGAAGACTAATGTTTCTGGCTTTCTCCTAGTGGTGGCTTAGGGGTCAATTTATCAAGCTCTGTACGGAGCTGTTCCATAACCTGTTCGCATGCTCTGAGGCGGCGGACAGAAATCAACCCGAATGAATACGATCGGGTTGATTGACACCCCCTGCTAGTGGCCGCAAATCTGCAGGGGGCGGCATTGCACCAGCAGTTCACAAGAACTGCTGGGCAATGATAAATGCAGAGAGCATATGCTGTCGCCAGTTATTGATGTGCAGCGCACATGATACGCTACATTGTATCATGTCCGCTCGCACATTAATAAATTGACCCCTTAATATGAACGCATTTGTTATAAATCATCTCCAGCTATATGTGATTATTTGTATAGATAAATTACACAAAAAGCAGCTAAATTAAATGATCAATGTACATTACATTAATTCTTTTTACTGTGCTTTAATGTTAAACGGACATGAAACACAAATGTTTTCTTTTATGATTCAAGTAGAGTAGAATACAATTTTAGACAACTTTCCAATTTATTTCTGTTATCTAATCTTATTTCTAAACACAAAATCTTTATTCCCTAATGTGCCTTGGTAAACTTACTTTCAGTGGGGTCTATACCAATCCGTTACAAGAGATGTGCAGAAGAGAAGCCATTCCTAACCATTAGACAACTTAGGGCTCGTTTCCATTGAGCAATATCGTTTATCGACTGCTTCCAACGGCCTGTTATAACCCAATTTTGGCAACGGGTTTCCGGATTCCGAAAACATTATCGTGTCCCATATAAAGTATAGGTAGCCGCTAATCTTTAAATTATACCCGGTTTAAACAAAGGGTAAGTTACTGGGACCTCTCTTCGGTGAGGGAGGTCCCCAGGTGTTTTCTTTATGATTGGTAAGGCTTGTGTATTTAAAGGCTAACTGCAGCCATTATTGTATGCCTGATGAAACAGCGTTCTGAAGCGCTGAGAAACACGTAGCAATTTGTAAGGAGAGCAGCTAGCATACCCTACCTTATTGGTTCCTTTTTTTACTATTGATATTTTAATAAACCATTTTTATATTGGAACCTTGTACTGCCTGCCTATTATACACCTATCGCTCCCAATGGGAGTATCAAGCTGTGGAGATTCCAACACTGCTGAGTTCCTGGTGTTCCTGCACCTTTGAGATCAGTTAGCTGGGTTGCTGTTAAACACCCAGTCTGCGTCTAATAGCACTGTCTGAGTGCTCCTAGGAAATGTCAGTACCCTGTATTAGGGGTTCTTTCTTGTTTTACACCTGTTCTGCTACTGGTAGACAGAGACGCCTCTCTTTTTTCTTCATTCTTCTAAACTACTAATAGCCCTTAAAAGTTAAACAGCTCTTTTACCTTTAAAAAAACTAAGTTCACCCTAACAGTAAAACCCCCCACCCACCAAACCCCCAAAATAAAAAAACTAACACTAAACAATCATAAACTATCCATTGCCCCTAAAGGGGGATTTGTATGGGGGTTTTTGAGGGTGGGGGGTTTTACTGTTAGTTTTTTTAAAGGTAAAAGAGCTGTTTAACTTAGGGTAATGCCCTACAAAAGGCCCTTTTTTTTTTTTTTTTTGGAGTTAACAGATGTGGAATGGGTAGTTTTTTTTTTTTTTTTTTTTTTTTTTTTTTTAAATGTTTTTATTGAGGTTTAAAAATAAGGCATACAGATAAACTGCGACATTTTGAAAAGAAAAATATACATAGAAAATTTGTTACAAAACATGAACGCAGTAATTTGCATGTAGGTAATTAAACACATCATTTGCCCATATTTAACTAACTGTAAATCTTCTAAAGATAACACCTCAATTTAAAGTAGGGAGGGGGTATATCAATAGCCTCTAAAAATAAAAAAGATCACGCTTAAACTTAGTTTAGGGAGTTACGTATGGGGTCTGTGCCCCTAGGCTTAACCAGTAAGCTATATAGTGGGGGTAGGCGGAGCTTAACATAGAATAGTAGACTTAACATTAAAATTGAAATTTAGAAAAACTGGTCTAGGGATATAGGTTTCATCTGATTACAATATAGACTTATGTAGTGGGGGATCAATCTATAGTGAAATGTCCGAGGAACAACAAATATTAGGGTTGGGTATGAACCAATACTAGGAATGGAAGTAGACACATACAGCTTTCCCTGAACTTAACGCATACAAATTAACAGCAAGGATGTTATAAAGGATCTGCTGCCTCGGCCGCCGGCAGCTCCATGATTAACAATATAAAATCATCCTTGTTATTATATCATTGCATAGGTAGGTGAAGCCTTAGGTTCCTATCTAATAGCCTAGAAATCGTTCATGCAAATGTCATATACCCTACATACAATAAATAGTACAATATATAACCTTATTTTACTTTCAGGTCTACAATAATATATTTCTAACTGAGTATTACAAGAAAAGATATTAATCAGGAATATAATGGAGCAGACCAGTTGTCAGCCCAAGTAATGGGATCCTAGAATGGAGAAAAAACATAACCAGTAACCTAGTAATATAGTAGAACTAATACTAATATCCATTTTGGTCGATATATAAAAAAAAAAAAAAAAAAAACAATTTGTTAACTATTTAAGGGACAAAAGGAGTATTAACTTGGAGCAAGATTCTAGTGCATGCCCACAAAGCCAGATGCGTTAAAATAAAAATCAACATATAAAACAGTGACATAGAAAAACCAAATGAAGGAATGTCTCAGCCAGCATGACTCTGAGTAATACGAAACAATAAACAATCTTTGTTCTGTAGACTCACAGAACCACTAATCTCACCAGGTAGCTGATAAATGTTCATGAAACCTAAGAGAAAGAAAATAATAATAAACCAGATGTCCCCAAATAAACTGCAAGAAAAATAAAAGTCCTGTGGGTGTCCGTAAAAGACTTATATCAGCTCATCAAAGTAGGCCTTCTCAACCCATCGAACTAACCCACACCCGCTTTCATAGGGGTGTAAGATCCGAGTACATCGATATGAGGAAGAAGCATCCTCCAGCTTCCCAAGGGGCTCCGGAATGCCTGAGCCTCCACACACCTCTTCCAGCTAGCGACATAAGTCAACGGGTACGGTACCTTCAGTTTGTAGAGTGCTGCGGTAGCAATGTTCCCCCTGAACTGAAGTGGTTCACTGTAGAATATTATAGAGGGGATCTTTTGCCGTGTCTTTCCAAATTGACCCACAGCAGACTCTGTAATGGAATGGTAGTCTGGGGTCTCACCTCCCTTCACACCAAAGAGGTTAATATCCAGCGTCAGGTTAGTATCTCTCAGCCACCGGGTCTCAATTGACACAGGTATACATCGATTCTCGGAGTTCCCGACTCCAGCGGGTGACTGCGGAGCTGTGGTGATACCCTGTGACTTGATCAGATGCTCCGCCGTGAGAGTGTCTTCCAGCATTAGCGTTAAATAAGACTTTGGCTCCTGTCGGCTCTGAGTCACAGATATTTCGGGACTATACATCAGCTCTGTCTCAGGCTTCACATATTGTATATGGGCAGGGCATGGGTGACAAGTGTAGCTGTTTATAATCTGGAGAAGCTCTCTCTTTGCATCTTTAAATATTGTGTCCACAGAATCACATAACTCCTCCACGTCTATAAATGAAGGAGCCATGCGATCCATTTTGTTTGCACAAATCTTTAGCAGGTTATATAGGTATGAGCTCAGATTATCTGTAGTGTGAATTGCCACGCGGGCAAGAAAATGGCCGCTGCTCAATAGCTTCTACACCGGGAGTTCCACTTACAGATCATGCAGCTCTGATGACTCATTAAACTTAGATAAAAGTCGTATCAATGGTTAGAGCTTAGCTTGCCAGCCTTCTATCTCTCTTTTGAAGTGTTAGTTAATTCATTGGATGGCCATTTCTTGACTTAGAAGTGTAGATGATTATAGAGCTCCAACAATATGCGACCATGCCGTTGCTGAGCTAGCTCCGCCCCCCCACAAAAGGCCCTTTTAATGGCTATTGGTAGTTTAGTATTAGATTAGGGGGTGTTTTTATTTTTGGGGGCTTTTTTATTTTCATAGGGATTAGGTTTAATTTTTTTATTTTTGATAATTTTGTTTATTATTTTCTGTAATTTTATCTTAATTTAAAATTTGTTTTTTTTATTTTTTAAGTAATGTTAGGTTTTTTATTTTAATTGTAATTTAGGATTATTTAAATTTATGTAATGGGGTTAATTTAGGGGGTGTTAGGTTAGAGGGCTTAGTGATTAGTTATTTGCATTGTGGGGTTTGGCGGATTAGGGGTTAATAGATTGATAAGGTTAATTGTGATGTGAGTTAATGGCAGATTAGGGGTTAATAGATTAAATAGATAGTTTGCGTTGTGGGGGCATTGCAGATTAGGGGTTAATAGATTAAATAGATAGTTTGCGTTGTAGACTATTTTATTTTCTGTAATTTAAGCTTAATTTAAACTTTTTTTTGTGTTTTACATTTTTTAAGTAATGTTAGCTTTTTATTTTAAATGTAATTTAGGATTATTTTAATTTATGTTAAGGGGTTAATTTAGGGGGTGTTAGGTTAGGGGGCTTAGTGATTAGTTATTTGCATTGTGGGGTTTGGCGGTTTAGTGGTTAATGGATTTATTAGGTTATCTGCGATGTGGGTTAATGGCAGTTTAGGGGTTAATGGTTTAAATAGATAGTTTGCTTTGTGGGGGCATTGCGGATTAGGGGTTAATAGATTTAATAGATAATTTGCGGTATGGGGGTGAGCAGATTAGGAGTTAATACATTAGTTACTGCGGTGGGGGGTTGCAATTGAGAGGTAAATATCGCGCATGCGTTAGGTGTTTGATTTTATTCCAACAGCGAGCGACGGGTAGAATATACGGCGCCGCATACAAGTATGCGGCGCCGTATATGCAAACGAGTGTAGTGTAAGGTTGGGTTACCATAGTAACCTATTAATGTTTTAGAAAATCTGGCATTGGGTGGAAGCGTTAACACAACACTAACTTGCACCTACACCTTACACCATTTTTAAATGGAAACCTGGTACTAAAATGGAGCTGTAAATTACTTTTAGCTGTCGGCCGCTTTGTTAGCTTACGGCTCCATTTTTAAAGGCTCAATGGAAACGAGCCCTTAGTTTTTATAGTTTTTTTTATTTTTTTGTATTTTTCCCCCACATTACGCAGCTAAACCTTTCATTGAGCCCCTATGGTGTTTAAGCCCAATTTTTTTAATGTATCTACTTCACCAGCAGCTAGCTCCTGAGCCTACCTAGGTATGAGTTTCTACAAAGGATACCAAGAGAATGAAACAAATTAGGCATCAGAAGTAAACCCGGAAAGTTGTTTAAAATTTCATGACTTTGCTGTCCCTTTAATGGTTACAATTAAAGGAGCTATTAACTTTATATTAATATAACAAATGCATATTACATATTGACCAATTCGTAGTAAAATTAATTTGTGATTTAATTTTTTTTAATTACATTTGATCATTTCTTTAAAATCTTCCATGTTACACACCACACCTGCAGGCTTCCAGCGCGTCCTCTAATGCATAGCTTTATTTATTTTCCTAACAATGGTTGATACAGTCAATCGTAGGACAAACAAAGCTATTTTTTAATAGAGACAAATTCAAGCATCTTTAAAGTGGACAGATTCCAAGGAATGTAATTAGTTAAACCATGCACGTGAACATTACACTACTACGTCCTGTGTTAGAAGCAAAAAGTACAAGTCAGCAGCTTATCTAATTAAGTCATGTAGGTCTCAACAAAAAACATGCAAAAAGCTCAAGGAAAGCTTGTTTCTTATAGTTTATTGAGTGTTTACCAAGTCAATTGTCTGAAAACATTTCCATTATATCATAGATGTAATTCAGACAGATAAAAGTAATGAAAATATTTATTTTCTTTGCTGCATCTAAAAGAGGCTATTTTAAATTGATATCACTATGATAAATGAAAGTATATTTTGCTATCATGCATGTGGAGGCATGTCACAGTCCACCAATAAAAATGAGAGAACTCTTCTTTAACAATCAGTGAGCAATCTGTCCCTAGGGATTAGCTATTTATGAGCACAACAGTCTATTTCAAATTTGACTACAAGCACTTTTGCCATAAACTCGTGTTTTGAAAAGCGATTCTGAGAAAATTCATGTGTAAGTGCAAAGCAGTTGAGCAGTCACGAATTTCACATGCTCATATACATAGCCTACATGCATATGCTAGTTGGGTTGTAATTATACACAACTAATTCTAATAAATAGAGACCATCGTTAGAAATATGATGTATTTTTCTTTAATTTTCTTTAACTCTACTTTATTGTACATTAAAATTTCATCTTGCGTCACTGACCATAAAACAGTATGCTCCCAGCACTTAGTGAATTCTTTCATGCAAGGGACCAACGCCACACTCTATCAATTCTTTATTAAAATTTGAAAGTCTCATGAAAAGCTGACATTGCTTTTTTTCCAAGGTGGACTGTACTACAGATAGAGAATAATTACTTTGCTGTAACTTGTAAAAAAATCAGTGTCTACTTGCAGGCAAAATAGTGGGCAGCAATATCCAAGGCCTTACCTGACAAGTGCAGTTGCACCCCACTTTGATCAATCATTGTAGCATTAACTTTGCTGCTTCCAACCTCAAAGCTGGTGACAGTGAGCATGGCCGGCTGTTTTCTACCCAGATATTCATATGATCCTTTCCAGATGGAGTTTACAGCAAATATATCTGCAAGAACTATAGAGGAACAGAATGGTTTTACTGAGTGACCTAATACATATTTTTAAAAATGATAATATACTAAGCTAGATTTATTTCTAAGGGTCTACGGGACACACACACACACACCCTTTTATATATATATATATATATATATATATATATATATATATATATATATATATATATATATATATATATATATATATATATATTTACAGTTGTGCTCATAAGTTTACATACCCTGGCAGAATTTATGATTTCTTGGCCAATTTTCAGAGAATATGAATAATAACACAAAAACTTTTCTTTCACTCATGGTTAGTGTTTGGCTGAAGCCATTTATTATCAATCAACTGTGTTTACTCTTTTTAAATCATAATGACAACAGAAACTACCCAAATGACCCTAATCATCCCCAAAACATCAGCAATCCACCTCCGTGTTTCACAGTAGGAATGGTGTACCTTTCATCATAGGCCTTGTTGACTCCTCTCCAAATGTAGCGTTTATGATTGTGGCCAAAAAGCTCAATTTTGGTCTCATCACTCCAAATGACTGTGCCAGAAGGTTTGAGACTTGTCTCTGTGCTGTTTGGCGTATTGTAAGTGGGATACTTTGTGGCATTTGCGTAGTAATGGCTTTCTTCTGGCGACTCGACCATGCAGCCCATCTTTCTACAAGTGCCTCCTTATTGTGCATCTTGAAACAGCCCCACCACATGTCCTGTCTTACACCTGAAGTTATTTGTGGGTTTGTCTTTGCATCCCGAACAATTTTCCTGGCAGTTGTGGCTGACATTTTAGTTGGTCTACCTGATCGTGGTTTGGTTTCAACAGAACCCCTCATTTTCCACTTCTTTATTAGAGTTTGAACACTGCTGATTTGCATTCTCAATTCCTTGGATATCTTTGTATATCCCTTTCCTGTTTTATACAGTTTAACTACCTTTTCCCGCAGATCCTTTGACAATTCTTTTGCTTTCCCTATGACTCAGAATCCAGAATCGTCAGTGCAGCACTGGATGAAAGATGCAAGGGTCTGTCAGGAGTCCAGAAACTCATTGACCTTTTATACAGACACATGAATTACAAGCAAACAGATCCCAGGTGAGGATGGTTACCTTTAATAGCCATTCAAACCCCTTTGTGTCAACTTGTGTGCATGTTATCAGGCCAAAATCACCAGGGTATGTAAACTTTTCATCAGGGTCATTTGGGTAGTTTCTGTTGTCATTATGATTTAAAAAGAGTAAACACAGTTGATTGATAATAAATGGCTTCAGCCAAACACTAACCATGAGTGAAAGAAAAGTTTTTGTGTTATCATTCATATTCTCTGAAAAATGGCCAAGAAATCATAAATTCTGCCAGGGTATGTAAACTTATGAGCACAACTGTATGTATGTATATATATATATATATATATATATATATATATATATATATATATACATACATACAAACATATGTTACATGTTTATTTTATTAAAAAGCATCTAAATATAGACAGCGCCAATATCAAGAATTCCTTTAATGAAAAATATTTATTTACAGAATTAAATTGCCACTATATATGTCTACACACATAATAAAAAAAAATATGAATAAGCAGTTTGTCACAAAACTAGATCGCTAAATCAATAGAAATGCAGTAGATTGTGGAGAGACAATAAAACTGCATGCCTGGCCAGGAACGTTTTATTCCCCACTACGCGTTTCAGGGCTGCTAATGCGGACACACCTGAGGAAGGGGGAGGATCCCTGAAACGCATAGTGAGGAATGGATTAAACGTACCTGGCCAGGCAAGCGGTTTTATCGTCTCTCTACAATCTACTGCATTTCTATAGATTTAGCAATCTAGTTTTGTGACAAACTGCTTATTCATTTTTTATTTTTTTTTATTATGTGTGTAGACATACAGTATATTGTGACATTTTAACTCTGTAAATAAATATTTTTCATTAAATAAATTCTTGATATCGGCACTGTCTATATTTAGATGCTTTTTAATAACTACTTTTATAGGTAATATAGCAGCCTTAAACAGGGATTATAGTATTTTACTACATTTTTTTTAAAAAAAGGACACTATTAAAAAGGCGCTCTCATCTGGTTAAATTAATAACATGTTTATTTTATATAACTTTATATTAAAAAAATATTTTTTTATAAAATCAGTTTTATGTAAACTAAGTAACTTCAGGGTTAGCAGGCTGGCAGGGCAAGAGCTGGTCTCCCTGTATTCATTAACCCCTCTAGAGGATGCACTGACTCACCATGTACAGAATTATCTGGAAATATGAAACAATGAAGAAAACTGCTCTAACATCTTTTTTCTTTGTATCTGCTTCAATTTCCAGCCACTGCCCCCTGTGAGATGCTGCTTTCCACATAACCTCATTACATTTTATAGGAAACAGGTTGCACAGAGGTTAGAGTTCAGCCTATTTTCCTATTGTGTTAGTGAGGAATGGTTGTGTGAATTCTTCAAGCTGCCGGGAAGGTTTAATAAACCTAAAATGCGAGATATCTAATTATAGATGAAAACCTTTTTATCTCACCAACTCTGCTGTTACCTTATTTATTGTAGAAGCTCATCCGGCTTGAGGTTTGTGCCTTTTCATACATAATGTAGCTTTCTGTGTATTCTTTATTGTATCATTGCTGTTCTGACTTAAGCTCTTTACTAGAATGCTATTCCATGAATCAAGCACTGTCCAGTCTCTAGTTGTAGTGATGGTTAGTTTTGTGCCATAGCTCTGACAGTATACAAGTGAAGCTAACAAACCAAACAGAGGTTCCTACCTGATATTTTTGGTTTGGAAGGCTCCTTAGATGGATAAATGGGTCTACCGCTTGGTCTGACATCAGCTAGAAGGTAAAAAGGTGTTACATAGCTGTGTATATTCCCACTACATCGTCAAGTTTTCTTATATGACAGTGAATGTTATGCACAATTACAAACAATAGTTAAAATGATTTGAGTAATTTGAATTTATAATAAAATTGGAACAAAGATTTACCTAGACAAACAGGAGGTTTCCCAGTCCAGGTCCCGTCTACCTTGCAAGTCCGATGCTCAGAACCACCTGTTAGGTAGTAGCCAGCCTGGCAGGTGTAAATCAGGGTGTAGCCCAGAGATGGCAGATCCAGCGCTCCCACGTTGGCATGAGCAGGGGTTTCGGGCTGTCTGCAGTGATGAGCTACAGAGAAGCAAATGTAAAAAGTCATGAGGACAAGAGTGATCCAAATGAAAAAAATATTCAAAAGGGTTGACATTTAGGAAACACTTGAAATAAACATTACCAACGGCAACAACAAGAATACATGGCATAAACTTGCATATGCAAATATGCCTCTATTTAAGTCATTAGCACTAAAGTGACAATGTTAAATGTGTGCACAGATTGCTGTTGATACGACTGCGCAAGGTGCATGCACAGGAGACAAATGCTTATGCGTTCGACCTACCTCTGCAGTGAATGCACTTAAAGGTTATCATTCTAGCAGTAATAACTTCTAGTAGAAACATTTCTGTAAAGGCAAGTTTACTGTAAATGGATATTTTAATACACCTTTTGGGGCCATTTATCAAGCTCCGAATGGAGCTTGAGGGCCTGTGTTTCTGGCGAGCCTTTTTAGGCGCCCACAGTTTCTCTCTTATTTGTTTGATAACCTATATGCACACAAGGAATGGAGGTTCCCCTTTATTCACAGCGGTAGGAGCTGAATGTACAAAGTGGAAGCGGCAAAGACCACAAATGTGCAGCTAAAAAGGGAGTTCCAGAACACCAGAGTATAAGGTTGTTTGCCCTGTGTAACCGGATTACCACAAGTGTGTGTAGATATATTTAAAGGGATAGTAAAGTCCAAATTAAACTTTCAGATAGGGTATGTCATTTTAAACAACTTTCTAATTTACTTTTATCATCAAATTTGCTTTGTTCTCTTGTTATTCTTAGTTGAATGCTAAACCTAGGTAGGCTTATATGCTAATTTCTAAGCCCTTGAAGGTCGCCTCTGAATTTGACAGTTTTTCACAGCTAGAGGGCATTAGTTCATGTGTTTCATATAGATAACACTGTGCTCATGCATGTGAAGTTATTTAAGAGTTAGCACTAATTGTGTGAAATGCAAATCTGTCAAAAGATCTGAGATAAGGAGGCAGTCAGCAGAAGCTTAGATAAAAAGTAATTACAGAGGTAAAAAGTATATTTCTATAACAGTGTTGGTTATGCAAATCTGGGGTATGGCAAATAAAGGGTTTCTCTATCTTTTTAAACAATAACATTTTTGGTGTTTACTATCCCTTTAACGCCATTAGGACGTTGAATTTCGCCTGAATTTTGCTGTGCTTTAGCGCCGAAGGACGAAATACAACGTCCTAACCACTTGACTTTCCTGAAGCCACTGGCCCTTCCCTGATGGGATCGCGGTCTGGAGGGTGTACCTAGCATCATAGTGACGCCCCCCTGACGCAATCTCATCATTGAAATCTCGTGATCATGTGCATGATCGCGAGATTTCAATTTGTTTACATCAGAACAGTTGTTCCGATGTAGACAAGTTAACCCTGGCACGAAAGGGTTAAGGACTCTGGAGCATGATGTACACTAAGTGCCCAGCTGTCCTATGCAGCCATAATAACATCTACATTTGCTTTTGAGCGTGCTTTAGCACTAACAGCTTCATTAATAAGAACTGGACGTTTTTTCCTATGTCTGCACCTGAATGAACTTTCGATACAGCTACATTAATTCAGCATTATATGTATCTATCTTGATACTTTGTATATATCTATTTATATTGTTTGGTGCATAGTATCAATATCATATCTGGAGCACCTGTGAAGTACACATAAGGGGCAAGATTACATATGCGGCGCAGGCTTCAGTGCAACTGCTGAAACCCGCGCCGCCTGTAATATCACTTCGCAATCACATAAAGTGCCGTAAGTCAGATAAACTAGCGGTGTCCAGAAATGTGTGTAACTACATATTTCCTGGAGTTGCCAGTGACTTACGGCACTTTAGAAACTGCCTTGGCATAAGAAATTTTTTTTTTTTAATATCCCGTAAAAGTCTCACACGCCTTCAAAAAATAAACATGAAATGTAAAAACCGTATATCCGCAATCCCCCCACATCGCAACTAATAATAAAAGTATTAACCCCTAATCTGCCTTTCACCCACATCGCAATCTACCTAATAAATGTATTAACCCCTAATCCCCCATTCACCCACATCGCAATCTACCTAATAAATGTATTAACCCCTAATCCGCCATTCATCCACATTGCAATCTACCTAATAAATGTATTAACCCCTAATCTGCCATTCACCCACATCGCAATCTACCTAATAAAAGTATTAACCCCAAAATCCGCCAACCCTAACATTGCAAACTACCTAATAAATGTATTAACCCCTAAACCACCAAACCCTCACATCGCAAAAAACCTAATTAATCTATTAACTCCTAAACCGCCAACCCCTCACAACGCAAATAACTAATTTAATTACTAAGACCCCCAAATCTAATACTAGACTACCAATAGCCTTTAAAAGGGCTTTTTGTAGGACATTGTCCTAAGTTAAACAGCTCTTTTACATTTAAAAATACTAATTCCCCCTAACAGTAAACCCCCACCCACCAAACCCCCCAAAATAAAAACACCCCCTAATCTAAACTAACAATAGCCCTTAAATGGCCTTTTGTAGGACATTGCCCTAAATTAAACAGCTTTTTTGCTTTAAAAAAAAAAAAAAATGTAAGTCCCCCCCACCCACCAAACCCTCCCAAAACAAAAAAAACTAACACTAAAAAACCTAAGCTACCCATTGCCCCTAAAAGGGCAATTGTACGGGCATTGCTCTTAAAAGGGCATTCAGCTCTTTTACTGCTCATAAATGGGCATTCAGCTCTTTTACTGCCCATAAAAGGGCATTCAGCTCTTTTACCGCCGAATAAAATCCCTAGTCTAAAAAAAGTAAAAAATCAAAAAAAAAAAGCCTAAGTCTAACCCCCAGATCGGTACTCACGGTTCCTGAAGTCCGGCGGTGAAGTCTTCTTCCAAGCGGCGACATCTTCTTCCATCGCGGCAGCCTCTTCTATTTTTATCCTGGACCGCGGAACTAAAGACCGGCGACTGCGGAACTGAAGATCGGTGACCGCGGAGCCATGGAGCGTGGAGGATCCTCTTCATACGACCACCGCCGTACACTGAATATTGAATGCAAGCTTCGCGTTTTAAATATGGCGTACCTTGCATTCCTATTGGCTGATTTGAATCTTCAAATTCAAATCAGCCAATAGAATGAGAGTTACTGAAATCCTATTGGCTATATGTGATAGCAAAACTGGAATAAACACGTCGCATATGTAATCTCGCCCAGGATATGTTTACACAATTAAAGGGACAATTTACTCCAGAATTGTTATTGTTTAAAAAGATAGATAATCCCTTTTATTACCCATTCCCCAGTTTTGCATAACCAACACGGTTATATTATTATACTTTTCACCTCTATGATTACCTTGTATCTAAGCTTTTTCAGACTGCCTCCTTATTTCAGTTCTTTTAACAGACTTGCATTTAGCCAATCAGTGCCCTTTCCTTTGTAACATTATGGGCATGGTCACAATTTTATCTATATGGCACACATGAAATAAAGCCCTCTAGCTGTGAAAAACTGCCAAATGCATTGAAATAAAGGACGGCCTTCAAGGGCTTATAAATTAGTATATGAACCTAGCTAGGTTTAGCTTTCAACAAAGAATACCAAGAGAAGAAAGCAAATTTGATGATATAAGTGAATTGGAAAGTTGTTTAAAATTGAATGCCCTACCTGAATCATGAAAGTCTAATTTTGACAAGACTGTCCGTTTGATAAAAAAGCATAACTTTAAGCCACTGCAACCAGTGTTATTCTTTAGCATTGATTAATATATCATATGCTTTTTCCTTTTGTATATCTTTATAATAACACTCTAAAGTGATATGTCTTATGACTCTAAATAATTACTTGTTTATCTTCCCAAATGTCTAAACACATAGGTAAAGTCACACCCAAGAGCTTTCTAGCCTGGCAATTGATGTCCATTTTTTACTTGGGAGCTACATGGCTAACAGCTCACAAGCATGACTTTACTATGTTTTTACCCCTTTGAGGAATGGTTTACTGTTTAATTTATTTATTTTGCATTGTGAGCATATTTTGTTTTTATATTTCTTCTTCTTTGCATTTGAATCTCCCACATAATTCCTTCCTCTATTTCTTTTGAAGTGCAGTATTACTGGCACTTACGGATGCACTCTGGCTGTACTCCACTCCATGTCAAGTTTGGGAGGCAAGTCCTTGTGGTGGAGCCCTGAAGCAGGTAACCCTTCTGACACCTAAACATCACTGTGCTTCCAACCTAAAATCAGAAGGAAAGTTGTATTGTTGTATTAATCAGCTGCAGCAGTGCTCTATACAAGCATGGTATCTAGTGCTATGTGCTGGTAAATCTGTTCATAGAAATGCACAGTGGATGCTGAACCCAATAGATCTGGTGCCTTAGGTTTTTAATCTCTGTTTAAAAGATTTACCCACACCCTCACAAACACATTTGTTTTGATACTGTTACATGCAAGGCCGTCTTTAATATTGACTGGACACTGGGCAAAAATTTTCTTGGGTCCCCCTCATGCAATTACGCTCTCCACCCCAACATCCCAAAAAATAACTAAATCAATTTATTTTTTAATTATTAGCCCAACAGTGGATCATCCACTGCTGGGCTAATCATTTTAAAAAAAATGAAATAAATTGCAATATGTGAAACTGGACCTAAGCAGTACTAATAAGTAAATAAATATATAAATTCCCCCACTGTGGATTCATTTAATATTCTTTTGAATGTGATTCTGGTGTGAGGTTAGCTGGTTAAAGAGATTTAGGGCAGCCAACAGGAGCAAAGCAAGGTAAAGACTGAGGAGGAAGCATGGAGGTGCAGATAAATATAAGTTTACTGACTGGAACAGCAGAACTACTATGGGAAGCTGTAAAATCTGAGACAGAGATAAAACAAAAACTATAAAAATAAACCTTACATTAATGTGTGAAGTATCAGCAGTATCAGCATGACACTATACATTAGCCACAGCAGCAGATGTCACTTCTTTGCTAGGAACAAGTTCCCTCTCACCCTGCACTAGACAATGCTGCATGGGGAGGGGTGTGTGTGCACTCACTTATTCTTCCCACTGACACCTTTCTACAAAGCACTGTTCCCCTAACAAACTTCAGTTAGTTGATCTTAGGGCCACAGCAGAAAGAGCAGGGCTAAGGGGACCAGCAGACTGGATGCTGTCTGTCCAAGGCTGCATGGATACAGTGTGAGATGAGTCACACAGCCTCAATACTGAAGAGAGCAGTGTATGCAGCTGCACAGATGCTCAAATCCTCACGTCCTTGCCGCTCCAGCTTTCTGCTGCATGCGCCTACAGTCAGCCCTACCCAGAAACAATCCCCACCACCAGAGCAGTGACCTGGTAACAGTGGTAACCCCAGTAGGACCTTTTCTGATGCAGTGGGAATGGCTGGATACTGAGTTAGGGCTTTGCATTCAGTGCTGCACAATGCACATCTAAAACAGCACATGGCAATAGCTTGGCATGTCACATGACACTGCACTGTCTGGCACAGTTTAAAAAAAAAATAATAATATATAAACAGAGTACTTTTGACTGTGACAGTATTTGGACTGAATGTTTGTGTTCCCCATGTCACATCAGGAGTCTGACTCTTGGGCCCCTCAACAGAAACTGGGCCCTGGGCAGCTGCCCCTTTTGCCCTGTGTTAAAGACGGCCCTGGTTACATGGATCTTAAAGTGATGGTAAATTTTAGCTAATCAAATGCCATTTAAGTGATCTCTACCATTAAAAATGTATGTGTAGCTTTTTAAAAAAAAATCTGTTCCTATAGTAATGCTTCTATTACAATGTTAAGCCAGCCCACTGGGATGAACAATTCCAATGAAAATCCAATAAGTATGTGTGCCATATGACATTCTTGAAGTCCAGCCCTTTGAAAGCCCTTAGGAAGCCTATGTAGAGAATGGGTGGGACTGCTCTCTATATAACAGCACAGCCAAAAGAGGAAATAAAGTGGGTGGGGGGGAGGAACAGAAGATACGAAGTAGGATAATAAACCTTTTATTATAAAATATATATACACTTTAAAAAAAATATATAATTATGCGGTTTGCTTGTACACTAATATATTTTTCATGGCAACATTCTTAAAGTGGGAAATTTACCATCACTTTAAGTAGTAAAGTGATGAATATGTTTTTAAGAGAACTGTTTCACAACATTTAATAAGATATGTTTTCTTTATCTAACTGCCCAAAACTCAATAGGAACAGCAAATACAGTCTGAACTTTTACTTTTTAAAACCCCAATCTTCTCTAGTTTTCACATTTTGTATATCTCTCACTGGCATTCCTTCTTTAACACTATCTCCTGGTAAAATACAAAAACTTTGTATACACAGCTCAATACCTGGAACCCTTGGGAGCTGTTCTGCATTCCAAAGGATGGTATCCCGGGATCAGAACAGGTAGTGTGGGAAGGATCTGTGTGGGCAATGAAAAAATAATTCCATGAGTTATTAAAGCTTCTATGTGAGTTATTGACCCGCATAAAACATTTTAGTTTCCCCCGGCATTTAAGTTACTGTATATCTGAATGTAGATCAGCTATTAAAGTTGCAGTATAAAATGGTACACAAAAAGCAAACATCACTTGTACCTATGCAGCTGGGTTGGGTTCCACTCCAGGTACCATCAGACTGACAGTATCTACGTACTGACCCAACAAGTACCAGAGGAGGGGAACAGGAGAAGAATATGGATGAACGATAACTGAAGCCCCTATCCACCCTGCGGGCATGGGCTGGGACTCCTGGATCTCCACAAAACACAGCTAGAAATAGGAGAAAAAGACCAATGAGTTAAATATTGGAGTACTAACAAAAGGGAAACCTAATTTTACAGCAGATCCATTCACTTTCCAGATTCAGACTAAGGCCATGATTCTATAAAGCACATTAATGACATTTATTTCTCGAGGAAAGAACTCATAACATTGCAACAATTATGGAATTTAGAAAGATTTGTACCTGCTCCTTGTCTCATCCACCAATTGTGAATTACTTTCCATTATAATAAATGGTGGAGTATTTATCTCTTGCCATATTGAGCAAGTTTCACTGTGAAGTATACTGGCATCACACAAATAACTTTAAAACTTAATAGAACAAAATAATTAAAACTAAAAAGGCTCTCTATAAAACAGTCCACGCTAAGATATGCGAAAAAAGAAAAAAAACTTGAAAATAGTTAAAGGGACAGTCTACACCTTAGTCATCTTAAAGTTTTACCTTAGATTAAGCTGCAAATAGCCTCCTGCACTCCTGAACAAGGGGTCATGATCTCAAGCTGAAGGGTAGTAGATTCAGGAGTAATTTGAGGAAACACTTCTTTACAGAAAGAGTGATTGATTTATGGAATAAGCTTCCTCAAAAGGTAGTAATGACAAACACTGTGGGGGGTTTTAAAAATGCCTGGGACAAGCAAAAGGCTATCCTACGAACTAGATACGTTTACACTGTTAGGTAATATCGGGCAGACTTGCTGGGCCTATGGCTCTTATCTGCGGTCAATATCTATGTTCTATATCATGCAGTAGGAACAGTAAAAAAATTATTTTAAAATGAATATTGTTTCTGCCCACTTTGAAATGGCTGCCAAGCTCCACCCACTAAAGATATCACGATCTGGGCTGCATCTAGGCACTATGCTGAATAGCATTGACAGTTTGTAGCATTTAACTAGTGAAGCCTTTTGTGATTGAGTGCCATATGCAGCCCAGATAATAATGTCATCAGTGGGCAGAGCGTAAAAGTCATTTCAAAGTGTCCAGCAGCAATATTAATTTTAAAATAACTTTTTTACCATTCCTACTGCATGATATAAAAAAGCTGCAGGAGGCTGTTTTCAGCTTAATTTAAGGTAAGACTTTAAGATTACCAAGGTGTAGACTGTGCCTTTGAAGAAAAATAATAAAGTAAATAAAAGATTTAATCATCTTCAGCTTTGAAATAACAAGACACGAAGGAGAAATTAGATACTTTATGGGGTCAATAGAGTGTTTATGAATTCCACATGTTGAGCCAAGGTGTAGTTGAAAAATCCCAACCACACCTCTAGAACACCCCAGGACGCCCACAGCCAGCCTCTCACTGGACTTCATTCTAGCCAATGAGACAAGTTTACCATAACAAAACCAGCATGCAAATAGTTTACAGTTACACACATTTACATAAACTCTTTTGCCTGCCTGTATCTGAAGTATTGTGGTTATAGTCACTGTTTTATGTGTTGCCAGTAGATCATTGAGGCGTAAGCTATCATGGATTGTGCACCTCATGCAGCTATACATGTTCATAGCAGGAACGTCCAATAACGAAACAGTGGAAAATATAGGTGAATTGATGCAAATTTTGAACATGATTCTGCCTTTACAATAAAGTTCCACAGCAATCTCACACATGGCTATAAATCTAGGCCAATATTCATCATGTTATTTATTTAAAGTTAGTTTAATCAATTTGTCTGTTTAAGTAATCCAGGCAGAATATCCTTGTTATAAAACATCAGGACATATCCCCCCCCCCCCCACTAAAAGAACTAGACCATTTTCATTATCTTACAAATTTTCTAGTCAACTAAAGTCAGAGATTCTTGGGTTCCCCCTCCCACCAAACACTGTAAGCCAGATCAAAATGATCTGCTTGTTCAGATGGTGCGAGGGTTCCTTGAAATATCTAGGTGTCTACCTTGCGGACACTCACAAATCGGTATACAGGCTAAATTACATCAAATTAGCATTAACCAGAGACTTATCCGCCTGGAATTCCAAAAACTGCACATGGATGGGTCAGATAAACACTATTAAAATGAACGCATTCCCAAGACTTTTATATATTTTGCAGAAACTTCCTATCCCTCTCCCCTCCAAATACATAACCCAGGTACAACAAATATTTAGCGTCTTCATATGGAAAAGGAGGCCCCCTAGATTAAATTGGACTATAATGCTACACTTTAAAATTCAGGGAGGACTGGGAGTCCCAGGCATAGAAGCTTAAATGACCTCAATATTCTTCCAATGCATACTGTATTGGAGAATACATAAAAACCTAAAACGCTGGATAGAATTAGAAGAAAACCTGAACCCAGAAGCAAACCTAGCACCCAAATTTTGCCCAAATAAAAAAAACCATCACTAACCCCATCACTAAAGAAACACTATACATATGGGAAACTGCAAATAGAAGAAACCCGTACAAATCATCCAGACCATTCCCACTGACCTTTTTAATATACAATAGCGAATTCTCACTACACAACTTAGGGATATCCATTAATACAGACCCCTCAACAGCAGATATAGTTATCAATTAACTAACAACCGAGGAATCACTATACACACAAACCCAATTACAAGATAAAGCTTTCACAACTGGTTCACCTACAAGCAACTACACCATTATTTATTAACACACACACAAACCAATAACATGATCCGCCCCCTCACCAATCTAGAGAAATTATATACATCAAACTCGCCTGTCCAACACTTATTGTCCATTATATACATACTCTTCACTCAACCCCCACCGGGCAACTTACCACACTCTATAGAGTCCTGGGAAAGAGAACTATGGGTGATAATACCTCCTAAAACAGCCACTAATATCTTCTGCAACACCAGATCACCCTCTTCCTCTGCTTCCATACTCGAGCTTAATTATAAAATCCTCCACGGTTGGTATTTGTCACCAAGAAGAATACATACATTATTCCCTTCATCCAGTAACCGTTGCTGGAGATGCAGACATATAGGCAGTGGGATGGCCACATGTGGTGGTGGTGCTCCCTCATTAACCAATACTGGTGGGACATAATTAACAAGATTGAAGAAATTTTCCAGTCAATCTTACCACTAGATTCTCTGATATGGCTACTCAATAAATCGGCAAAACTCCCTTCCAAACACTATAGGCTTTTACTACGGATAATGACAAACCGTGCAAAAGTCCTCATCGCCAGAAATTGGAAATCCGATGTGGTTCCAGGTCTGGCGATGTGGAGACAAAAGGTTACAGAGCTAATAGAACAAGAAAGTATAGATCCTATAGATTAGACACAAGAGACTCTTTTATTGAATCACAATTTGCCTGGGAGCAATACCTAAAACATTGCTCCAATCCCCCACACATTTAACATGACCCACCCAATAATCCATTCTAGTTTGTTACATCCTCCAGACACGAATAAGACCAAGATGGCATGACAGAGAAAAGGAAATAAGGTGGACACATTACACAAGGTATTTGGGATGACTATGCATAATTAACAAACAGGTAACTTTATTGATTTTCTTTCTTGTACTACCACCCTTGTCAGATAAATGAGACACAACTGCATATGTTAAATGGTTAAAGCATATTGTTAAAATGTTAAAAATAAGAATCTATGTCAAACAGATATTACAATATGATCACCACATTATTTGTAAACTTTACTATTTTACTATATTGACACCATGTAATGCTTAAAGTGATGGTCAAGTATGACTAACTACATCTTGCGATCCTAATGTAACTAGCAAAATAATGTGACTTTCATTCATCATTTCGCCATATTCATTCTAGTTTGTGCGCTATCTTATATTATTTTCCTACCTTACTAATATCCATCCTCCTCCCGTCGATTGTCCGCCATTGTTTTTTCTGCTGTCACGTGTTTTTATTATCCAATTACAGTACAGGCCACTCGGGGAATCAGCTCTAAGTAAAAACACCCTTATTCAATTCTGCGCATGCCCTAGCTCCGTAACCGCGGTGAGACAGAGATTAGGATGCGATTACGGAGCTAGGGCATGCGCAGAATTGAATAAGGGTGTTTTTACTTAGAGCTGATTCCCCGAGTGGCCTGTACTGTAATTGGATAATAAAAACACGTGACAGCAGAAAAAACAATGGCGGACAATCGACGGGAGGAGGATGGATATTAGTAAGGTAGGAAAATAATATAAGATAGCGCACAAACTAGAATGAATATGGCGAAATGGTGAATGAAAGTCACATTATTTTGCTAGTTACATTAGGATCGCAAGATGTAGTTAGTCATACTTGACCATCACTTTAACGATTCTCAATAAAAAGATGTTGAAAAACAAACAAACATCAGGACATATTTATCATGGATTCTTTTACAGTAATACAAAGAGGAGAAAAAAAACACCTATGATTGAGTGACCCTTGCTCTATCTCTATGGACTTATTTAACATATTAGAAAATAACCTGTTCTTAAAAGGAAATACCTCAGTTTGAAAACACTATTTAAACAAATGGTATAAATTATACCTATATTGGATAACAAAAAAGGATTATTTTTTTTTTTTGTAAGCTTTCAGAGCACTAAGGCTCCTTCATCAGCACCGGTCACAGTACTGTGCCTATTCATTTGGTAAGCATTTTTGATTCATTTCAACTTGCATTTTGTTCAAACTTTATTACGCTATGTGGCGCCCTCTTTTTCAACTCTAATTCTACAGAATCCCCACACCGAGGATCAGAGGAGCTGCCACCACGGAACAGCAGCCACCACGGAACTGCATTCACTCCACTCTTCTCGTCTCACAGGAGCCATTTGGCATTATCTATCTAATCATCTTAATGACGGTTTGTGCACTGACTGATTCACACATTTTCTAGCGCACCCCAATTGTTTGGATCCCTCCAAGGATTCCAAATTTGTCTCCTAGCCGTTTTTGGTATAAATTATACCTATATTGGATAACAAAAAATGATTTATTTTTTTTTGTAAGCTTTCAGAGCACTAAGGCTCCTTCATCAGGCATGTTTATTTGTAGGGGAAGCTCAGACATATTTATAAATAATTTACAGAACAGGAAATCAATTACAGACAAATACACAAATACATCAATAACTTAAGTGTCTGCCATGATGTAACATGGCTGTGTGAAATTCACTTGACCGAAACAGATATATTGAATAGGATAAGGATGTGGCAATTCTTTTGTGATGGGAAATGTTCTCTGTGTCTGTAATGATTCACATAAATGTGTGAAGTTTACATTAGTCAGGTCCTTTTTATTTTGAGGGCAATTAAGACAGGCTAGAGGTCTGGATGTATTAGATTAAACCACTGGTTTTCAAACCTGGCCTCAGACCTCCCCAACAGGCCAAGTTTTCAGGATTACCTTGGATGTGAGCAGGTAAAATAACCAGCTTTTCTACTCAGCTGATTATTTCACCTGTGCTACAGTTCAGATATCCTCAAAATGTGGCCTGTTAGGGAGGTCTCCTGATGACAGGTTTGAAAACCAGTGGTTTAAACTGAATACAGTTATGTGTTATGTCTAAAAAGGCACCCATGAACCCCTGGCTTATATTTAAAGGGACACTGAACCCAAATTTTTTCTTTCATGATTCAGAAAGAGAATGCAATTTTAAGCAACTTTCTAATTTACTCCTATTATCAATTTTTCTCCATTCTCTTGCTATCTTTATTTGAAAAATTAAGCATCTAAGCTATTTTTTGGGTTCAACACCATGGACAGCACTTGTTTATTGGTGGGTGAATGTATCCACCAATCAGCAAGAACAACCCAGGTTGTTCACCAAAAATGGGCCAGCATCTAAACTTAGAATTCTTGCTTTTTAAATAAAGATACCAAGAGAATGAAGATAATTTGATAATAGGAGTAAATTAGAAAGTTGCTTAAAATTGCATGTTTCATCTGAATCACAAAAGAAAAAATTTGGGCTCAGTGTCCCTTTAAACCAGAATTCAGAGTATCAAACATATTTATTAACTTGAATTCCTACATCTTTCATTCAGTCTGTTATTTGAAGTTGCCCTTTAGTATGGATAGTTTGATATCTTGAAGATTGTGTTGCAAAAAAACCCAACTTTTTGGCTAGCCAATAAAAATATAACATATACAATGGGCCCCAATTTATCAAGGTCTGTCGGACCTGATCCGACAGTGCGGATCAGGTTCAACAGACCTCGCTGAATACGGCGAGCAATACGCTCGCCGTATTCAGCATTGCACCAGCAGCTCACAAGAGCTGCTGGCGCCCCCTGCAGACTGTCTGTCCGCCTGCTCAGAGCAGGCGGACAGGTTATGGAGCAGCGGTCTTTGTGACCGCTGCTTCATAACTGCTGTTTCTGGCGAGTCTGAAGACTCGCCAGAAACAGGGGCCATCAAGCTCCTTACGGAGCTTGTTAAATAGAGGCCATTGTGTTTGTTATTTTCATTTAGTTAACTGGCTAATGCGGTACCAAGAAAACAATTATTTTTTTAAAACACTTTTCTTAATTTGGAAACTTTGTGACAGCCTGTAATGCCATATCTATTTCACGGCTTTACAATGTCTGTAACCAGAGTACTAAAATGTAATGTACATAGAGATCTTTCTAGTTTCACAAATCTGATATATGTGAATTTTCTCTATTTTGCACAGTCTATTATAACCTGTTTGATATACAGTATACAGAGGATATTCTATGGCTGCTATTTATCAATATTTCTTTTCTACATTTATTTATAATATTTTTTTTTCTACAAAAGACTATTGTAGATACACCCACTTTTCAACTGAAATATAATATTGCCCTAGGAGATGTACTTTTTGTTTAAAAAACAAAACAAAACTTGTTGCTTAGGTTGGACAACCTTATTCATGATGACTTTTGTTGAACAATAATAATAAGCAAATAAGTTGCAAACTTACGGAAACACTGTGGGATTTCCCCCACCCAGCTCCTGTTGCTTTCACAAGTAAGGATGGCAGGAAATGATAGCTGGTAACCCTCCACGCAAGCATATGTCAGGCTGGACCCCCACAAAAAATCCGACCCTACTGGCTTTCCATTGGGGATTGAAGGGGGAGGTGGGCATGTGATCGCTGTATGGGAGACACTAAATATTAGTATAAAGAAACACAAAAGTAAAAAACAGGCATTGTACAACCCCCCCCCCAAAAAAAAATGGTATTCGGATTGACAGTAAACATCTTGCAATTGCAACATTTTTATGTAGTTTTCTGATTAATTACCATACAGGTGAGTGCAAAAATGTTTTGAATGAATTAACACATTGGCCAAGATTATGCTCGAGCAAAAAGGGGTTTATCGCGGGTGTTACGAAATCTCAGGAGCTCTGTTTAACTGTTTTGCAAAACAAAAACACATAACAAATACATATAACAGTACAGTTACACTCATAATAACACTATCTAATAAAAAGGATTAAGAAAAAAAAATTGCACAAAAAAAGTTATAAGACTCAAAGATATGAGGTTTCAGGTGTTAGAAGAAAAAAAAAAGGCAGGCAAAGGACTTTAACATTGAGATACATACATATACATATCACTGTATATCACAGCACCTTGAAACGCCTTGCAGACTATTTGTATTGATTTTAAATTGTTTTTAATAAAATACATCCCCTATTTTAGGGATATTTACTTTTAATGATTTGTGAGCTTTTTGAGGAATTTATTGTTTTTTGGACTACCTTTTACTTATATCCTGGGTCCTGTTAACTGGAGTGAGCCAGCTGGTGGGCTCTGATCTACCAGCCTGTGTAACTTGCACTGCATTATAGTGCGCACTGTATGTGAGTATACTATCTCAGTGGGGGTGTCAATTGGGATTACTGTCCATATTTTTGTGACCATCTGAACTATTGGAGTGTTGTTCCTCTCCCCCCAATTCTCTCTCTCAACATACAGAGCCAAGGGTTTGTTTGATCCTGTGTAAGTCAGCTGGTGGGCTCTGACTAATCCAGCCTGCCTGAATAGCACTGTATTATAGTACATTTTTTTGTGAGTACCTGTCTGCAGAGAGGGTCTTTTTGGGTTAACTGATGTATGCTGTTGTAACCTGCTGCACCATTGGAGCACCTTCTTCTTTTTGTTTTTATATCAACTCTTTTACTGCCCTTAAAAGGGCAATCAGCTCTTTTTCAAGCTCCCAAAAAAACCCTAATCTAAAAAAAAAACACCACAAAAATTTAAATAAAAAAGCCTAAACATAAGCCCCAAATAGGTACTCACTGTTCCTGAAGTCCGGCGGAGAAGGTCTTCTTCCAGACGGATCCATCATCTTCTATCTTCATCTGGAGAGCGGAGGTGCCAAGCTGTGTTACCGATGCCTGGATCCTCAGCTGCGGTCCTCAACGGCGGCGGTTCTCAATGGCGGCTTTCCTTGGCGGCATAGAGGCTCCTCTTCATCTGATGTCCGTCGTAGACTGAAGATTGAATGCAAGGTACCGCAATCAATTTGGGGTACCTTGCATTCCTATTGGCTGAAATTTTGAAATCAGCCAAGGAACGTCACAGTTGAGAACAGCCGATGTTGAGGACCGCCGCTTAGGATCCGCTCCACACAGCCTTCACTCTGGATGAAGATAGAAGATGATGAATGCTTTTGGAAGAAGACCTTCACCGTTGTACTTCAGGAACAGTGAATAGCTATTTTGTGCTTAGTGTTAGGATTTTTTTTTATTTTTTGGGGTGGCATTTTGTTTTTTAATTAGGGTTTTTTTTGGCTTGAAAAAGAGCTGTTTGCCCTTTTAAGGGCAGTAAAAGTGCTGAATGTCCTTTTAAGGGCCATACCCATACAAAAGCCCCTTTAGGGGCAATGGGTAGTTTAGTTTTTTTTAGTGTTAGTTGTTTTTATTTTGGGGGGTTTGGTGGGGGGTTACTGTAAGGGGGGACTTAGTTAAAAGAGCAATGCCCTACAAAAAGTCCTTTTAAGAGCTATTGGTAGTTTAGATCAGGGGGTGTTTTTATTTGGGGGGGGCTTTTTTATTTTCATAGGGATTAGATATAATTTTTTTTTTGATAATTTTGTTTATTTTTTTCTGTAATGTTAGACTTTTTTTATTTTTTGTAATTTAATGTTAGTTTTTTTAATTTTAATTTTAATTGTAATTTAGTTTATTTTTTTATTTATAAAATATTTTACCAGGAAGGATACATTGAGATTTCTCTCGTTTTCAAGTATGTCCTGGGTCCACAAAACATTGCATTGTTACAATAGGGTACAATAAAATACAGAAACAATATTAATACATAATATATGCTAAATTTAACATAGAACAGGTAGGAAATATAATATCAACCATGACAGGTGCATTCTGTTTTGAGATATGTAGAGAGGGAACACTTAAAGGATTTTAGGCTTGGAGAAGGTTTGAAAGTGTGAGGGAGGTCGTTCCATAATTGTGGTGCTCTGTAGGAAAAGGAGGATCGAGCTGCTTTCTTTTGTGTATTGTGTCAAACTAAATAATGTGCTGGTACTGGATCGGAGGTGGGGACAGCAGGGGAGAGCATTCTGCTCAGGTAGGGTGTGAGCTTCCCAGAAAAGCTCTTAAACACAAGGCTGGAAAGATGAAGGGTGTGTCTGGATTCCAGCGACAACAAGTTTAGTTCTTTTAGCATGTCACAATGGTGGATCCTGTAGTTACATTGTAGCACAAAGCGGCAGAACAAGTTATACAATGTATTAAGTATATTAAGGTGAGTTTGCGGTGCAGGTGCATATACTACATCACCATAATCCATGATTGGCATCAGCATTTGCTGTACAATCTTTTCCTTTACTATAGGGCTTAGACAGGATTTGTTTCTGTACAGGGCACCTAGTTTTTGATAGAGTTTAGATGCAAGTTTTTCTATGTGGAGGCCAAAAGATAGATTTGGGTCTAACAACATACCTAAGTATTTGAAAGAGTGGACTGTGGTCAGCATGCAATTTGATTTTGTTTTGATGTGTAGATGGGAATTTTGTAGTTTGTGTAATTTAGGTACCATTCCAAAGATCATTGTGACAGTTTTGTCAGTGTTTAAGAAGAGTTTTTTTTTTTAAATCCACTTTTCTACCTCTGTGAACTGGTCTTGGAGCACTGCCTCAAGCTGGGGCAGATTGGGTTTGCTTGTATAGATTACCGTGTCGTCTGCATACATGTGTACAGTTGAGGATTTGCAGACATTTGGCAGATCGTTTATAAATAATGTGAATAGTAGGGGTCCGAGAATGGAACCTTGGGGAACACCACACGTGACTAGGAGAGGGAGGGAGTCACTGTCAGAAATGGAGACATATTGTGATCAATCCGATACATATGATCGAAACCAGGTTAGCGGACGATCACCAATACCTGAGTTTTTTAGTTTCAGCAGTAGTATATCGTGGTCTACTGTGTCAAAGGCCTTTGCAAAATCAAGGAAAATAGCTCCTGTTAGGTCTCTACTATCTTCCAGAGACTACATGGTTGCAGAGAGCAGTGGGACAGCTGAAGTATTCAGGTCTGTGAATTTCTGTAGACTGTGGCAGATATACTTTAAATTCAGCTGAGGGAGAGAGATATAGTAGTAATTGGGGTTCATTTAGGGAGTTAATTTAGGGAGATTTAGTAGTAATTGGGGTTAATTTAGGGAGTGTTAGGTTAGGGGGCTTAGTAATTAAATTAGTTATTTGCGCTCAGGGGCGGACTGGGCCAGGGGGCAGAGAGGCAATTGCCCCCCAGGCTGCCCTAAATCATGTTAAAAACGGCTGCTGCTTTTTTTTTTTTTTTTTTAATTGTAATTTTAATAACGGCCAGCAGGGGGAGCAGCTGTACACACATAAGCAGCAGTGGAGCAGCCTTTTTCTCTATGGCACTGAAACTGAAAGGCCATGTGCTGAGGGGGAAGGGCTTAGTGCAGGCTTTCCCTAGTCAAACAGAGCGCAGTCTCAATGAATGGAGGGAAAGGCATCAGTGTGAGCTGCTAGATCATGTGTGGCCACCTCTGCTAAACAGTAAGTACATAAATGTGCTGTCAGCAAGTGTGTGGGGTTTCTTCAGGGGCCGGGCTGCAGTGAAATTCCTCATGTAGAATACAGCTAATACTGTGGCTGTGCAGTAAGATCCTCATGTATAATACAGCAAATACTGTGCAGCTTTTATTTTAGCTGAAGCATTGGGATAAGACATTTCAGTTTATGTTGTATCCTACATGGGGAAATAATAATAATAATGTTTAACTGTAGGTATCAGTCCCTTGCTAGGCTGCACATTTATATACAGTTCTGCAATAGGAGTGTACTGTATGTGTACCCCAGGGCTAGTGAGCAGGGCTGTACATTTATATACAGTTCTGCAATGGGAGTGTACTGTATGTGTACCCCAGAGCTAGTGAGCAGGGCTGCATGGAAATATGGAAGCATATTATCTTTTAAAAGCATTTTGTGTTATTGTTAATAAAGATAAACTGTGTCTATGCTGTGTTTTTTTCTAAGTTAGTAATTTCATGGTTTCTAGGAGGAATTAGCTAAAAACAGGCTTCCTGAATCATTTTTATTAAAGGGACATGAAAACCATCATTTTACTTTCATGGTTCAGATAGAGCACACAGTTTTAAACAACTTCTTAATTTACTTTTATTATCTGCATTCTTGCAGTATTATTAAAGGGACATGAAACACAAAATTTGTCTTTCATGATTCAGACAACATACAATTTTAAACAACTTTACAATTTACTTCTATTTTCTAATTTGCTTTATTCCTTTGAAATGATTTGTTGAAAAGCATATCTAGATAGGCTCAGGAGCTTGGAGCTAGCTGCTGATAGGTGGATGAACTTGTATGCCCATTTTAATTGGCTTACAAATGTGTTCAGCTTTCTCCCAGGAGTGCATTGCTGCTTCTTCAATAAAAGATACCAAGCAAATAAAGCAAAATTGATTAGAGAAGTAAATTGGAAAGTTGTTTAAAAATGTATAATCTATCTGAATCATGAAAGAAAATGTTTGGGTTTCATGAAACCCAATGTTTTTTTTTCATAATTCAGATAGAGCAAACAGTTTTAAAAAATTATTCCAGTGGACTTACAGTTTTTTTTATCAAATTTGCTTCATTTTCTTGGTATCTTTTCTTGAAGGGGCAGCATTTCTCTACTGGGAGCTAGATAAACACATTAGGTGAGACAATGACAAGAAGCATATATACAGCCACCAATCAGCCGCTATCTCCCAGTAGTGCATTGCTGCGCCTGAACAAGCACATAAGCATACAAGCCCAGCTGCTTTATAGATCACCTTCATGAGAGCTGAATTGCAACAGTGCAACTCTTGGTAGGCCCCTTACCCATTTGTCTCTTAAAAATGAATATTATAGCTATGTTTATAGGGCTGCAGAATATGTTGACGCTCTACAAATAATAATAATAAAGGATACCAAGAAAACAAAGCAAATTTGACAATATAAGTAAATTGCAAAGCTGTTTAAAATTGTAAACTCTATCTGAATTGTGAGAAAAAAAATGGGTTTCATGTCCCTTTCAGTGTATTAAGATTAAACTAAAGGACCCTTGTTTACTATATGTAAATTATATATATATATAGTAATTTAAATAGGAAAGCAACATGGCTTTAGGTGTACATGAGGGCTGCACACACTCCATGCAGCATGAAAAATAATAGGTAATGTGTGATCGCTCTAACTGTAGTTTATTTAGTTTAGAATAAATTTTAGATGTTTTCTTATTTAGTTGTTAATCTGGTGTGTACACACCTACAATTCTACCAGCCTACATGGTCACCATATTTTTAAAGAGGCAATGAATGTGCTAAAAAAAACATTTTAAAAAAAATCAGTGGTTTAAAGTCATTGCAGAAAAAACTGCTCAAAAGCTTTCCTTTAACCCCTGGAAAAAATCCCCATGACTGGCACATTCCTCCAGCCCACATTTTTTAAGGAATGTAAACAGTTTGAGAATACAACATTTTAAATAAAGTCTAGTAAAACACCTTTGCAATAAACTTTCATTATTTTGCACCATTTTCTGCAATTACACTTTGAAAACAAAGTTTTTTTTTCTAATTCCAAGAATTGGAAGTGATCATGCACTATCTAATCCCAGTTGGCTTCAGTAAAGGTTATTCCTGGTGGGTCCTGCTGGCTATGGGTCCTGTGGTGGGTCCTGCTGGCTGTGGCGTGCTGTGGGTCCTGTGGCTGTGAGCTGATTTGTTGGTGCAATGGGCCACTTGACTGGATTTGCCCCCCAGGCCTAAGGCTGCCAGCCCTCCCCTGATTATTGCGCTGTGGGCGGATGGCGGTATAGGGGTTAATATATTAGGGTTATTGCGATGTGGGGGGTTGGCGGTTTAGGGGTTAATAGGTTAATTAGGGTTATTGGAATGTTGGGGTTTGGCAGTTTAGGGGTTAATAGGTTAATTAGGCTTATTGCAATGTGGGGGGGTTGGCGGTTTAAGAGTTAATAGGTTAAATAGGTTGATTACGATGTGGGGGGTTGGCGGTTTAGGGGTTAATATTTTAATTATGTTATTTGCGGATTAGGGGTTAATTACTTTACTATTTTGCGATGAAGGTTTAGGTGTTTGTTAATACTTCGTGCGGGAGGTTAGTTTTCTTTGTTATACTTCGTGCAGGCGGTTACGTGTTTTTATTTCTTGAGGGCGGTTATGTGTTTTTTTGTTATTTTGTGCGGGCGGTTGCATGTTTTTTTTTTTTTAAGGCTTCGGGTTTGCCTACGCTGCATCCAACTAGATTCTTTTGGCTGCGCGCGCAGCCAACATTCTTTTGGCTGCCTCATGCAGCCAACATTCCTTTGAGGATGCATGCGCAACTGGCGACACCGACGGACGCGCTACAAACGCGATTATAGTGTGTATATATATATATATATATATATACAGTATATGGCCTCTATTTATCAAGCTGTCAATCGCAAATACACTGGAATTCCGCAGCGTATGATTCACCTTAGTTATCAAACCCTACAGACCGGCAAAAGTAGAATTCAGTGACATAACATACGATCCACCGGACTCAGTCCGACACAGATCGATGCTTACGTCACTACAGATGTTCTGAACGCAAGTTTGGCACTATCTGACTACTTTTGCTAGTTATCAAATAACTAGCAGGTACGCTCTGCACTTTTCCGGCCCAGCGTACCTGGTTTTCAATCCGCCGCCCTGGAGGCCGCGGATACCATAGGAATCAATAGGAGTCGGAAAGCAGCGAAAGCTCATGTTTGCTGCTGCCCGATATCCCATTGATTCCTATGGGAATGTCTACACCTAACACCCTAACATGTACCCCGAGTCTAAACACCCCCAATCTGCCCCCCCTTAAACCGCCGCCACCTACATTATGCTTATTAACCCCTAAACCGCCGCTCCTGGACCCCGCAGCAACTAAATAAAGTGTTAAACCCCTAAACCGCTGCTCCCGGACCCTGCCGCCACCTACATTATAGGGGGGCAGATTAACCCCTAATCTGCCCCCCCTCCCCCGCCGCCACTATATTAAATGTATTAGCCCCTAAACCTAAGTCTAACCCTAACCATAACACCCCCTAACTTAAATATAATTTAAATAAATCGAAATAAATTATTCCTATTTAAAACTAAATACTTATCTATAAAAATAAACCCTAAGATAGCTACAATATAACTAATAGTTACATTGTAGCTATTAAAGGATTTATTTTTATTTTACAGGCAACTTTGTATTTATTTTAACTAGATAGAATAGTTATTAAATAGTTATTAGCTATTTACTAGCTACCTAGTTAAAATAAATACAAATATACCTGTAAAATAAAACCTAACCTAAGTTACAATTACACCTAACACTACACTATAATTAAATTAATTCCCTACATTAACTACAATTAAATAAAATTATCTAAAGTACAAAAACAAACAAACACTAAATTACAAAAAATAATACAATAATTACAAGTTTTTTTAAACTAATTACACCTAATCTAATCCCACTAATAAAATAAAAAGCCACCCAAAATAATAAAAAGCCCTACCCTATAATAAATTACGAATAGCCCTTAAAAGGGCCTTTTGCGGGGCATTGCCCCAAAGTAATCAGCTCTTTTACCTGTAAAAAAGTACAATACCCCCCCACCAACATTAAAACCCACCACCCACACACCCAACCCTACTCTAAAACCCACCCAATCCCCCCTTAATAAAACCTAACACTAATCCCTTGAAGATCACCCTACCTTGAGACGTCTTCACCCAACCGGGCCGAAGTCCTCCACGAAGCCGGGCAAAATGGTCCTCCAGACGGGCAGAAGTCTTCATCCAAGCCGACCAGAAGAGGTCCTCCAGACGGGCAGAAGTCTTCATCCAGGCGGCATCTTCTATCTTCTTCCATCCGGCGCGTAGCGGGTCCATCTTCAAGCCATCTGACGCTGAGCATCCTCTTCCGACAAGTGAATGACGGTTCCTTTAAATGACGTCATCCAAGATGATGTCCCTTGAATTCCGATTGGCTGATAGAATTCTATCAGACAATCGGAATTAAGGTAGGAAAAATCCTATTGGCTGATGAAATCAGCCAATAGGATTGAGCTCCCATTCTATTGACTGTTCCAAGCAGCCAATAGAATGCACGCTCAATCCTTATTTGCTGCAACTCCACTCACCAATTGCCTTATATGGAGGAGCCAATTTGGACATGTTAGTAGAGTACATAAGGCTTGCCACTGTCATTTTGTTGCAAAATATCCATTGTTCTGTAGTCCCTTATCTTATAATCTCTGCTGAAACCAGTAAGGGGTAGATGTGTGTAAAAAATGAGCCTCTCCAAGCTGCCAATTGTCACACTGAAAAACCCACAAATTTCAAACTTAAATTACAGGTATTTTCACTACTGAAATATTTGCTGTAGGGAGTTGCAGAGTTTTCACATTAAAGGGTCAGTGTACACCAATTTTCATATAACTGCATGTAATAGACACTTCTATAAAGTTTAGGTTGAACACTCAGTAAAAGGCGCTGGGAAAGCATAAAAAGCAGACACTTCTCCCCTACCCCCTTCCCTGCATATAAAAAGACAGATTACACAAACAATAGCAACACAAATCTGTAGACCTGGGTCTACATCTGATTCTTTTGGGTTTGGTTAGGAGTCTGAAAATCAGCAAAACTATACATTGTTACAAAAACACTTCCAGATGGGCTATATAAATGGATCATCTACAAAACATTTAGGCCAAGACAAATCTAGTATACAATGCCCCTTTCATTTGGAATGTTTATTTAGAAGGGTATTGCAAGGGTTAGAATGATTCTAGTAGAACTTAGTGTAGTAAATGAATGTTGCTGCTTATGTGCAAAAGCTTTACAAATTAGCACACCTCTGCCAAATGTTGATCCCTCTTCTCCACCTCCCCTTCTGAGTTTTCTAGAGGCATTTGGAAAGACAAGTTTGCCTTTTTGAGATATCATATACCATCTAAAAAAGAGTTTGGAATGTATTTCCAGAGTTTGGGGGACACAGGGGACAAGATGGTCTATTTAAGGATTCAGCACAAAGTTTCTTTGGGTATTTTGAATTTGAATCTGTCAAAAACTGAGACAGAATGGTAGGATTTTTTTTTTAGTATAATAACTTGTAAATAGATTGCCAAAATGTGTTTTGATTTTAACGTGTTAACAAATAGTTGTACAAATCTAGATGAGTTTCAAATAAGGCCTAATGGCCTAATGACCAAAAAAATCATCAGCATGGTGAGAGATCAAGCAAAAATGTTTGGAGGTTTTCTGAGCATTATATTGTAATTTAGGTGTCTCTACACGCACACACACGCAGAACCCTGAAAAGCTAAATAAACAGCTCTCCAGATAAAAATTTCAGGGACCTCCCACTAGTAGCAGAACTTCTTAGATATTCTCACCAGAGTGGAGAACTTTAGATAATTGGGTCCTTGATTTTTTTTTCTTGCAATCATGTCTACTAACCCTTGCAGATCGGTTTGGTGCCATTCCAGGTACGATCTTTGGTACACAGCAGAACAGGAGCACGATCAGATTCCATCATGTATCCAGGCAAACACAGGAATGACACTGTTTTATTGTAGTGGAAATCATTGTCAAGTCTGATTCCATTGGCTGGGACTCCAGGATCACCACAGTTGATTACTGGATAGACAGAGCATAGAAGTAAACAATTTGATATTTAACAGATGTGAAGTGTTCGTTTTTTGCATAATTATGAATAGTATGATAAATAATAATGCCCCAGAAAATCATAAGTTGAGAGCACTAACTATTTCACACATTTAAAGACCCAGCCATCATACCATTGCACTCTGGGGCTGTGCCTGTCCAAGTACGGTTGACAGTGCAGTGGCGACTCAGGGGACCACTTGAGTAGTATCCTTCTCGGCACTCATAAATAATGGAGCTTGAGAACACTAGGCCATCATTGAACACCACACGGGAATTACTTGGGGTACCCGGATTCCCACAGGAGACAACTGAGAAAATAAGGAACAAGCAGTCATAAATCTGCCTTAAATGAGTATATGACTTACTCCCTCATTTTCCCACTTTGGGACTATCTGTCCTCAGTCTCTGTGTAGATGCAAAACCTGTCTGTGACACACCATGTGCTATATTCATAAAGATGTTTGATTACCAGTCTCTATTTTTATGGAGTCTACCATACCACAGTATAGGGAGATGAAGCATATTTTAATTCATAGGCCCATAAAACCAGAAGAGTTTTCAAACATAGCAAATTTATTTTCATGTTTTTAGTTTTGGAAAAGAGCTAATGTTGTTTCACATGTGGAGATTGTAATTTCTCTGCATTACTGAGGAAAGCAATAATAAACAGGTAGTGTTATGTTTTCTGCACTGAACATACATTCTTAATACAGTGACAACTCTGCAGTGATATATACAAGATAATATCCCTCTGCTCAAATAGTATAAAATAAATAATGAAACAGGATATACGGACAATGAAATTGATTCAATCTTGGGGATACTCACCTTCACACTCTGGTTGGAATCCACTCCATGTCCCACTAAACTGGCAGGTTCTTTCTACAGAGCCTCGTAGGGTGTACCCAGCCTCACAGCTGAATCTTACAATGCTCCCTGTAGTAAATTCATCACCCTGGCGCAGCCCATGTGATGGCACACCTGGGTCTCCGCAGTCCCCTGCACTACCACCTGGAGGAACAATAAAATAATATGTGAATCAAAATGTTTTAGAATTATACACAAAAAAGATTAACAAGTAAATGCTCCTTCCCTGTATACCCCACCAAAAAAAAACAACATAAAAAAGAACAAGTAAATTAACCCATGACTGTATACATAAAATAATATCTTACGTCTTGAAAAATATCTACATGTTATTGGAAGTTCAGATTCAGTCGTTTCTAATGGAAATAGTAGTGCAAAGCTGCTTAAACGCATCCCACTTTATGCTATTAATTAGTAGAGGAAGAAAATCTTATCTGGCAGCAAATGAAGCCGATGATGGCACTGCCAAGCACTGCAGGAGTTAATCCCTAATACTTATTCCCACACTCACATTAATCTTCCTAAAACACTTAACTGATTTCTCTTCCTTTTACTGCAGCCTAAAACACGGGCCATAAAGATTCAGGGTTTATGAGTTGTGACATAAAACTGCAGGGCAGATTCATAAAAACGTAGGCCGGAAAAAAAAAATATATCGTTGAATAGAGAAAAACACAGACGTAGAAATTCAAATAACGTTTCAAGGTTATGAAACCCTGCAGGCTGAGAAGAGAAAGAAGGAACAGGGGGAGGAATTGAGATACATAATTATTCTGTAGGGCTATGAGCCGTACATGTGAACCTGCTAGTTGGATAAAAAGGGATGAGCTGCTGTTTGTTTGTCTTTACTATATTGGAGGTGAGTGAGGGGAAACTAGGAACACATGTTCAGTAGTATAGGGCTATAAAAAAGGGAACTTTAAAATTGAAATGTATATGTTTAAGTACTTAGTTGTGGAGCCAATCAGAAGTTGTCTTAGTTACAGCCCCACTCAAAAGGGACATCTCTTATGGATGACACTCCTTACAGTGAGATAAACTGCTGTGAAAACAAATGAATAAGCAGGATTTAGAATTAAGCAGAAATGATTAAATGAGTAAAACTGCCTTCTCTTGAGACTGTCTTACTTCAGTAAAGGTCTCTCCAGCATCTCCTTAGTGTCACCTACCTCATCAGCAAGTTCCAATGCTATTCTAGGCAGGTTGGAGAGCTCTGTTTAGTGGATAAGGCTGCTCTTCTTCTACTAAAGGAAACTGCATTTCAAAAAGTGAGGCTAAATGACAATTATCTCATTAGCCCTTCTGTGTGGGAAGCTGGTTTCAACTATATAAATTTACTTGTGTGTGCAAGGCGGCCACCAACTAGAAGCTCACCACACAAATCTCACATCTGCTGCTCTCCTCACCTGTACAGAGTGGAAGGAATCCACTCCACCGTCCGTCCAGCTGGCATATACGAGTAGCATTTCCAATGAGTGTTCGTCTTCCTAAGCAGCTGTACTGTACCATTGAGCCCACTGTATATCGTTTACCAGAGATCACAGCATTAGGTGGAAGGCCAGGAGAACCACAGGAGATCACTGGAGTGATGACATAAATAAACACTGAGTAACAAGCGCAACAGAAATAAATAACCCAATTAGATGCAAAACAGAAAGATTAAATAACCATCTCTCTGTATTTAGGAGAATTTGATGTTCATGTCAAGCTGCTAACTACACCAGCTAGTAAAACATCTACAAGGGAATGACTTAATCGTTCAGCCATACTTGTTTTAAATAAACATTTCCTCATGCGATCATTTATCTCCGGTATTTATGGCTTTCTATTTGTAAAAATTAGTTATAGGACAGCATGAAATTCAAAGGGGTAAATTTATCATATGCCGGGCTGACATGATTCACTGTAGTGAATCATGTCCGCCCGACATCGCTAAATGCCTACCCTGGCGGCATTTAACATGGCACAAGCATTTCTGGTAAAATGCTTGTGCAATACTGCCCCCTGCTCACTCACGGCCAATCAGCCGCTAGCAGGGGGTGTCAATCATCCTGATCGGATTGAGATGATTGCAGTCCACCACCACCTAAAAAGTGGTGAACAAGTTAAGGAGCAGCTGTCTTATGACCGCTGCTTTTTAGCTCATGTTTCTGACAAGCTAGAAACTACGGGCATAGAAAGTAAAATTCGCTGCTTATTAAATCTACCCCAAAAGGTCAAAACAGTGTGCAGGTTGGAAAAGTGTTGTCTGCATACCCCATTAAGGCATGATGAAGGGCTACATAGATCTACTGTATATGACAATAAAATGCCCTTTTATCTTAAAGTCTTCTTTATCAGCTGTTTACCAAACCACATCTCCTAACTACCATGGTGCACTTACACAAACAACGTGGCAGGGCTCTGTCCCACGTGCCGTCTCCTTGACATGTCAGGACGTGTGTACCCATCAGGTAGTAACCGTGGCTGCACTCATACGATACAGAAGTACCAAAGCTAAACCTGTCTGGGCCTGTTTGCAGCACTCGTCTGAGGCCATTGTCAATGTGTCCCGGGTCTGTGCAGTTCAGGACTGAAGGGAAACCGAGGCAGAGGGAAAAAAGGGATGTGATGAGGTGACAGAAGGAAAAGAAATAGAGGGAAGTGAAGGAACAGAGATAGGAGGGGAGAAATAAATATAAGAGGAAGGGAGAAAGAGAAAAAATAAAAGTAAAAGGAGGTGAGGGAGAGTCAGGGAGGATGAGAAAGGTAAGCAAGGAAACAAAACAAAATATTAGTGCAGTACAGGTTATTAGCTGATGCAGAAGTATACATCAGCTTGCACTCTATATTAGGAATAAGAATAATTAAGAATAGTAAGTAAGGCCAATAGTGTAAGAGGTGTGTCTTGATTCCTAGGATTAGGGTAATTAAAAAGAAATGAAACCCAATATTTTTCTTGCATGATTCAGATACAACATACAATTTTAAAGAACTCTCCAAATTACATCTATTATCAAATTTGCTTCATTCTCTTGGTATCCATTGCAGAAAGAGCAGCAAAGCACTACTGGGAGCTAGCTGAATACTTTGGGTAAGCCACTAAAAAGAGGCATATATGTGCAGCCACCAATAAGCAGCTAGCTCACAGTAGTGCATTGCTGCTCCTAAGCCTACCTAGGTATTATTTTCAACAAAGGATACCGATAGAACAAAGCAAATTTGATGATAGAAGTAAATTGGAAAGTTGTTTAAAACTGCATTCTCTGTCTGATTTCTGAAAGAAAGAAAAAAATATTTGGGTGTCATCCCTTTAATCTCATGGATCATTATTTTCAAAAGTTTAGGATAATTTTTGCAAACTTACTTCTGCATGTTGGCAATGTTTGACTCCACTGTCCATTGGATTGACACTGGGATTGTATAGCCCCCTCTAGTACATAACCAGAGCTGCATGCAAACTTTACTATGTCATTCAGGTTAAACTGAGATCCAAGGGTCATTCCATTCCCGGGATTACCAGGATGCCCACAGGTGATTGCTGAAAGAAAAGATGGAGGTGCATGAAGTAAGATACTGTGTAACCATACATAAACTGTGTCATGTTACCATCAAATACTAACAGTCCCACATTGCTTGTCGCTACCTTCTAATATTGCCAACACCACATCAGTCTCCCATTATTTACTTACGCACACAGATTGGAGATTTCCCTGACCAGCGATGGTCTTGCTGACATATTCTCACTGACATCCCTATCAGTCTGAAGCCAGCATTGCATTGATACACCACACTGTCTCTGTAATTATAGTTCTGCTCATTGATCAGTCCGTTGACTACAGGCTCTGGGGTCCCGCAATGCCCAGCTGCAAGAAAGATAAGTGTTTTATTTCACCATACGATGTTGAATCTTTACTATAAAGGAGCATGAAACACTTTTGGATTGTAATATAAAAAGTCTAACCATGTGTAGGAAGAAAAAGATAAACTTTGCTCTATATTTTCAATATTTATGTAAATCCCATTTAGTGTAATTTAAAAATGAAAATTTTAGGTTTTCCAAGTGCAGATTGCAGACTTCATGATATCTGTCCATAACTGATGTCAACAGAGGCCACAAGGTAGGATACTGCAGAACAAGTGGAGCACAATAGTTTGCGGCCAAGCGATAAAGGGTATGTCTCAAGGTTTTGCGCTCATTGGTCTTACCGCTTGTAGATATGAGATTATGTGTGTTAGAAAAAAATGCAAAGGACTTTAACATTGAGATACATACATATACATGTCTAAAGATGTATATGTATGTATATATATATATATATATATATATATATATATATATATATATATATATATATATATGTGCGTACGTACATATGTATTTATGTATTTATATGTGTATAAATGTTTTTACATATATACACACACAAACACATAAATACATATGTACACATATATAGACATATATAAGTGCATTGGAACCCTTTGCCATTAAGTAGATGAAAACATGTAAAAACATATTTATGCAATATTCATATTTAATAAAGTGTTATACTCTTTATTTACTGTAAATATCTCACATTCCAATGTTCTGCACATAGCAGAATATTTTCTATGTATTTTTAAATAGATATTCCTATATAACTCTGTATATACAGTATCTATACCTATACATAATCATGTGTATATATATATATATATATATATATATATATATATATATATATATATAGGTATAAATAGATATTTGTGCAAAAACACATCAGATATGTGTAGAAATTTGTATTTATGAATAAATAGAACATATCCAGTTATGAAAAGAAGATTGTAATATGAAAAATTATTTTTTTCATGTGGGGTGAGCGCAAATGAGAATATGGGATTGTGTTTGTGCAAGAGTGGGATCCTTTTTCCCCACTTTTTTTCTTCATTGACTTGTATGGGGGAAATACATGAACACACACGCAATATTCGGTTCAGTTTTTTGTTCTAGTAAAGTTACCACTAGAACGAAAACAGTTTACTTTCAACTTGTAATACGAGTGTAACCTGACTAGCTCAAAAAGCTTAAGTCTAGCCGAGTTAGCTCTCTAGTGAAAGCACAAAACACCGCTCCACTTGTAATCTGGCCCTATGTGTTTTGCTAACAGAATGACAGAGGCAATCTCGCCTATTCTAGGGTGAACAGATCTGAGAGGAAAAAAAGGAACACTCCATTCACAACACACAACACAAAGGATGAACGACTATAGTTTAATTAAATGTACATGAAAGTGAAAATGAAACCTTCATGGTTCAAATAGAGCTTGCCATTTTATGTTACTTGTCAATTAATTTCTATTACAAAATTTACTTTGTTATATTGGTATCCTTTGTTAAAAAGCATACCTAAGTAGGCTCAGGGGCTGCAATTCACTTTTATCAGCCTTTTTAAATAAGAGGAAAACATTTTATTAGTGAAACTAGTATTGCTCATCTGCTGTATTTCTTATGGTCCCAGGCAATGTACCAGCTGTGTGTTTGATTACTACTAATGTTAACCTTCAAACATGTATGAGGATACCTGGACTGTATATTAAAAAAATGGGACAATCCCATGAAAAATTAGACGTCTGGTCACCCTAGTCTATTTCAGATTGGCTCCTCCAAAAAAAAAGTGGTGGGGAAGTCTGGTCATTGAAAAATAATTGGAGTAAACAAGGTGTTAAGATATTAAAGAAAATGCTCACACTCAACTAGAGAATGTTAACAGTACTCACAAGTCCTGTAATTGCAATGAGTTTATGTCCCTTTAGGTAAGAAGTGCTTCTTTTAAACTTTGCTCTTTGTATATTTGAGGAAAAAGGAAACTTACAATGTCACTAAATCAAAACAATCAACATCAAAAACTACATTTAGGGCCAGATTACAAGTGGAGCGAAAGCAATATTTTCTCTCCACATTAGCATGCGCTGGTATTACAGGTTAACAGCAATGCGAATGGCATCAGAACCTAAGCACAGCAAAGGGGATAAGTAGCTCAGCGTCAGCAGATACACATATATTTACAGGGTGCACACAGTTCTTATAGACCGTTATGTAAAGACACTTTTCAGTGTTGTTTTATTCTAACACCCCACTCCTGCCAACTTTACTCCCAAAATACTGCCTAGTGCAGTTATTTTATTTAAAAATAAAGATGCTGCTATCTTTTTGTTAATTAAAATACATTACACTGAATTTTTGGGGCAGATTTATGAAATTAACCAGAGATCGCAGTAGCAATAACCAGCCACTTGCAATGGCTGATTAATTATAATTTACAGCTCCACTTGTAATCTAGCCCTTAGTGTGCTAAGTAGCATCTGCTATCAGCTAATAAGGTTGGAATATCATGATTTCAGTATGTGCACAAAACTGACCACATCAGATAGTGGGGCTCATTTATCAAGCTCCGAACGGAGCTTGTGGGCCTGTGTTTCTGGCGAGTCTTCAGACTCGCCAGAAGCACCAGTTATGAAGCAGTGGTCTAAAGACCGCTGCTCCATAACCCTGTCCTCTTGTGAGCTGCTGGTGCAATGCTGAATACGGAGAACGTATTGCTCTCCGCATTCAGCAAGGTCTTGCGGACCTGATCCGCACTGTTGGATCAGGTCCGCAAGACCTTTAATAAATAGGCCCCAGTGTCCTCTTGAAACATGCTACTTTTTAGAGGGTGGGAGGGGTGTGGTTTTTGGGATTATGCTACTGATGAATACAGTGTAAACCATTGTTCATAGAATGAGAAGAGGTTTAAATGAATATACATTTCATTATATTAACATCGCTATTTCCTACGACTTTTAAAATACCAATTATGTGCCTTTATCACAAGGCTTTAAATGTTATACAACGACCATCAATGTTGTGTGTAATATAAAAATACAAAAAAATAGAGCAAGAGAGTCTCTATGGCCTAGATTTGGAGTTCGGCGGTAGCCGTCAAAACCAGCGTTAGAGGCTCCTAACGCTGGTTTTGGCCGCCCGCTGGTATTTGGAGTCAGTGATTAAAGGGTTTAACGCTCACTTTTCAGCCGCGACTTTTCCATAACGCAGATCCCCTTACGTCAATTGCGTATCCTATCTTTTCAATGGGATCTTTCTAACGCTGGTATTTAGAGTCGTTTCTGAAGTGAGAGTTAGAGCTCTAACGACAAAACTCCAGCCGCCTGAAAATAGCAGGAGTTAAGAGCTTTCTGGCTAACGCCGGTTCATAAAGCTCTTAACTACTGTACCCTAAAGTACACTAACACCCATAAACTACCTATGTACCCCTAAACCGAGCTCCCCCCACATCGCCGCCACTCGATTAAAAATTTTAACCCCTAATCTGGCGACCGCCACCTACGTTATACTTATGTACCCCTAATCTGCTGCCCCTAACCCCGCCGACCCCTGTATTACATTTATTAACCCCTAACCTGCCCCCCACAACGTCGCCGCCAGCTACTTAAAATAATTAACCCCTAATCTTCCGACCGCAAAGCGCCGCCACCTACGTTATCCCTATGTACCCCTAATCTGCTACCCCTAACACCGCCGACCCCTATATTATATTTATTAACCCCTAATCTGCCCCCTTCAACGTCGCCGACACCTGCCTACACTTATTAACCCCTAATCTGCCGAGCGGACCTGAGCGCTACTATAATAAAGTTATTAACCCCTAACCCGCCTCACTAACCCTATCATAAATAGTATTAACCCCCTAATCTGCCCTCCCTAACATCGCCGACACCTACCTTCAATTATTAACCCCTAATCTGCCGAGCGGAGCTCACCGCTATTCTAATAAATTGATTAACCCCTAAAGCTAAGTCTAACCCTAACACTAACACCCCCCTAACTTAAATATAATTTACATCTAACGAAATAAATTAACTCTTATTAAATAAATGATTCCTATTTAAAGCTAAATACTTACCTGTAAAATAAATCCTAATATAGCTACAATATAAATTATAATTACATTGTAGCTATTTTAGGATTAATATTTATTTTACAGGCAACTTGGTATTTATTTTAACTAGGTACAATAGCTATTAAATAGTTAAGAACTATTTAATAGTTACCTAGTTAAAATAATAACAAATTTACCTGTAAAATAAATCCTAACCTAAGATATAATTAAACCTAACACTACCCTATCAATAAAATAATTAAATAAACTACCTACAATTACCTACAATTAACCTAACACTACACTATCAATAAATTAATTAAACACAATTCCTACAAATAAATACAATTAAATAAACTAGCTAAAGTACAAAAAATAAAAAAGAACTAAGTTACAAAAAATAAAAAAATATTTACAAACATAAGAAAAATATTACAACAATTTTAAACTAATTACACCTACTCTAAGCCCCCTAATAAAATAACAAAGCCCCCCAAAATAAAAAATTCCCTACCCTATTCTAAATTAAAAAAGTTACAAGCTATTTTACCTTACCAGCCCTGAACAGGGCCCTTTGCGGGGCATGCCCCAAGAATTTCAGCTCTTTTGCCTGTAAAAGAATAAATACAATACCCCCCCCAACATTACAACCCACCACCCACATACCCCTAATCTAACCCAAACCCCCCTTAAATAAACCTAACACTAAGCCCCTGAAGATCTTCCTACCTTGTCTTCACCATCCAGGTATCACCGATCCGTCCTGGCTCCAACATCTTCATCCAACCCAAGCGGGGGTTGGCGATCCATCATCCGGTGCTGAAGAGGTCCAGAAGAGGCTCCAAAGTCTTCCTCCTATCCGGCAAGAAGAGGACATCCGGACCGGCAAACATCTTCTCCAAGCGGCATCTTCGATCTTCTTCCATCCGGTGCGGAGCGGGTCCATCTTGAAGCAGGCGACGCGGATCCATCCTCTTCTTCCGTTGTCTCCCGACTAATGACTGTTCCTTTAAGGGACGTCATCCAAGATGGCGTCCCTCGAATTCCGATTGGCTGATAGGATTCTATCAGCCAATCGGAATTAAGGTAGGAATTTTCTGATTGGCTGATGGAATCAGCCAATCAGAATCAAGTTCAATCCGATTGGCTGATCCAATCAGCCAATCAGATTGAGCTCGCATTCTATTGGCTGACCGGAACAGCCAATAGAATGCGAGCTCAATCTGATTGGCTGATTGGATCAGCCAATCGGATTGAACTTGATTCTGATTGGCTGATTCCATCAGCCAATCAGAAAATTCCTACCTTAATTCCGATTGGCTGATAGAATCCTATCAGCCAATCGGAATTCGAGGGACGCCATCTTGGATGACGTCCCTTAAAGGAACCGTCATTAGTCGGGAGACAACGGAAGAAGAGAATGGATCCGCGTCGCCTGCTTCAAGATGGACCCGCTCCGCACCGGATGGAAGAAGATCGAAGATGCCGCTTGGAGAAGATGTTTGCCGGTCCGGATGTCCTCTTCTTGCCGGATAGGAGGAAGACTTTGGAGCCTCTTCTGGACCTCTTCAGCACCGGATGATGGATCGCCAAACCCCGCTTGGGTTGGATGAAGATGTTGGAGCCAGGACGGATCGGTGATACCTGGATGGTGAAGACAAGGTAGGAAGATCTTCAGGGGCTTAGTGTTAGGTTTATTTAAGGGGGGTTTGGGTTAGATTAGGGGTATGTGGGTGGTGGGTTGTAATGTTGGGGGGGGGGGGTATTGTATTTATTCTTTTACAGGCAAAAGAGCTGAAATTCTTGGGGCATGCCCCGCAAAGGGCCCTGTTCAGGGCTGGTAAGGTAAAAGAGCTTGTAACTTTTTTAATTTAGAATAGGGTAGGGAATTTTTTATTTTGGGGGGCTTTGTTATTTTATTAGGGGGCTTAGAGTAGGTGTAATTAGTTTAAAATTGTTGTAATATTTTTCTTATGTTTGTAAATATTTTTTTATTTATTGTAACTTAGTTCTTTTTTATTTTTTGTACTTTAGCTAGTTTATTTAATTGTATTTATTTGTAGGAATTGTGTTTAATTAATTTATTGATAGTGTAGTGTTAGGTTAATTGTAGGTAATTGTAGGTAGTTTATTTAATTATTTTATTGATAGGGTAGTGTTAGGTTTAATTATATCTTAGGTTAGGATTTATTTTACAGGTAAATTTGTTATTATTTTAACTAGGTAACTATTAAATAGTTCTTAACTATTTAATAGCTATTGTACCTAGTTAAAATAAATACCAAGTTGCCTGTAAAATAAATATTAATCCTAAAATAGCTATAATATAATTATAATTTATATTGTAGCTATATTAGGATTTATTTTACAGGTAAGTATTTAGCTTTAAATAGGAATCATTTATTTAATAAGAGTTAATTTATTTTGTTAGATGTAAATTATATTTAAGTTAGGGGGGTGTTAGTGTTAGGGTTAGACTTAGCTTTAGGGGTTAATCAATTTATTAGAATAGCGGTGAGCTCCGCTCGGCAGATTAGGGGTTAATAATTGAAGGTAGGTGTCGGCGATGTTAGGGAGGGCAGATTAGGGGTTAATACTATTTATGATAGGGTTAGTGAGGCGGATTAGGGGTTAATAACTTTATTATAGTAGCGCTCAGGTCCGCTCGGCAGATTAGGGGTTAATAAGTGTAGGCAGGTGTCGGCGACGTTGAGGGGGGCAGATTAGGGGTTAATAAATATAATATAGGGGTCGGCGATGTTAGGGCAGCAGATTAGGGGTACATAGGGATAACGTAGGTTGCGGCGGTTTACGGAGCGGCAGATTAGGGGTTAAAAAAAATATGCAGGGGTCAGCGATAGCGGGGGCGGCAGATTAGGGGTTAATAAGTGTAAGGTTAGGGGTGTTTAGACTCGGGGTACATGTTAGAGTGTTAGGTGCAGACGTAGGAAGTGTTTCCCCATAGGAAACAATGGGGCTGCGTTAGGAGCTGAACGCTGCTTTTTTGCAGGTGTTAGGTTTTTTTTCAGCTCAAACAGCCCCATTATTTTCTATGGGAGAATCGTGCACGAGCACGTTTTTGAGGCTGGCCGCGTCCGTAAGCAACTCTGGTATCGAGAGTTGCATTTGCGGTAAAAATGCTCTACGCTCCTTTTTTGGAGCCTAACGCAGCATTTGTTTGAACTCTCGATACCAGAGTTAAATTTATGGTGCGGCCAGAAAAAAGCCTGCGGAGCGTTAACAGCCCTTTTACCGCCAAACTCCAAATCTAGGCCTATGTGAGGTGCGCAAATAAACTGTTCCAAACCATCTGGATAGTAGGAAGCAGTTTGCCATTGTTTTAACTCTATGACTCAATAAATTACGAGTTTTTATATTATCACTTGCTCTACGTTTGCTGCATTTGATTGGTCCGCTGACCCGTCATTTCCACTGCCGAGTTTGGTGACTGGCTACTCCCGGAACATCTCCCACTACTGACGCCGACTGCAAGGTGGCCGCTGATTGGCTCTGTGATCTTACGCCCAAGCACCTGAGTGATTGTCTGTCGGGCGACAGAAAGTCCCGTCCTGCACTGTTAGGCATACTTATATGCCGCCGTTCTTGTGAGTACCTCTGTTTACGAGTCGCATTACTGAATGTGATTTGTTCTACTTGCACGATACTGTCCCATGAGGCGCCTCTGTCTCTCTCTGTCTACACAGGTTTCTATCCAAGTAATATAAAAATGTATCTTCTTAGAAAGATGTAGAGTCCTTTCAAATTATTTTGCCAATTTCAAAGTGTTTAAGCAAAACTAATATACACTCCTTTAGCACAATAATCAAATAACACTAAGACCATTATTGTACACTTTCTGAATACTCACCAAGACACTTCACCTCTTGCCCACTCCATAGACCATTGGCCATGCACTCCCGCACGCGGGACCCCACCAGAGTGTACCCAGTGTTACAGGCAAAGATTGCAGTAGCTCCGTACTGTGTCAACATCCCAATTTTGTTTCCATTCGCTGGAGTGGGCAGATCTCCACAGGAGATAACTGAAAGGCAATTTGCAGAGGTAAGATTGAAAGGCCTGTAGGTAATTACATTTGTTGGTGCAAAATATAGAGTATAATCCACCCACATAAATACTTTTTTAAACTGCAATAAACTATTTACTTAATTACAATGTGAAAGTAAAAAGATGTTTGTGTGACTTTTAAAGGGACACTACAGTCTAAATTAATTTTTCAGAAGTCAGATAGAGCATGCAGTTTTAAAAAATCTTTCCAATTTACTTCCATTATCAAAATGTACACAATCTTTTTATATGCAGACTTTCTGAGGCACCAACTGAGCATGGGCAAATGTTCTCAATATATTGGTATCTAAATTTGTGATTAGGTGATGGCTGTCATATGATACAGGGAGTGGGGAAAATGGAAGTAACTAAAATTTGAGATTGAGATTTGTGTAGAACCTTTTAGATGTCAGAAAAGGCATAGACAATGTCTTTATGGCGTTAACAAGGTTAACACGAATTTGCCTTCTCAAAGTAAAATTCTGCAATTTCCTGATGCAGAGTGCATACAGTTGTAAGTACGGAGTCTGCCATGTGCATACAGAGATTTGCACAAATACAAAGCTTGTTGCAGTGCCAGGGACTCTATGCATGCTTTACTATGGGGGCAGTGGGACTTTTTATTATATAAGTTTTAGCCTAAATATGGGATTAACGAAGCCTTTATACAGCGGTTAATCGGAAAATAAACTGCTCCAACATTTTAGAGCCATTCATTTCTGCATGCCACATGCCTTTAATAATGTTGGATAAGAAAATAATTCTGGATCACTGAATAATGCAATGATTCGCTGATTTATTATAGTGCGAGCGGACAAAATACGATGTAGCATATCATGTCCACCACACATTAATAAATGCCGACTGCATACGATGTCGGCATTTATCATTGCACAAGCAGTTCTTGTGAACTGTTTGTGAAATGCCGCCCCCTGCAGATTCGCGGCCAATCGGCTGCTAGCAGGGGGTGTCAATCAGCCCGATCGTACAGGATCGTGAGGATTAATGTCCGCAGCCTCAGAGTAGGCGGACCAGTTATGGAGACCGCTTCTTCATAACTGCTGTTTCTGGCGAGCCTGAAGGCTCGCACGGAAACAGGGGCATCAAGCGAACGAAAAAAAATTGATTATAGGAGTAAATTAGAAAGTTGCTTAAAATTTCATGCTCTAAAATTGTTATTGTTTAAAAAGAGAGATAATGGGGCCGAATTATCATAGTGCGAGCGGACATGATCTGCTGTAGCGTATCATGTCCGCTGCACATTGATAAATGTCAACAGCATATGCTGTTGGCATTTATCATTGCACAAGTATTTCTAGTGAAATGCTTGTACAATACCGCCACTAGCAGGGGGTGTCAAGATGGCTGTCTCCCAGCTCAGAGGTGGCAGACGTGTTATGCTGCTTCTTAACTCCTCGCGTGGAATTAGAAGCATTTGGGCCTTGATAAATCGGCCCCTACGCCTTTACTAACCATTCCCCAGGTTTGCACAACCAACATTGTTATATTAATATAATTTATAACATTTAAACCTCTAAATGTCTGTCTGTTTCTAAACCATTACAGACAGCCTCTTATCACTTTTTTATTAGCTTTTCACTACAGGGGAGCACTAATTCATGTGTGTCATATAGATAACATTGTGGTCACTCCCCTGGAATTGTGCAGGACACAGCAAAATAACTGTAATAGGGAGGCAGTCTGCAAAGGCTTAGATACAAGGTAATCACAGAGGAAATGGGGCATATTTATCAAGCTCCGTACGGAGCTTGATGCCCCCTGTTTCCGGCGAGCCTGCCTAAAGACTGCTGCCCCATAACCTGTGCGTCTGCTCTGAGGCAGTGGACAGAAATTGAATATGATTGGGTTGATTGACACCCCCTGCTAGCAGCCAATTGCCCGCAAATCTGCAGGGAGCGGCATTGCACCAGCAGTTCTTAAGAACTGCTGATGCAATGATAAATGCTGACGGCGTATGCTGTTGGCATTTATCGATGTGCAGTGGACATGATACGCTACTTCGTATCATGTCCACTCTCACATTGGTAAATAGGCCCCAATAAGTGTATTAATATAACCATGGTGGTTATGCAAAACTGGGGAATGGGGAATGAAGGAATTATCTATCTTTTTAAACCATAAAAATATAGAAGTAGACTATCCCTATATTGCATTGCATTTCAGTTCTGAATTTCCCTTTTTAGTTTCTAGTATCCTGTAATAGAACTTAAGTTGTATAGGACTTCACAGTATCTGCTAATAGTCACAACATGTATTGCATTTAGACCACTAAGTTTTTAAGTGTGCTATCCTATCAAGCACTATAATATTTACTTAATAACTTAGGAGCCTGCAATGTTTGCCCCAATGGATAGCTTCTAAATCCTTAAAGGGACATAATACTCATATACTAAATCACTTGAAACTGATGCAGTATAACTGTAAAAAGCTGACAGGAAAATATCGCCTGAGCATCTCTATGTAAAAAAAGAAGAAATTTTGCCTCACAATTTCCTCAGCTCAGCAGAGTAAGTTCTATGTAAAAAAATATACTTCAGCTGTTGCTCAGCTGCAGGTAAAAAAAAAAACCCTGAAGAAATGAACAGCAGCCAATCAGCATCAGCAGTGCTGATGTCACAAACTTTACTGTGATCTCATGAGATTTCACTTAACTCTCATAAGATTTCATAGTAAACTTCCTTAAACTGAATAGGTAAATAAGATGAGTGTGCACGTAAGCTAACTCCCTTAGCTGTCCCGGGACAGACATACTGAATTGCTGCTAAGGGGTCCTTTACAATGGGATGTGGCAACTGAGGAACTTTTGAGGTAAAATATATTTCTTTTTTACATAGAGATGTTCAGGTGATATTTTCTAGTCAGCTTTTTACAGCTATGCTGCATCACTTTCAAGTGTTTCAACATTTGGGTATCATGGCCCTTTAATGAATATATGTCACTGTCACCAAGAGATAGAATGGCTATATCCCTTTAAAGGGATATGAAACCCCAACATTTTATTTTGTGATTCTGACAGAACATACAATTTTAAAAGTTTCCTTCTATTATGAAATTTGTTTCGTTTCTATGATATTCTGTGTTGAAGAGATACCTAGGTAGGCATCTGGATCACTACATGGCAGGAATTAGTGCTGCTATCTTGTACTCTTTCAAATAGATAACATTCTTGCAAAACACCTGCCATATAGTGCTCCAGAAATGGGCCGGCTCCTAAGCTTGCATCATTTATTTTCAACAAAAGTTACCAAGAGAACGAAGAAAAATTGATAATAGAAGTAAATCAGAAAGTTGTTTAAAATAGCATGCTTTATCTGAAATCATGACAGAATAAATGTGGGCTTCCTATCCCTTTAGAATAACAATTCAGACACTAATACAGTAACCAGACATTTAAACTGCCACAGTCTTTCTTTCTTACTGTTACAGGTCGGCAAGCTGTCCCCCATGCTCCATGTCCCATTAGCCTGGCATCTGATGATGCGGGGTCCCAAGTAGTAATATCCAGGGTCACAAATTAGCATGAGCTCAGCCCCATACTGGTACTGTGACTTGTGCATAAGGCGCCATCGACCATGTTCTGTGTTCATACTACTGATATCTGGGCAGGTGACAGCTATGAATGAAAGAGAAGATCATGGTAATGATACAGAACCACTCAATATATATTGGGTCACAGCCTCATGGCCCATACATCAGTACAAGGCAATGACTTACATGACTGTAGCTCCGATACTCACCAACACACTGAGGAGGGTTATTTCCATTACTCCAGTGCCCAGAGGGCAAACACTCAGCCACAGCATCTGCTGGATTTTGTAAATGGTGCCCTTCATCACACTCGTACACAGCCTTAGTGCCAACAGTGTATTCCTTACCAAACACTGCTCCATTCTTCGGAGCAGCAGGGACACCGCAGAACATAGCTGTAATAAAACAGAGATAAGCTAAATGACCAGAATCCACCAGATTTTCTCTTCCTTATTTTATATGTCTATATGTTCTCCAAACAACTACTCATTTACCGAAAACTACAGCTAGGAATAAAATGAGGAAAGGTTTATACAATGAGAATAAAAAAAAAACATGCTGCAGTTTCTTAGAAAAATATTTTTTGTTAAAGGGACATCTTACGTGATGCAGCATTTCTGAAAAAAAATGGCTAGAAAATATCATATGAACATCTCATTGTAATAAAAGGAAGATATTTTACCCAAAAATGTTCTTAGTAGCCACATCACATTAGAGAGGAGCTTTAGAGATCCCATCAGAAAGCTAGTCCTAGGACTTTCAAGGGAGTGTGAATCTTGAATGAGCTGGTACAGTCATCTTATTTCCCTAATTAGTTTAAGGAAGTTTACTATGAAATCTCTCAAGATTATGGTGAATTTCTACCAGAGTTCAAAGTGTGAACTCAGCACTGATGAACCTGATTGATTGGTTGTTTTATTTAACCATGCAGATTACTCTGGTGAGCTGAAGAAAGTTTAATATCTATCTTTTTTACATAGAGATGTTCATGTGCTCTTTTCTTGTCAGGATTTACAAATATGTTGCATCACTTTCAAGTAATTAAACATATGAGTAACGTAGCTTTAAAATGAAAAAGGATTATATCCCCTTCCTGACTTGCTTGTGATAGATTGCCATATGGTATCTTGAGTGATAGTACTTGTATATTATAGACTGATTGTAACACAGAATTAGGTTGCAACGAGTAGCCATAATAATGGCTGTACAGAGTTAAAAATAAAAAAAGCAAACCTAGTTTAGCTGCATAAACACCTCTGAGCCAATCACTCACAAAAATGAACAGGAAATGCCTTCTTGATATGTCACTAAACTTTGAAACTGTACATAGGTTAAATACACGTATAACCAAAGTCTCCAAGCCACTCAATTACTCCCTTAAAGTCTGTCAGGTCCTTCAAGCCAGCCCTGGTGACAAGAAGGCAGGCAGTTTGCTGTGGCAGGTAATTTAATGGCTAGAGTTAGTAAGGGGACACCTTATGCCTCCAGTTGAAATGATAATTATGACTGTGTCAGCGTGGCTGGGAGGGGAGCTGAGGGAAATCTGTAGTCTAGACTGCAAACTGCACTGAATTCCAAAGCAGCATAGGGGTTAGAGTGCCAGGAGAAGAATGAGGACAGTATAACAGGCACCTTGAGAGGAGGACATTCTAGAATTATGGGCCATCATGAGCCTTGTGACAGCATTAAAATTTACAATTAATAGAAAACATCAGCACAGAAGCCCACCAAATGCTCCAGTAGTAAATGTCAGAAATACTCTTCAAATGCCTTCATGGGACCCAGGAATTTTATCATACATTTAAAAGTATTTAAAGTTACACATCTGCTAGTTTTATAGCTACTTATTGCAGGGTCCTCTATTAAAACATTAGTTTCAGTTTGTAGTATCTCTATGCAGTAAGCTCTTTACTACGGATCTCCCTTATATCACTAGATAATAAGCCATTTGGGTTGGATCAGCAGCATTATAATGAACCACTTTTGTGCAGTGTCTGCCAGTATACTGGCATGACTGTATCCTTGACAAAGGTCCCAGGTGGAGAGCTGAAACATCGTATGTGGATGTCAAACACCACAATGGTGATTTAATAAAGTGGTGCTTTTGGAATTGAAAAAGAACGGGTGTGAGATTTATTTGCTGATTGTGTTTTGGAGACTGGTAAGCAAGAAAGTACAGGGTGTGCAGGGATTTTGTGTATATATATATATATATATATATATATATATATATATAAGCCGATATATGTATTTACATACATATATATATATATACACATATATAGACATATATATAAGTGCATTGTAGCCTTTTGCAGTTAAGTAAATGAAAACATGTAAAAACATTTATGCAATATTCATAGTTAAGTATTAGGGGTAGATTTATGAATAATATATTAAAAAAGCATGTTTAGCCACAGTGTATCGGCTCCATGAGCATGCACATAAATGTTGATCAGTAGGCATGCTCTATATGCTTGCATATGTATATGTGTGTGGTGAAAGCGCTAAAATAGACCTTTACTGCAAGGGAGTAACGGCGTTGTACAGCCCTAACATAGCACTGATGCTTATGTGTCTTTAAGACTGTCTTCCCTGAAATGTTCCAATAAATTTATAAAGAATTCAATGGCCTCTATGTATCAAGCCGTCTACTTACCTGCATTCGCTGGCCCAATACGCTCGCCTACTATCGCCGCGGACCTGAATACGTTCGCCAAAGTTATCAAGAAAGCTGTCAAGAAGCCGCACACCAAGTACGGTGCGATAAACAGCGGACTGTTGTTAACTGACAGTCATCGATCTCGCTGCTCATCGGCTTCTTCGCAGCTTTCTTGCTAGCCTGTCACTAAGCACCCACACTAAACTATACTTTTATACCCCCTAAACCACCGCTCCCGGAGCCCTCCGCACCTAAATAAACTTATTACCCCCTAAACCGCCGCTCCCGGACCCCGCCGCAACTATAATAAATATATTAACCCCTAAACCGCCGCTCCCGGATCCAGCCACTACCTACATTATACCTATTAACCCCTAATCTGCCGCCCCCTATACCGTCGCCACCTATATTAAAGTTATTAACCCCTATCCCGGACCCCGCCGCAACTAAATACATTTTTTAACCTCTAAACCACCGCTCCCGGACCCCGCCGCAACTAAATTAAATGTTTAACCCCTAAACCGCCACTCCCGGACCCCGCCGCAACTTAATTAAATGTTTAACCCCTAAACCGCCACCACCTATATTAAACTTATTAACCCTTAAACCTAAGTCTAACACTACCACTAACACCCCCCTAACTTAAAATATTATTTAAATAAATCTAAATACATATTACAATTACTAACAAAATTATTCCTATTTAAAACTAAATACTTACCTGTAAAATAAACCCTAAAATAGCTACAATATAACTAATAATTATATTGTAGCTATTTTAGGATTTATATTTATTTTACAGGCAACTTTGTATTTATTTTAACTAGGTACAATAGCTATTAAATAGTTATTAACTATTTAATAGCTATCTAGTTAAAATAACTACAAAATTACCTGTAAAATAAAACCTAACCTAAGTTACAAATACACCTAACACTACACTATCATTAAATTTAAAAAAATTACCTACAATTACCTAAAATTAAATACAATTAAATAAACTAAACTATAGTACAAAAACAAACACTAAATTACAGAAAATAAAAAATTTTTACAAGAATTTTAAACTAATTACACCTAATCTAAGCCCCCTAATAAAATAAAAAGCCCCCTAAAATAATAAAATGCCCTACCCTATTCTAAATTACAAAGTAATCAGCTCTTTTACCAGCCCTTAAAAGGGCCTTTTGCGGGGCATTGCCCCAAAGTAATCAGCTCTTTTACCTGCAAAAAAAAAAAAAAATCCCCCCCCAACATTAAAACCCACCACCGACACACCCCTACTCTAAAACCCACCCAAAACCCCCTTAAAAAACCTAACACTAACCCCCTGAAGTTCACCCTACCTTGAGCCATGTTCTCCCAGCCGTGCCGAATTCTTCATCCAAGCGGGGCAGAAGAGGTCCTCCATCTGGCCTATGTCTTCATCCAAGTGGGGCAGAAGAGGTCCTCCATCCGGCCGATGTCTTCATCCAAGCGGCGTCTTTATTTTATAAGGGGGCTTAGATTAGGTGTAATTAGTTTAAAGTTCTTGTAATTTTTTTTTATTTTCTGTAATTTAGTGGGGGGGTTTTGTACTATAGTTTAGTTTATTTAATTATATTTAATTTTAGGTAATTGTAGGTAATTTTTTAAATGAATTTAATGACAGTGTAGTGTTAGGTGTATTTGTAACTTAGGTTAGGTTTTATTTTACAGGTAATTTTGTAGTTATTTTAACTAGGTAGCTATTAAAGAGTTAATAACTATTTAATAGCTATTGTACCTAGTTAAAATAAATACAAAGTTGCCTGTAAAATAAATATAAATCCTAAAATAGCTACACTATGATTATTAGTTATATTGTAGCTATTTTAGGGTTTATTTTACAGGTAAGTATTTAGTTTTAAATAGGAATAATTTAGTTAATAATTGTAATATGTACTTAGATTTATTTAAATAATATTTAAGTTAGGGGGGTGTTAATGTTAGACTTAGGTTTAGGGGTTAATAAGTTTAATATAGGTGGCGACGGGGTCCGGGAGTGGCGGTTTAGGGGTTAAACATTTTATTTAGTTGCGGAGTGGTCCGGGATCTGCAGAATAGGGGTTAATAACTTTAATATAGGTGGCGGCGGTATAGGGGGCGGCAGATTAGGGGTTAATAGGTATAATGTAGGTGGCGGCGGGGTCTGGGAGCGGCGGTTTAGGGGGTAATAAGTTTATTATAGTGGCGGCGGGGTCCGGGAGCGGCGGTTTAGGAGTTAATAAGTATAAAGTAGGTGGTGGCAGTGTAGGGGTGGCAGATTAGCGGTGTTTAGACTCGGGGTACATGTTAGGTGCAGACATCTCCCATAGAAATCAATGGGATATCGGGCAGCAGCAAACATGAGCTCTCGCTGCTGTCAGACTCCCATTGATTCCTATGGGATCCGCCGCCTCCAGGGCAGATTGAAAACCAGGTACGCTGGGCCGGAATAGTGCCGAGCGTACCTGCTAGTTATTTGATAACTACCAAAAGTAGTCAGATTCTGCCGATCTTGCGTTCGGAACATCTGTAGTGACGTAAGCATCGATCTGTGTCGGACTGAGTCCGGCGGATCGTAGCTTACGTCACTATATTCTACTTTTGCCGGTCTCTAGCCTTTGATAACTAAGGCGAATCAGCCTCGCCACAAATACGCTGCGGAATTCCAGCATATTTGCGGTTGACGGCTTGATAACCAGAGGCCAATGGCTCCACAAGAAGAAAGAAAATATTTCCTTTTTTCCTTTTCCTTTAAAAAAGGAGGTAGATTCTCCAAATCTTAGAGAAATTGATTTAATCGTATAATATAAGCAATGGAAAGCTTTGTCTTATGCAGCATTCAGCAAGATCAACATTTTGCTCAAATAAGGATTGTGCATTTTCTAGCTTGGTGAGAAGTGACTTCAGCTTTACATAGGTTTAAGAAGAGATGTGATTATGTATAACTTAAAGAGACATTAAACACTTTGAGATATTAATATAAAATGATAAATCCTATATATATATAAAAAAGTCTACAATATACTTTTGTTATGTATTTTTTCCCCTTTTCCTGTAATTCAATTCTGAAATTGTGAGCTTTTTAGTTCCTTTTAGAAATAAAAGTGCAGAACACTGTTATATTCCACACAGCCATTGGATGCACACTCTAGTGACCTATTTATGACTACCTCTAATTGGCCACAGCTGACAAGGTAACTTAAGTTACAACATGGCTGCTCCCATTGCTTTATAAGCACTAAGGGGCTGATTTATCAATGTCTGTCTGACATAATACACTGTATGTATGTCCGACAGATATCGCTTAATGCCGACAACATACGCTGTCAGCATTTAACATTTCACAAGCAGTTGTGGTAAACTGCTTGTGCAATGCCGCCCCCTGCAGATTCGCGTCAAATTGGCCGCTAGCAGGGGGTGTCAATCATCCCGATCGTATAGAAGCGGGCGGAGTGATGTCTTAAGACCGCTGCTTCATAAATGCTGTTTCCGGCGAGCCTTCAGGCTCGCGCAGAAACATGGGCATCAAGGGCTGTTCGGCCCTTGATAAATCCGCCACCTAAAACATTACACTTATTTTGTTAACATTTAAACAACTAATGAAACTTTAAAAATTACATGTACTTGTTATTCTCAGACCAATCTTTTCTTTGAATGCATCAATCTACCAAGCATTTATTTAGTCCCTTTAATGTTTTTACTGAACAGGTTAATAGCAATAACAGCATTGTTATCAATATGATATTGTGAAATACCTTTTTCTCTTTTCCTTCTTTCTACATAAAATAAAGGACAGCTTTACAGAATCAAATGTAGTCTACACTTTTGTTTTGATTATTGCTGTAAGCAACCCCCATAGGTTCTGAAACAGTACAGTGTGAATGAAGAATTGTTTTTACAGATCATAGTTTATACAGAGAAAGGGAAATTCTCACCCTGGCACAGTGGCACCTCAGAATTCCAATCATAGTACCCTTGAGGTCTACGTAAGCAGGTGGCTGAGTTCATTCCAATCAGCCTAAAACCAGGATTGCACGTATATCGTACAACTCCCCCAGGCGGGCTGGTGACGAGCCCCAGTGCAGAGCCGTGTTGAGGAGGCTGAGGGAGACTGCAGTACGCAGCTGAAAGCAAAACATACAGACAAGGTTGAAACATATTGATTTTTAAAATGAGTAAAATTATTTATATAAAAAGAATACATTATTAGAATTAAAATCTTAGCTATTTGCACAATTAATATCCTGTTGAGTATTGCTAAACTTTCAATAAATGTTCCATACAACCATACTTAAACCAAAGAAAGCCTATTTTTAACTACTATAATTTCTCCCTATACATTTTCCTATGCACTTTATAATATTTCCCTATACATTTTTATGTTGTTTCATATCAACTTCTCTCTATAACCCCTTTATAATACTGCATAATACTTATATTGCTTCACATAACTACTGACAATGACTCTTGCATCCTATAATATCTCCAAATAATGCCTTCTTTTGTACTTGATAACATATCCTTATAACAGCTCATACCATTACATCACACACATGGGGGTCTATTTATATATGTGCGGACAGACATGATCCGCTATAGCGAACCATGTCCGCCGCACATCGATAAATACCGACAGCATATGCTGTCGGTATTTACCATTGCACCAGCAGTTCTTGTGAACTGCTGGTGCAATACCGCCCCCTGCAGATTTGCGGCTAATCGGCCGCTAGCAGGGGGTTTCAATCAGCCTGATCGTACATGACCGCTGCTTCTTAATTCCTATATCCGTCGAGCCTGAAGACTTGTGCGGAAACAAGGAGAACAGAGGTCATTCGGCCATGGTTAAATAGACCCCTTAGAATTCTATCCATTTTTCTAAAATGTCGATATTTCTTTAAAATGCCCTCTATTGCTCAATGTATATAAATATTCAAATACAAATTATTGGAAAGTCGTTTTCTATCTACTACTTACAGAAGGCATTTTGGATGAATTTATCAGTTCTTTAAATGTGTGTGGAGACATATTCCATTCCAATCTTCTTCACATAACAGAAAATGTTCTATTTTTTCACAAATACATATTTCTACATATAGCTGATGTTTTTATACATATATCTGATGTTTGTTGCTCAAATATATATATATATATATATATATATACCTATATACATATATATATATATATATATATAGGAATATCTTTATAAATACTTAGAGAACATACTCTGCTATGTGCAGAACATTGGAATGTGAAATATTTACAGTAAATAAACAATATAACACTTTATTAAATATGAATATTGAACAAATATGCTTGTTTATTGTTTTCAGCTACTTAACTGCAAAGGGCTCCAATGTACATATATATATATATATATATATATATATATATATATATATATATATATATATATATATATATATGTATACATATGTATTTATATGTTTATATGTGTAAATAAAATCTGTAAATACATATATACACATAAATACATATGTACACAAATATAAACACACATATATATATATATACATACATACATACATATACATCTTTAGAGAAATATATGTATGTGTCTCTATGTTAAAGCACTTTGCAGTTTTTTTTCCTCCTGACATCTGAGACCTCATATCTTTGAGCCACTATAACTTTTTGTTCAATTATTTAAAATAATTTTTATAAGATAGTCACGTGTTATTATGAGTGTAACTGTACTGTTCAATGTATATTTGATGTGTTTTGTGATTTTTTGTTTTGTTTCACATATAATGCACACAAACAGCCACGATAAACCTTTACTTGCGCATAACTGTTAGCGCGCCACTTGTAATCTGGCCCTCAATCTCTGATATTACTATGAAATTTAAAGTAGTTTATTCACTAATGGCCACTAATCTCTATTTTCTTATTACATTAGTTAAATAATGACATACCAATTTGAATCTAATTAAATCTAGAAGCTCTCTGTGAGCACAAATACAACAGCTCTGTATAACAGGTTCATGTTTTGCCCTCACCTGAATAACGGATTTTGAAACCCTTCTTGCTGTAAGCATGATCAGACGTCCAACGTAGATGCACTTTGTTCGTAGTGCTGGTGACGGTAAGAGGAGCAGAGTAATTACCGCTAAGGGATATCAATAGTGGATTCTGTCCAGAGGGGCCTAAAGTTAGAAGAGAGACAGTATTATTTAAGACTTTAGAAAGGCTGGATATAATTATATAGGATCAGACAAAGGTAATCTTGCATAATGTGCAATGGTGGTAACAAATTACCTTTATTCTGGTTTCTTAAAGGGACATTCCAGCAGTATAAATGTAATACAATATAATTACAATTTATGTGGGGATTATAAAAGCATTATAAAACTGCAATGTAGCATCAATATTGAAATCATTTTTCTTACCTCAAATTTCTAAAATGCTCTCTTAAAAAAAATGTTATTTTAGTTTTGTGACTCTGATAAAATTAACCAATAGGAGTTACTTATCAGATGATATGGCAGTGAGCACCTTGCTGATTGGACAATTACACTGCTTGAGCGGGTTTAACACTTTCACTAGTGTGACTGAGAAGGTTGACGGTTTGGTGTAATATCATCATGTGATTGCACATGCGCAATGTTTTAAAAGTGCATTCCTGTTAGTAATTACATATGCAGTGCAGTATTGGTGTTTGATTTGTTTGGAAAAGTCTTTGCAGTAGAAAGGTAAACATTTATTATAAAACAGTAACACATACAGTATATTGACAAGGTGGTTATTTTTGTGCAAAATGCATTAACACTACCGCTTTGAAAAGTGCTTGGATGTCCCTTAAAGGTTGAAAAATGACAGAAATCAACATGATTCCACAAAAACGTATGCACAAAACTACTACAGTGAAACTATATGATGGCTAAAGTTAACAAACTAAAACATTTGCTCAGTGTAGGGTTACTGAAAACTGTTAAATGAGGCACCTAAGGTACCAGTGTTCAGGAGTTTATTTTTATACACATTTTCTAAACTTTCCCAAATTTTTTTTTTAAATAAGTGGAAATTCTCTTTAATAATGCCCGATTCTGTTAGACTATCACAATATGATAAACATAATGTTATTGTTAGCTCTTTACAATAGCTTCTGTAATACTTTATTTTTTAATTAACACACTGGTGTAATTGCCATAAATTCCAGGAATTCTAAGCTCCAAATGTGAGATTAATCAATAACTGTCATCAGAAGTAAATTATCATCAATCAAGTAACCCAGCCCTGAATTTAGATAGAGTTTTGGCTTCACTAACACCATAGTCAGCAGTGTTTAAGGGCATCTGATTAGCTTAACATATGTTAAAGGCACATTCTACTTCAACATTTTTATTGTTTAAAAAGATAGATAATCCCTTTATTACCCATACCCAGTTTTGCATAACCAACACTGTTATATTAATATACTTTTTACCTGTGTGATTACCTTGTATCAAAGCCTCTGCAGACTGCCCCCTTATTTTTAGTTCTTATGTCAGACATGCATTTTAGCCAATCAGAGCGGACTCCTAGGTACCTCCACGTGCGTGAGCACAATATTATCTATATGGCACACATGAACTAACACCCTCTAGCTGTGAAAACCTGTCAAAATGCCCTGAGATAAGAGGCGGCCTTCAAGGGTTTAGAAATTAGCATATGAGCCTACCTAGGTTTAGCTTTCAACAAAGAATACCAACAGAACAAAGCAAATTTGATGATAAAAGTAAATTGGAATGCTGTTTAATATCACATGCCCTATATGAATCATGAAAGTTTAATTTGGACTATTCCTTTAAACAGTTTAACAGTAAACTGAACAATAATTGACTCCAATGGGACTTTACATTCCATGATAAAATGTAAGATTAATACACATCATAATGTCCAATTAAAAGCATTTCCCGTGCATTACCATTGATCTCTGTTTATGTATCCACTTTGTAAAAAGAATGAACAATTATTTGTTTGAACTTACCATCAAAGATCTCAAACTCATCATATTGTTTTTCGCTCAAAAAATATTCCACAATAAGTGTCACATTGTATCCAGCCTCCACTTTGATAAGCCAAGAGCAAGTCTGAAAGTGAGGGTACGTTCCTGGGAAACTTTGGCTAAGGATTACTCCAGTAGAGTCGGTCAACACCTCATTGGAAGGACATTGTACTGAGAACAAGATTGGCTCACTGTGAGTCACTATATATTTCACTTTATTATTCAAGCGCATCACAGCAAACATGTTCATACCATAAGACATTATATATCACTAGAACCATGTTACCTGGTAGTTATCATGCATAATGCTTCTTAAAGGGACAATCTACTCTAAAACGTTCTCCATTTTAATGTGTTCCCAATGACCGGTTTCATCTGCTGCAGTGTTTGCAATCAGCATTTTTACCTTTATTTTGAAATTGTTACTTTTGCCTGTTAAAGCCACCACCTATATTGGAAATCTTAATACTGCTGTATTATCTGTCAAAAAGCTATGCAAGCAAGAGATATAAGTGGAAGAAGAGAGAGATTTCTTTAGGAAACAAATGGTTTTGCTCATTAAATCTCCTGCCAAATCAGAATTTCAATACCTAAGTATTAGGCTCCTCTACTTTAAGTATGTTATTTGTGTATATAATGACACATGACATAACATGAGCAGGTCTGCTCTTCCTGCCGGGTTAGACCATTTAAATAGAGATGATGGTTTTGATGAGTATTCCTGGACAAAAATAAACTTGAAGGAACTAAACTTGAAATAAACTTGAAGGAACTATTTTAACTACATTCAATACTATGCAGCAGGTGTAGGAAGTCATTGGGAAAACATTAAGAGGAAAGAGTTTACAATATCATGTCCCTTAAATATTTGTACACAACTAATAATCCTGTTATTCCTAAGTACATTTATTATAGACATACGGACCCAAGCTAAGCCATTTCTGAGAAGTACCCTTACAACTACCTAAGACATACACTGAATTAAATAATTATTTAAAAGGCACACAAAACTATGGTGAATGCAAATTACAATAAAATACATGGATGAAATAAGGAATTCTAAATTAATAATAATAAAAAACATAATTTATGCTTACCTGATAAATTTATTTCTCTTGTAGTGTATCCAGTCCACGGATCATCCATTACTTATGGAATATATTCTCCTTCCCAACAGGAAGCTGCAAGAGTCCACCCACAGCAAAGCTGCTATATAGCTCCTCCCCTAACTGCCATATTCAGTCATTCGACCGAAAACATGCAGAGAAAGGAAAAACCATAGGGTGCAGTGGTGACTGTAGTTCAAATGAAAAAATTACCTGCCTTAAAGTGACAGGGCGGGCCGTGGACTGGATACACTACAAGAGAAATAAATTTATCAGGTAAGCATAAATTATGTTTTCTCTTGTTAAGTGTATCCAGTCCACGGATCATCCATTACTTATGGAATACCAATACCAAAGCTAAAGTACACGGATGATGGGAGGGACAAGGCAGGTACTTAAACGGAAGTTACCACTGCCTGTAAAAAACCCTTTCTCCCAAAAATAGCCTCCGAAGAAGCAAGGTATCAAATTTGTTAAATTTGAAAAGTATGAAGCGCAGACCAAGACTCCGTCTTGTAAATCTGTTCAACAGAAGCCACATTTAAAAAAGGCCCAAGTGAAAACCACAGCTCTAGTAGAATGAGCTGTAATCCCTTCAGGAGGCTGCTGTCCAGCAGTCTCATAAGCTAAATGAATTATGCTTTTTAACCAAAAAGACAGAGAGGCTGCTGAAGTCTTTTGACCTCTCCTCTGTCCAGAATAGACAACAAACAAGGTGAACGTTTGATGAAAACTGTAGTAGCTTGTAAGTAAAACTTTAAAGCACAAACCACGTCCAATATTGTGTAATAGACGTTCCTTCTTTGAGGAAGGATTAGGATACAAGCATGGAACAACTATCTCTTGAGTGATGTACTTGTTAGATACCACCTTAGGAAAAAACCCAGGTTGGTACGCAGGACTACCTTAACCGTACGAAGGACCAGATAAGGAGAATCACATTGTAACACAGATAACTTGGAGACTCTACGAGTCGAGGAATTAGCTACCCAAAAGGAACTTTCCAAGATAAAGATTGATATCTATGGAACAAAAAAGGTTCAAACGGAACTTCTTGAAGAACCTTAAGAATCAGGTTTAAGCTCCATGGCGGAGCAACAGTTTTAAACACAGGCTTGGATCTAACCAAAGCCTGACCAAATGCCTGAACGTCTAGAATACCTGCCAGACGCTTGTGCAAAAAAATAGACAGAGTAAAAATCTGTCCCCTTTTAAGGAATTAGCTGACAACCCTTTTCTCAAAAACATCTTGGAGAAAAGATAATATCCTGGGAATCCAGACTTTACTCCATGAGTAACCCTTGGATTCATAACAATCAGATATTTACACCATATCTATGTTCAATTTTCCTAGAGACAGGCTTTCATGTCTGTATTAAGGTATCAATGACTGACTCGGAGAAGCCATGCTTTGATAACATCAAGCGTTCAGTCTCCAGGCAGTCCATCTCAGATTGATTCTATTTAGATGGTTGAAAGGACCCTGAGGTAGAGGGACCTGTCTCAGAAGCAGAGACCGTGATGGAAAGGATGACATGTCCACCAGATCTGCATACCAGGTCCTGCGTGGCTACGCAGGCGCTGTCAAAAACACCAAAGCCCTCTCCTGCTTGGTCTTGACCTCCGGAGGAAATCCCACTCCCCCGGAAGAAAAGTCTGACGACTTAGAAAATCCACCTCCCAGTTCTCAACACCTGGGATATGGATAGCTGATAGACAAGAGTGAGTCTCTGTCCAGTGAATTATTGTAAGACTTCTAACATCGCTAGGGAACTTCTGTTCCCCCTTGATGGCTGATGTAAGCCACAGTCGTGTATATTGTCCGACTGAGTATGATGTACCTCAGAGTTGCTAACTGAGGCCAAGTCTGAAGAGCATGGAATATCACTCCCAGTTCCAGAATATTTATTAGAAGGAGGGTCTCCTCCTAAGTCCACTATCCCTGAGCCTTCAGGGAGTTCCAGACTGCATCCCAACCTAAAAGGCTGGCATCTATTGTAACAATTGTCCCATCTGACCTGCGGAAGGTCATACCCTTGGACAGATGGACCCGACATAGTCACCAGAGAAGAGAATCTCTGGTCTCTTGGTCCAGGTTTAACAGGGGGACAAATCTGTGTAATCCCCGTTCCTCTGACTGAGCATGCATAGTTGCAGCGGTCTGAAATGTAGACGTGCAAACGGTACTATGTCCCTTGCCGCTACCATTAAGCCGATTTCATTCATGTACTGAGCCACCGAAGGGCGCGGATGGGATGAAAAAACACGGCAGAAATTTAGAAACTTTGACAACCTGGACTCCTTCAGGTAAATTTTAATTTCTACAGAATCTATCAGAGTCCCTAGGAGGGAAACCCTTGAGATTGGGGATAGAGAACTCTTTCCTTGTTCACTTTCCACCCATGTGATCTCAGAAATGCCAGTACTACGTCCGTATGAGACTGGGCAATTTGGATGTTTGACGCCTGTATCAGGATGTCGTCTAAATAAGGGGCCACTTCTATGCCCCGCGGTCTAAGGACCGCCAAAGCGACCCCAGAACCTCCATAAAGATTCTTGGGGCTGTAGATATCCCAAAGGAAAGAGCTACAAACTGGTAATGCCTGTCTAGAAAGGCAAACCTGAAAACGATGGTGATCTTTATGCATCACAATGTGAGGATAAGCATCCTTCAAATCCATTGTAGTCCTCTATTGACTCTCCTGGATCATAGTTAAGATGGTACGAATAGTTTCCATCTTAAATGACGGAATTCTGAGGAATTTGTTTAAGATCTTTAGATCCAAAATAGGTCTGAAGGTTCCCTCTCCTTGGGAACCACAAACAGATTTGAGTAAAAACTCTGTCCCTGTTCCTCTCTTGGAACTGGATGGATCTCGTACACAATGTAAGAATGCCTCCTTCTTTATCTGGTTTGCAGATAATTGTGAAAGGCGAAATCTCCCCTTTTTTTGGGGGGGAATCTTTGAAATCCAGAAGATATCTCTGGGATATAAATTCCAATGCCTAGGGATCCTGGGCATCTCTTGCCCACGCCTGGGCAAAGAATGAAAGTCTGCCCCCTATAGGATCCGTTACCGGATAGGGGTCCGTTCCTTCATGCTGCCTTAGAGGCAGCAGCAGGCTCCTTGGCCTGCTTATCTTTGTTCCAGGTCCGATTGTCTCCAGACCGCCTTGGACTGAGCAAAAATTCCCTCTTGTTTTGCCTTAGAGGAAGAGGATGCCACACCTGCCCTGAAGTTTTTAAAAGGTACGAAAATTAGACTTTTTTTTTTTGCCCTTGATTTAGACCTATCCTGAGGAAGGGCATGACCTTTTCCTCCAGTGATATAAGCAATAATCTCCTTCAAACCAGGCCCGAATAGGGTCTGCCCCTTGAAGGGAAGTTAAGTAGCTTATTTATTAAAGTCACGACAGCTGACCATGATATAAGCCATAGCGCTCTGCGCGCCAGTATAGTAAAAAACAGAATTCTTAGCCGTTAGTCTAGTCAAATGAACAAGGCATCAGAAAACAAAGGAATTGGCTAGCATAAGCTTGTCAAATATATTCATCCAATGGAGTCGCTTAACTGTAAAGCCTCATCAAGAGACTCAACCCAGAACGCCGCAGCAGCAGTGACAGAAGCAATGTATGCAAGGGGCTGCAGGATAAAACCCTGTTGAATAAACATTTTTTATCCATTGGATCTAAAAAGCACAACTGTCCTCGTCAGAGGTAGTGGTACGCTTAGCTAGAGTAGAAACTCTTCTCTCCACCTTAGGAACTGTCTGCCAGAAGTCCCGTGTTGTGGTAACTATTAGAAAACATTCTTCTAAAAAATAGGAGGGGAAGAGAACGGCACACCTGGTCTATCCCATTCCTTATTAAAAAATTTTTAGTAAACCTCTTTAGGTATTGGAAAAACATCAGTACACACCGGCACTGCATATTATTTATCCAGTCTACACAATTTCTCTGGCCCTGCGATTGTACACATTCATTCAGAGCAGCCAAAGCCTCCCTGAGCAACAAGTGGAGGTTCTCAAGCATAAATTTTAAATGTAGAAATATCAGAATCAGGTTAAATCATCTTCCCTGAGTCAAAAAAAAATCACCCACAGACTAAGCATATTGTGAGGTAGTATCATACATGGTTCTTAAAGCGTCTGTATGCTCTGTATCTACCCCCAGAGCTAACTGCTTTCCTTTAATTTCAGGTAGTCTGACTAATACTGCTGCCAGAATATTATTCACCACCTTTGCCATGTCTTGTAAAATAAACGCTATGATGTACTTGGCGCCATTTGAGCGTGAGTCCCTGAAGCGGGAGTCGAAGGGTCTGACACGTGGGGAGAGTTAGTCGGCATAACTTTCCCCTCGACAGAATCCCCTGGTAAAAGAAACGCTATGGGTGCCCTTGATGTACTTGGCGCCATTTGAGCGTGAGTCCCTAAAGCGGGAGTCAAAAGATCTGACACGTGGGGAGAGTTAGTCGGCATAACTACCCCCACGACAGAATCCTCTGGTGATAATGTTTTTAAAGACAAAAAATGATCTTTATTGTTTAACATGAAATCAGTACATCTGGTACACATTCTAAGATGGGGTTCCACCATGGCTTTAAAACATAATGAACACAGAGCTTCCTCTATGTCAGACATGTTAGAACAGACTAATAATGAGACTAGTAAGCTTGGAAAACACTTTAAATCAAGTTAACAAGCAAATATATAAAACGTTACTGTGCCTTTAAGAGAAACAAATTTTGTCAAAATTTGAAAAACAGTGAAAAAAAGGCAGTAAAACAAACGAAATTTTTACAGTACATGTAATAAGGTAACAGAGCATTGCACCCACTTGCAAATGGATGATTAACCCCTTAATGCAAAAAACAGATAAAAAAAAATAAATAAAAAAAAAATGACATAGACGTTTTTAAAAACAGACACAACAAACTGCCACAGCCAACAGTGGGAAGCTTCAGTTAACTGTTTCTATGCAAAATTTAAGCCAGCCATGTGGAAAAAACTTAGGCCCCAATAAGTTTTATCACCAAACATATGTTAAAAAACGATTAAACATGCCAGCAAACGTTTTAAAACACATTTTTACAAGAGTATGTATCTCTATTAATAAGCCTGATACCAGTCGCTATCGCTGCATTTAAGGCTTTACTTACATTACTTCGGTATCAGCAGTATTTTCTTAGTCAATTCCATTCCTAGAAAAATATTTTACTGCACATACCTTATCTGCAGGAAAACCTGCACGCCATTCCCCCTCTGAAGTACCTCACTCCTCAGAATGTGTGAGAACAGCAAATGGATCTTAGTTACGTCTGCTAAGATCATAGAAAAACGCAGGCAGATTCTTCTTCCAAATACTGCCTGAGATAAACAGCACACTCCGGTGCCATTTAAAAATAACAAACTTTTGATTGAAGAATAAACTAAGTAGAAAGCACCACAGACTCTCACGACCTCCTATCTATGTTGAGGCTTGCAAGAGAATGACTGAATATGGCAGTTAGGGGAGGAGCTATATAGCAGCTTTGCTGTGGGTGGACTCTTGCAGCTTCCTGTTGGGAAGGAGAATATATTCCATAAGTAATGGATGATCCGTGGACTGGATACACTTAACAAGAGAAAAAAGCCTCAGGCGTCTGCAGAATATGGGTGTTATGTTTGATATCTCTTAGTTTTTAAAACGAGGTTTCTTCTCATGAGGGACCTGAACCCCTATAAGATACCAGCTCACCATCACAGGATGGGGGAGGGCCCTCAAACAGCAGATGGGTGCCAAGCCGGCAAGTCAGGATCTCCGGGCCCATTAGAGTGAATCCTGGCAGGCACTTGTACCTCACAATGTCGCCTAGGGAAAGTGAAGAAAACTAAATATATTAAACTAATTGAGACATAATTAAATATAGATAATTGTAGCATAATTGTAGAATTTTTGTAATATACATGTATTAGCAAAAATGCTTCAAATAAAATCTATAGTTGTTCCAAATGTGTATGCACCGTGCACCAGCATTTTAAACACAGCACTTGTTCAGAGAGCCTAAAGTGCTTGCGCAATGAGGGAATGACTCAATTTGTAAATTGCTGACATGATACAAGCCCCCAATGGTGCTCTGAGCAGCTGCAGTATTTATGCTGGTGCACTGAGAATATCAAGCTATGCTTCACATGCAGGTGCAGAGAAAAATGTTAACACTAAAACAGTGATAACTTTGACTAGAAGCATTTTTGCCAATACATGTATATTGCAAATATGTTTCTATTCAAAGATTTATCAATGTTTATTTAAACTTTGACCAGAATGTCCCTTTAAGTTATATGATGTCTCTGGAACTACACTTGTTAGAATAAGATCATGAGGAAGACTAATGGCCAGATAATGAGTGGAGCGCAAACAGTTGTGCGTGAGCGATAAGGGTTTTATCATGGGTGTTTGCGCTTGTCGGGCTTATTACTTGTATTACGAGTTGAAAGTAAAAGTGATCCAGTTAACATAAATAACTCCTTAACTATGACATACACAGTGCGTTAAGAGTTTTCTTGTTTATAATAGTGCGGGTCCCACTTCAAGCAGCGGGACCGCAGTATTATACCTCCCTCCTTCCTGCTGGTCATAGGAAATAGCTATTAATAACACAATCCCCATAGAAAGACCTGTAGTATACCCTCTTAAGGGGTTAACAGGTAGTGCCCAGTACTGATAAAACTTTTTGTGAAGCAAATACAGGTCAAATGGTACTTTAATCCATTAGAGTAATAAGTCCATTGCACCTTCTAAAACAAACTTACGGCTAGATTACGAGTTTTGCATTATGAGCGGCTCGCTGCTAACTTGCAAGTTGTTTCCACCGCTCACCTCCCTATAGCGCTGGTATTACAGGTTTACAAAAACCCGGTGCTTGCAGGCAATATGGCAGCGTTGAGCTCCATACCGCACCCAAATACCAGCGCTGCTTTGAGCTGGTTTTACGTGCTTGTGCACGATTTCCCCATAGACATCAAGTCTGCTAAAAAAAAGCCTAACACCTGCAATAAAGGAGCGTAAAGCTCAGTAACGCAGCCCCATTGATTCCTATGGGGAAAGAAAATGTATGTTTACACCTAACACCCTAACATAAACCCCGAGTCTAAACACCCCTAATCTTCTGCCCCCAACATCGCCGCCACCTACCTACACTTATTAACCCCTAATCTGCCGCCCCTAACTTCGCCGCCACTATACTAAAGTTATTAACCCCTAAACCTAACCCTAAGTCTAACCCTAACCTACCCTAACCCTAACACCACTAACTTTAACATAAGTAAAATAAATCTAAATAAAAATGACAATTAATACCTAAATAATTCCTATTTAAAACTAAATACTTACCTGTAAAATAAACCCTAAACTAGCTACAATATAACTAATAGTTACATTGTAGCTATCTTAGGTTTTATTTTTATTTCACAGGTAAGTTTGTATTTATTTTAACTAGGTAGAGTAGTTAGTAAATAGTTATTAACTATTTACTAACTACCTAGTTAAAGAGACATAATACTCATATGCTAAATCACTTGAAACTGATGCAGTATAACTGTAAAAAGCTGTCAGGAAAATATCACCTGAGCATCTCTATGTAAAAAAGGAAGATATTTTACCTCACAATCTCCTCAGCTCAGCAGAGTAAGTTCTGTGTAAAAAGTTATACTTCACCTGCTCCCAGCTGCAGGTAAAAATAAAAAAAAATGAAGAGAAGAAATGAACAGCAGCCAATCAGCATCAGCAGTGCTGAGGTCATGAACTCTTACTGTGATCTCATGAGATTTGACTTAACTCTCATGAGATTTCATAGTAAGCTTCCTTTACCTGATTGGTGAAATAATATGAGAGTGCACGAGGCTCATCCCCTAAGATGTCCCAGGACAGACACACTAAAATGCTGCTTAGAAATCCTTTACAATGGGAGGTGGCTACTGAGGAACTTTTGAGGTAAAATATCTTTCTTTTTTACATAGAGATGTTCAGGAGATATTTTCTAGGCAGCTTTTTACAGCTATGCTGCATCACTTTCAAGTGTTTAAACATTTGGGTATTATGGCCCTTTAAACTAAATACAAATTTACCTGTGAAATAAAACCTAACCTGAGTTACACTAACACCTAACATTACACTACAATTAAATCAATTACATTAATTAAATACAATTAACTAAATTGCAAAAAAAATAAACACTAAATTACACTAAATAAAAAAGAAATTATCAAATATTTAAACTAATTACACCTAATCTAATAGCTCTATCAAAATAAAAAAAGTCCACACAAAATAAAAAAAAAACCCTAGCCTAAACAAAACTACCAATAGCCCTTAAAAGGGCCTTTTGCGGGACATTGCCCCAAAGAAATCAGCTCTTTTACCTGTAAAAAAAAAATACAAACAACCCCCAATGGTAAAACCCACCAGAGCATTTAGCTCTTTTTCAGCCCAAACTCTAAGCTAAAAATAAAACCCACCTAATAAACCCTTAAAAAACCTAACACTAATCCCCAAAGATCCACTTACAGTTTTTGAAGACCGGACATCCATCCTCAACGAAGCTGGGAGAAGTCTTCATCCAAGCGGCAAGAAGTGGTCCTCCAGGCGGGCAGAAGTCTTCATCCAGACGGCATCTTCTATCTTCATCCTTCCAACGCGGAGCGGCTCCATCTTCGAGATGGATCTTTAAGAATGAAGGTACCTTTAAGGGACGTCATCCAAGATGGCGACCCTTGAATTTCGATTGACTGATAGAATTCTATCAGCCAATCGGAATTAAAGTTGAAAAAATCCTATTGGCTGATGCAATCAGCCAATAGGATTGAGCTTAAATCCTATTGGCTGATCCAATCAGCCAATAGGATTGAGCTTGCATTCTATTGGCTGATTGGATCAACTTTAATTCCGATTGGCTGATATAATTATATCAGCCAATCGGAATTCAAGGGATGCCATCTTGGATGACATCCCTTAAAGGAACCTTCATTTTTCATTAACCGTCGAAAGAAGAGGATGCTCCACGCCGGTTGTCTTGAAGATGGCGCCTCTCCACATCGGAAGGATGAAGATAGAAGATACCGTCTGGATGAAGACTTCTGCCCGCCTGGAGGACCACTTCTTGCCGCTTGGATGAAGACTTCTCCCGGCTTCGTTGAAGATGGATGTTCTGTCTTCAAAAACTGTAAGTGGATCTTCGGGGGTTAGTGTTAGGTTTTTCTTAAGGCTTTATTGGGTGGGTTTTAGTTTTAGATTAGGGTTTGGGCTGAAAAATAGCTAAATGCCCTTTTAAGGGCAATGCCCATCCAAATGCCCTTTTCAGGGCAATGGGGAGCTTAGTTTTTTTAGATAGGATCTTATTTGGGGGGTTTGGTTGTGCAGGTGGTGGATTTAACTGTTGGGGGGTTGTTTGTATTTTTTTTTACAGGTAAAAGAGCTGATTTCTTTGGGGCAATGCCCTGCAAAAGGCCCTTTTAAGGGCTATTGGTAGTTTATCTTAGGCTGGGGGGGGTTATTTTGGGGGGCTTTTTTTATTATGATAGGGCTATAAGATTAGGTGTAATTAGTTTAAATATTTGATCATTTCTTTTTTATTTTGTGTAATTTAATGTTTATTTTTTTGCAATTTAGTTAATTGTATTTAATTAATGTAATTGATTTAATTGTAGTGTAAGGTTAGGTGTTAGTGTAAGACAGGCTAGGTTTAATTTTACAGGTAAATTTGTATTTATTTTACCTAGGTAGTTAATAAATAGTTAATAACTATTTACTAACTAGTCTACCTAGTTAAAATAAATACAAACTTACCTGTGAAATAAAAATAAAACCTAAGATAGATACAATGTAACTATTAGTTATATTATAGCTAGCTTAGGGTTTATTTTATAGGCAAGTATTTCGTTTTAAATAGGAATTATTTAGTTAATGATAGTAATTTTAATTTAGATTTATTTTAATTATGTTAAAGTTAGTGGGTGTTAGAGTTAGGGTTAGACTTAGGGTTAGGTTTAGGAGTTAATAACTTTAGTATAGTGGCGGCGATTTTGGGGGCAGCAGATTAGGGGTTAATTACAGTAATGTAGGTTGTGGCGATGTTAGGGACAGCAGATTAGGGGTTAATAATATTTAACTAGTGTTTGCGATGCGGGAGAACGGCGGTTTAGTGGTTAATATGTTTATTATAGTGGTGGCGATGTCGGGAGCGGCAGATTGGGGGTTAATAATTTTATTTTAGTGTTTGCGATGCGGGAGGGCCTCAGTTTAGGGGTTAATAGGTAGTTTATGGGTGTTAGTGTACTTTTTAGCACTTTAGTTATGAGTTTTATGTTACGGCTTTGTAACATAAAACCCATAACTACTGACTTTCAGTTTACGGTATAGATCTTGTAGTTATGGGCTGTACCACTCAATTTTTGGTCGGACAGGCAAACTCGTAATACCGGCGCTATGGTAGTCCCATTAAAAAAGGACTTTTTTAAAGCTGCGGTAGTTACGTTGCGTTACGGCCCAAAAAGTGTGCGGTACAGATATACCTGCAAGACTCGTAATAGCAGTGGTAGTGAAAAAGCAGTGTTATGAAGCTTTTTCACTCGTAACGCAAAACACGTAATTTAGCCATTAGAGAATAAGAGACTTGAGAGAGAACGTCAGAAAACCCAAGAAACACCATTCACCAAGGCTGCAAGATTCATTTTACAATTTTATACATTAACTTTGTCAGATAACACTTTTTCATTTTCTTTGCAAGATAGCAATAATTATGCTGAAAAGAAATATTACTTACTCGATAATGCTGAACTTTTCTTTCTTTTTTAGCTTTTAACAAAAAAATAATTTTTCTTAAATATCATAAAGAGATGTTATGGGCAATTTTATTGAGAGGCATCTGTTTGATTTCCTAGGAACTTGGACAAGTGAAAAGAAGGTAAAACATGTTATATCTAATATGAAGAACTGCCAACGGCGTATTAACTTGCTGCTTAAGGGAAATATTTCCTATCAAGAATTCCTTTCATTTGAGACTAAAAAGAGCTTATTCAGTAAATCTGAAGGTAATTTTGAAGAGGTGTTTCCAAGTGCAGCTCAGTTTAATTCACTGTCCCTCTGAGTTTCTTCCAAAAACTTTAAAGGGACATTCCGGTCAAAATTTAAATGCACGTAGATGAATTACATCTTTTAATAAAAACATATTTGTTATATACATGCACTAGCAAAAATGCTTCTAGTAAAAGTTATCACTGTTTTATTGTTAATATTTTTCTCTGCACATGCATGTGAAACATAGCTAGATATTGTCAGTGCACCAGCATTTTAAATACTGAAGCTGCTCAGAGCGCCAGTGGGGCTTGTATCATGTCAGCAATTAAAAAATTGAGTCATAACCAGATGGTACAAACACCTTGGGAGTGCTGTGTTTAAAATGCTGGTGAACGGAGCATACTTGAATACATTTTTGAAACAGCTATATATTTTATTAGAAGCATTTTTTATAACACGTATATTGCAAAAATGCTTCTATTCACAACTGAAATGCATCCATGTGGATTCCAATTTTGGCTGGAATATCCCTTTAAGTAATTTAACAAGCAGCAGGATCCTACGTAAGATGAGTGATACTTTGAGGCATATTTAAAAAATGTCTTGCGGACCAGATCTGACAGTGCGGATCAGGTCCGCAAGACATCGTTGAATGCGGAGAGCGTTTTAAGATTGCAACACCACCCCCTGCTGACTCGTGGCCAATGGGCCGCCAGCATGGGGTGTCAATTAACCCGATTGTACTCGATCGGGTTGAATTGTTGCGATTCCTGTCCGCCTGCTCAGAGCAGGCGGACAGAGTTATGGAGCAGCGGTCTTTGTGACTGCTGCTTCATAACTGCTGTTTCTGGCGAGTCTTCAGACTCGCCAGAAACACGGGCCGTCAATCTCCTTTCGGAGCTTGATAGATAGGCCCCAATGTCTCTTGTTTTGCATGGCAAACTTTGAGTCAGTCTAAAGTTTAAGAACTTGGGCTTTGCACAAGGGAAGAATACAAAGATAATTTGGAGACCATGGATCATCTATCTATCTACTTCTAGAGTATTTACAGTTTAGGCTTTTGCCTAATTGGTTTGTGGTAATTTCAGACTAACATGTAGATATAATGTAAATACTTTGATATTAATGTTGTAGTCAATTATTAACCTTTGTATCAGTCAAACAGATAGTTATGAAAATTGAGGAAGTTTAATTGTTGACTGAAATAAAGTAGGTTTTACCTTTCATACATTAGGACTCATAAACATATTTGTGTTTTCTATTTTTGTCCTCTGTGAGAATTTCAATCACATCTCCTTATAACTCATTCTATTGCTCTGTATAACCTCTCCCTAAAACCCTTTAATTTCCCTATAATCTCTCTTACCATTGTAGGAGCAGGCAGCCTTTCTATTTACTCCTCTCGTAAATAAACCATATTAATGTTATTTTCTCCATTATCTATCTTTCTTACGCTTGTCCTATTAAAAAATTCTACAAATTTTTCTTCTGACGATTCTAGTTATGTTCACTACAATATTTACCCATCAGAAACTCCTCACTGCCAGAGAGGACCTCTCCATTGGACACAGTTGTTGGAGGTTTGCATTTCCTAAGCCGATAACCTGAGAGAAACAAGAAAATGGAACAAGAAGTTTGTAGGCAGTTATATATAATAATAGTTTTTTTAAGGAAGAATGCACATCACATACTAATATAACCAAACTGTACAATATTAATTTGCTACATTTGAACTTTGAGAAACATAACAATTAGTTAGACACAGTATTTGTGATCACTGTTTACTGGAGGTTTGGTACATAGAAGTGGGATTTATTCTACAGCAACCAGAACCCATTCCCATCTGTAAGATTCTGCCAACTGACCATAGAAGTATAGAGCAAAGATCCCTCCATTGGCAGCATCACTGTGAAAGTTCAGAAGAACTTGGTGGGAGGAACTCAGGGTGAACCTTTTCTGAGAGCTGCTGGTAAAGACTCCCAGTTGTGGATCTGACTGTTGAGGACCATCCCTGAAAAACAGCAATACAAATAATGAGTTATGAAAGAATCTGAGGATCTGTGATGACCAGGTATGCTTTCAGTATAGCTATATTTAAATGATCAAAGTAGAACTAAAGCTCCATAGTCACTATGTGGTACTCCAATACATTTTTACTAGCAATCCAATCTTTTAAAATTAATATTGTATTATTTATGTATATAAACCATTGCTCTTTTTTTACATAAATACAGTCTCTCTCTCTCTCTCTCTCTCTCTCTCTCTCTCTTATTTTTTATAATTTCCAGGAAAAAAATCAACCACACTTTTGGAGCCCCCTGCTTTAAAAACAACCAAAATACTTTACATGACAGACAAAAAAAGCACATGTATGCTTTTCAAGTTTTCACACAATAAAATAGCAGCACTCAGTGATCCATAAAGTTTAATGAAAAATAAAATAAACGTGGACATTAAAAAAAGTGTTCACTGCCGTTGTTCACTGTGCCAATAGCTGCTATTTTATTGCGTGAAGACATGGAGGGTAAAATACTTAAGTTTAGCCACTGCACTGACAATGAATAATGCTGGGCTGAAGTTTTTGCTCTTTGACACTTTTGTTTTGCTTTTGAAATTCATGTAGCACCTGTAATTTATTTTCTATTTGCTTGTGTCACCACAAGGGTTCTATTAATGTTATGTATTGATAGAAGAAGAATAAAAAAACACCATGTGTGGCTCTGAAAGCATCTCAAGATTAACCGATTATGCTCAAGGAACGATACTACAACTAATTTGAAAAATGCTAATCCTTAGCAGTTAGCTTCTATTACTATCAGAAGGATGTGACACCTAAGGGTTTGTAGATACCGTATTAAGAATATAGAACTCTGTCATTGTCTGTAAGATACCATGTTATGAGCATACAACTCATTGTAAGTCTATTTATTATTATTATTATTATCATTGGTTATTTGTAGAGTGCCAACAGATTCTGCAGTGCTAAAAACATATGCGGTATACAAGGTAACATTTATAGGGATAAATGGGTAGAGGACCCTGATGAGAGTCTCACTGTTGCAGTCAGCTCTTATGAAGATGATCTGCAAACAGTTGGGCTCTTAGGCTTACATGCTAAGGGGGTTCATGGCGGATAGTAATGGAGCAGAGGAACTGGTATTAGGAAAGGTTAGTGTAGGTTGTATGCATCCCTGAACAGTACAGTCTTTAGCTTGAAAACTAGGGGAGAGTCTTGTGGAGCGTTCCACAAGATGGAAGCCAGTCTGGAGAAGTCCTGTAAACGGGAATGTGAAGAGGTAACAAGAGAAGAGGAGAGTAGGAGGTCATGAGCAGAGCGAAGGGGACGGGCGGGAGAATATTTGGAGACAAGGGGGTCAATTTAGCAAGCTCTGCTGCTCCATAACCTGTCTGCCTGCTCTGAGGCGGCGGACAGAAATCAACTCGATCAAATACGATTGGGTTGATAGACACCCAATCTGCAGGGGGCACCACGAATCTGCAGGGGGCGGTATTGCACCAGCAGTTCACAAGAACTGCTGGTGCAGTGATAAATGATGACAGCATATGCTGTCTGCATTTATCAATGTGCAGCGGACAAGATACGCTACATTGTATCATGTCCGCTCCACTATAATAAATTGACCCCAAGATCTAAGATATAGGGGTAAGCAGTGCAGTTGAGGGCCTTGTATGTAATCCTGGAGGCAAGAGGAAGCCAGTGAAGGGATTGGCAGAGAGGTGCAGCAGATGAAGAGCGACGTGTAAGGAAGATGAGCATGGCAGAGGCATTCATTATGGATTGTAAAGGAGCCAGACGGCAGCTAGGGAGACCAGAGAGGACGGAGTTGCAGGAAGTGGCAGGATTTAGCCAAGGACTGGAAGTGAGGAGTGAAAGAAAGATCTGAGTCAAATGTGACCCGAAGACATTGGGCATGCCGGGTAGGGGTAATGATGGATTTGTAAACAGTTATAGAGAGATAGGAGGTGGAGATTTTAGAAGGAGGGAAAATAAGACTATAAATTTATTTTTAAATCTTTTATTTAACATTTTCATCCACACAGAATACATTTTAATAACAAGATTAACAAGATTATCTCACTGGTAAGGATATCTATTGTTGTCAAAAGGCATGTACAATACGGAAACATAATTTAGGAAGTATAAGACTTGCATGGAACAGTAGAATATTTCACCTGATAACAATAAAATCACACACATATATATATATATATATATATATATATATATATATATATATATATATATATATCTCAAATAGAAGGAAAATAAGTAAAAAGTAATTAAGGAAGAAAAAGAAAGATGCCTCTCTGTCGGATCACTAGCTTTTGTCACTAAAAGTGTTCGGATATTGAAACAGTAATCATACCCTAGAATGCCCTGTCCTTTTCTTATATGGAAGTCACCATTCTAACATACTGTGGAACATCATGTACTATCATATTCTAGAAAATAAAAGTGAGAGGATTCAATCTTGACAGTAAACCCTCCCACCTCTGTCATGATTGGTTAATCTCTTAACTAATCATGATATTCATAAAAAATCCATAAATAGAATGGGACAACAGAACAGCTTTAGACTGATGGCAAGAGGGAAGAGCTGTTAAAAGAAAATAGAGAGAAAGACATAATTTATGTAAGAACTTACCTGATAAATTCATTTCTTTCATATTGGCAAGAGTCCATGAGCTAGTGACGTATGGGATATACAATCCTACCAGGAGGGGCAAAGTTTCCCAAACCTCAAAATGCCTATAAATACACGCCTCACCACACCTACAATTCAGTTTAATGAATAGCCAAGTAGTGGGGTGATAGAAAAAAGGAGTAAAAAGCATCAAAAAAGGAATTGGAAATATAATTGTGCTTTATACAAAAAAACAACCACCATAAAAAGGGTGGATCTCATGGACTCTTGCCAATATGAAAGAAATGAGTTTATCAGGTAAGTTCTTACATAAATTATGTTTTCTTTCATGTAATTGGCAAGAGTCCATGAGCTAGTGATGTATGGGATAGTAATACCCAAGATGTGGAACTCCACAGAAGAGTCACTAGAGAGGGAGAGATAAAATAAAAACAGCCATTTTCCGCTGAAAAAAAATAAAACCACAACCAAAAGAATAAGTTTTTCTCATAAACACAAAAGAAAAAACTTAAAACATAAGCAGAGGAATCAAACTGAAACAGCTGCCTGAAGAACTTTTCTACCAAAAACTGCTTCCGAAGAGGCAAATACATCAAAATTAGAATTTAGTAAATGTATGCAAACAAGACCAAGTCGCTGCTTTGCAAATCTGATAAACTTAAGCTTCATTCTTAAAAGCCCACAAAGTGGAGACTGATCTAGTAGAATGAGCTGTGATTCTCTGAGGTGGGGCCTGACCAGACTCCAAATAAGCATTATGAATCAAAAGCTTTAACCAAGATGCCAAGGAAATGGAAGAAGTTTTCTGACCTTTCCTAGAACCAGAAAAGACAGCAAATAGACTAGAAGTCTTCCAAACTCAATACTAAATCTTACTAGAAACAGATTTATGAGCCTGTAACATAGTATCAATCACTAAGTAAGATAAAACCTCTATGACTAAGCACTAAGCGTTCAATTTCCATACCTTCAAATTTAACGATTTGAGATCCTGATGGAAAAACAGTCCTTGAGACAGAAGGTCTGGAATTAAAGGAAGTGGCCAAGGTTAACAACTGGACATCCGGATAAGGTTCACATACCAGAACCTGTGAGGCCATGCTGGTGCTACCAGAAACTCAAACGAATGTTCCATGATGATCTTGGAGATCACTCTTGGAAGAAGAACAATAGGTGGAAAGATATAAACACATCTGGATGGAGCGACCACTCCCCCGGATGTAAAGTCTGATGGCTGAGATAATCCGCTTCCCAATTGTCTACACCTGGGATATGTACCGCAGAAATTAGACAAGAGCTGGATTCTGCCCAAGCTAGTATCCAAGATACTTCTTTCATAGCTAGGGGACTGCAAGTCCCACCCTGATGAATGACATATGCCACAGTTGTGATATTGTCTGTCTGAAAACAAATGAATGGTTCTCTCTTCAACAGAGGCCAAACCTGAAGAGCCCTGAAAATAGCACTGAGTTCTAAAATATTGATTGGTAACCTCGCCTCTTGAGATTTCCAAACCCCTTGTGCTGTCAGAGATCCCCAGGCAGCTCCCCAACCTGAAAGACTTGCATCTGTTGTGATTACAGTCCAAGTTGGACGAACAAAAGAGGCCCCTTGAATTATACAGTGGTGATCTAACCACCAAGTCAGAGAAAGTTGAACATTGGGATTTAAGGATATTAATTGTGATATCTTTGTATAATCCCTGCACCATTGCTTCAGCATACAAAGCTGGAGAGGTCTCATATAAAAACGAGCAAAGGGGATTGCGTCCGATGCTGCAGTCATGAGACCTAAAACCCCCATGTACATAGCTACTGAAGGGAATGATTGATACTGAAGGTTCTGACAAACTGAAACAAATTTAATTTGTCTCTTTTCTGTTAGAGACAGAGTCATGAATACTGAATCTATCAGGAAACCTAAAAAGGTGACCCTTGTCTGAGGAATCAAGGAACTTTTTGGTAAATTGATCCTCCAACCATGTCTTTGAAAGAACAACACTAGTTGATTTGTGTGAGATTTGGTAAAATGTAAAGACTGAGCTAGTACCAAGATATCATCCAAATAAGGAAACACTGCAATACCCTGTTCTCTGATTACAGAGAGTAGGGCACCGAGAACTTTTGAAAACATTCTTGGAGCTGTCGCTAGGCCAAATGGAAGAGCGACAAATTAGTAATACTTGTCTAGAAAAGAGAATCTCAGAAACTGATAGTGGTCTGGATGAACCGGAATATGAAGATATGCATACTGTAAGTCTATCTTATATAATGACCTTGCTGAACAAAAGGCATAATAGTCCATATAGTCAACATTTTGAATGTTGGCACTCTTACAAAACGGTTCAAAATTTTCAGATCCACAACTGGCCTGAAAGAATTTTCTTTCTTTGGGACAATGAATAGATTTGAATAAAACCCCAGACCCTGCTCCTAAAATGGAACTGGAATAATTACCCCTGAAAGCTCTAGATCTGAAACACACTTCAGAAAGGCCTGAGCCTTCACTGGATTTGCTGAAACGCGTGAGAGAAAAAACCTTCTCACAGGAGGTCTTACTCTGAATCCTATTCGATACCCTTGAGATACAATGCTCTGAATCCATTGATTTTGGACAGAATCTGCCCAAATATTTTGGAAAAATTTTGATCTGCCCCCACCAGCTGAGCTGGAATGAGGGCCGCACTTTCATGCAGACTTGGGGGCTGGCTTTGGTTTTTTAAAAGGCTTGAATTTATTCCAACTTGAAGAGGGTTTCCAATTGGAACCATATTCTTTGGGGGAAGGATTGGCTTTCTGTTCCTTATTCTGTCAAAAAGAACGAAAATGATTAGAAGCCTTAGATTTACCCTTAGATCTTTTATCCTGAGATAAAAAAAACTCCCTTCCCCCCAGTAACAGTTGCAATAATTGAATCCAACTGAGAACCAAATAAATTGTTACCTTGGAAAGAAAGAGATAGTAATATAGACTTAGATACCATGTTAGCTTTCCAATATTTAAGCCACAAAGCTTAAACATCAATTTTGATGATATCAAAAATAGCATCACAGATAAAATGATTAGCATGTTGAAGCAAGCGAACAATGCTAGACAAATCAGGATCTGTTTCCTGTTGCTCTAAACTTTCCAACCAAAAAGTTGATGCAGCTGCAACATCAGCCATAGAAATGGCAGGCCTGAGAAGATAGCCAAAATATAAATAAGCTTTCCTTAGATAACATTCAAGTTTCCTATCTAAAGGGTCCTTAAAAGAAGTACTATCTTCCATAGGGATAGTAGTACGTTTGGCAAGAGTAAAGATAGCCCCACCAACTTTGGGGATTTTTTCCCAAAACTCCAATCTATTTCATTCCTTTGAAATCATATCAGAAATAGCATCAGGAACTGGAAAAACCTCTAGAGTAACCACAGGAGGTTTATAAACAGAATTTAAACATTTACTAGTTTTAATATCAAGAGGACTAGTTTCCTCAATATCCAATGTAATCAACACCTCTTTTAACGAATATACTCCATCTTAAAGAGATAAGTAGATTTGTCAGTGTCAATATCTGAGGTAGGATCTTCTGAATCAGATAGATCCTCATCATGAGAAGTTTTAAAAGACCTTTTACATTTATTAGAAGGCAGAATAGCAGACAAAGCCTTCTGAATCGCATGAGCAATAACATCTTTTATATTCACAGGGATATCATGTACATTAGATGTTGAAGGAACAACAGGTATTATACTAGTACTGATGGATATATTCTCTGGATGTAAAAGCTTATCATGACAACTATTACATAATACAGCTGGAGATATAATCTCCGCTAACTTACAACAGATACACTTATCTTTGGTAGAACTGTTATCAGGCAGCAGGATCAGATTGAGACATCTTGCAAATGTAAGAGAAAAAACAACATATAAAACAAAATTATCAATTTCCTTATATGGCAGTTTCAGGAAAAAAAATGCAAACAGCATAGCCATCTGAGCATAGAAAAAGGCAAGAGACATATAGGAAGAGGGGTTTAAATTATTAAATTATTTGGCGGCAAGTATGACGAGCAACGCAAAATGAAATTTTTTGGTGCTAACATCCTGAAATGATGCAACTCGCGTCATGGCAGATGCAACCTTGTGCAAGGAACCTGGCATCAACTAAGACACCAGAAATGGTGAATTTGCGTCACCGAACATACTTTCGCGCCAAAAAAAATCTCGTACCAAGAATGATGCAATCGATATTAGCATTTTGCGGCCTCGCAAGCCTAATATTGCCCGCAAAAATTAATGAAAACAGTCAATTTTAAGAAAAGACTATACCCCAGGTAAGAAAAAATAACTTCCTAAGTATGTTTTCCCAATTTTGAAACTGATAGTCTGCAAAAGGAAATATACATAAACCTGACTCATGGCAAATATAAGTACAATACATATTGTGATGAGAGTGGGAAGTGACGTCACCAGATTGGGGGTGGGGCTTAGTTTGACTGTGGCGCAGTTAGTTAGTGAGATCAATGCTACCAGATGTATATTCCCATGCTCTACAATAAAATAGAGTTGTACTATCTTTGCTGTGTCCTGCATGTTTCCTGCATCTCATGACATGGTGTCAGATGTTCTTGCCTGCGCTTCTGTTTCCTGATCGATGACGATGTCAAAGTTTACCCCACCTGAGCCTTTTGATTTCTCTCAGCCTGCAGCTTGGCCCACATGGCGTCAGCGGTTTCAGCACTTCAGGATTGCTTCCAAGCTGGACAAGGAGAGTGGTGAAGTACAAGTTAATTCTCTTTAATACTCTATGGGGAAAGATGTGGAACCAGTGTTCAATGCTTTTACTTTCCATGAAGGGGAAGAATTTGACTGAAATAGTTATGAATAAACTCAGTGCCCACTTTGTGCCCAAAAGAAATGTGATTCATGAGAGGGCTTGTTTTCACAAACGTGCTCAGCGTGTGGGAGAATCTGTGCAGTCATTTGTGCGCAGCCTGTAAGAACTAGCTGAATTCTGTGAGTTTGGTGTTGCTAAAGAAGAGCACATCAGAGACAGAATAGTTATTGGAATTGCAGATGCTGAAGTCTCACTGAAGCTACAGTTAGAGTCTGATTTAACATTAGATAGGGCTATTAGGATGGCCCGCCAGAGTGAACTGGTGAAAAAGCAAAGCGCTGATCTGAGGTCTGAGAGTATTGTGGATGAAGTGCAGCAGTTCAGGAGAGCTGCTATTGAAAGGCACAGTGTGAGCGGTAGACCTAAGACAACAGTTAGGCCTAGAAGTGGATGGGCGCAGCATGCCCGATGCATACGGTTCAACCGTGCCCATGATCAGAGTGTCATATGCCCTGCTAAAGACAAAAGATGTAGAAAATGTAATGGGCCATTTTGAAGTGGTGTGTAAGACTGAATATATTAAGGAGATGCAGGTGGATAGCGACCAGGAGGGCCAAGAAGTGTCCTTTGTGGGGTCTGTTGTTGAATGGCCGGGTTCAGAAGATGATTGGAGGGTTACTCTTACTGTAATGGGAGCCAAAGTTGCCTTTAAGATTGACACAGGATCAGACATCATTGTAATGTCTCTTGCAGCGTCCATAAAACTGCCTCGACAGCCCCAGCTGGCGAAAGTTACAACAAAAGTCCATAGTCCTGGTGGCCGCATTGATTGTGCGGGGAAATTTCTTGCCAGCTGCGTGTACAAGCAAAGGAAATTCACCATGTGGGTGCATGTGATTAGAGGTCAATGTGTTAACAACTTATTGAGCAGAAAAGCAGCCTGTGGTTTGGGCCTAGTAGCCAGAGTAAATGAGATCACAGAAGATATGTTTGGTGAATTGGGCCTACTGAATTGCAACCCAGTCCATATATTATTTAAAGGTGATGCAGTCCCATACAGCATTACCATTCCCCGTAGAATTCCATTCCCACTCATGTCTGAAGTGGAGAAGGAGCTTCTGTGTATAAAGAATATTATTAAAGAGTTATTGAAGAGGTTGTTGAAGCAACTGACTGGTGTGCCCCCATTGTGCCTGTTGCGAAGAAAAACGGGAAGGTACGAAGGTGCGTGGACTTGAAAAGGCTGAATGAGGCAGTGAAGAGAGAGAGATATGTGCTTTCGACACTTGAAGACATAGATCCGAAACTGGCGGGGGCGAAGTTCTTCTCTACATTGGATGCTTCTAGTGGCTTCTGGCAGATACCTCTAGATCCAAAGTGCCGCAAACTGACTACCTTCATTACACCAGTAGGTCGGTTTTGTTTTTGCAGACTCCCCATCGGGATATCCTTTGCCTCTGAAATCTTCCAAAGAGAAATGAGTTCTCTCCTAAGAGACCACGTGGGCACGGCAGTCGTCATGGATGACATCTTAGTGTATGGTCTACATTGGAGGAACATGATCAGCGATTGAGCTGTGTGCTGCAGACTATCAGAGAGTCCGGGCTGAAGCTAAACAAAGAGAAATGCCATTTTGGGAAAGCTGAGTTATGTTACTTTGGGCATATCATCAATGGGGATGGCATCAAGCCAGACTCCGAGAAAATTTGTGCTATTGAGCAGATGAAAAATCCTTCTGATGTACATGAGCTGAGACAAATATTGGGCCTTGTAAATTATGTGGGCAGGTTCCTCCCAGATTTATCCACAATACTACACCCTATCACAGAGTTGCTAAAGAAAGATGTTGCCTGGGTCTGGGGACCTTCACAGGAAGAATTTTTTATGCAGGTCAAGTCTCTGCTGGGGTCTGCCCCAGTGTTGGAGTTCTACAACCCTTCCAAAAAGACTGTGCTTAGTGCTGATGCGAGCAGTTATGGGTTAGGGGACGCCCTCCTGCAGCTGAATGAAAACAAACTACAACCCATAGCCTACTGTTCCCGTACACTGACGGCTGCTGAGTCAAAATACGCCCAAATTGAGAAAGAGTGCCTGGCTGCAGTTTGGGCCTGTGAGCGCTTTTAGCGTTACCTAGTGGGTTTAGAGAAATTTAGTCTGGAGACTGATCATAAACTGCTAGTCCCTCTAATCAACTCCTATGATATTGACAAAACACCCCTAAGATGCCAGAGACTTCTAATGAGGCTGCTCAGATTCAACCTTCAGGGAGTGCATGTGCCGGGGAAACAACTGGTTGTGGCAGATACACTATCCAGGCTCCCACTGGCTGCTGCTGAAGAGTCTTAATCAGAATCGGATGTGAAAGTGTATGTAAATTCAGTTCTGGCCTCTAAGTCCATTTCTTCAGGGAAACTAGAACAAATAAAGAAAGAGACATATTTAGATACAGACCTTCAAGAAGTTATAAAGTACCTAAAAGAAGGTTGGCCCGAGAGTAGAGCAGCCTAGATGTCTTAAAGTTCATACCAGTCAGAGAGGTCGCAGCTCACGGAGCTGGATTGGTTGGTGCTGTTCCGGGACCACATTTTTATTCCTGTCAGCATGAGGCAGGAGATGTTAAACAGGATTCACGATGGCCACTTAGGCATTACAAAGTGCAGAGAAAGGGCAGCTATGGCTGTATGGTGGCCTGGGATCAGTTCCGACATTGCAAGTCATGTGTCTAAATGTGCCTTTTGCCGGGAACGCCGGGCTACTCAGAGAAGGGAGCCCTTAATTTCTACTCCGCTGCCTGCAGGCCCGTGGCAGAAAGTAGCTGCTGATTTGTGAGAACTCCATGGGAAAAAGTTCCTAGTCGTGATCGACTACTATTCCAGGTATTTGGATATTGCACCTTTGAATTAAATCACAAGTCAAGCCGTTATCACTCATCTCAAGAGCTTGTTCGCCCGATGGGGCATACCAATGGAGTTGGTGAGTGATAACAGAATGCTGTTCTTTCAGCAGAGAATATGATTTTATACATTCCACAGGCTAATGGAATGGCTGAAAGGGCAGTTCAAACAACAAAATTAATTTTAAAGCAATCTGAGCCGTACCTGGCCCTCTTGTCCTATAGGGCAACTCCCATTTAAGCCACAGGGTTTAGCCTGGCACAGCTGATGCTAGGACGCCAGATTCGCACCACCTTACCCTCTGTGGGTGTCTTCTAGCCAACTAGCTCTATTCCTTGGGACGAAGTCCTTAGGAGGGATGAAGAGGCAAAAAGGTACTATCGATTCTTCTACGACAGGAGACATTCTGTGAGGCCCTTGCAGGAGCTGAATGCAGGGCAAAGTGTCAGAATTAAACTGGATGATGAGAAGAAATGGGAGACGTCTGCTACGGTAATTGGATTCTCTCCAGAACCAAGGTCTTATGTAGTCCTTACTGATGGAGGGACAGTTACACGCCATAATCGAAAACATCTTCAGCCTGTACCTGAGAGTTTGGAACTGGATGCCTCAGTACTGCTGCCGAAGGGATCCCCTGTTTTAAAAGGGGTACCTTCCCCTCAGCAAGATCACAGCAGGGATATGTCTTTGCCTCCAGCAGACTCTCATTCACCTTCTTCTGTATCAGAGGACAGTTCATGTAGAGTTACATCAAGCGAAAGAGTGGTGAAACTTCCGGCCCGATATCGGGATTAACTTTAGTTAGAACAGTGACTAGAAGTATGGGCAGAATAATCCCATGGTCACTGTGGACTAGGGTAGTCTACCCAGATGTTCAAGTCAGGATGTAATTAATGTTGTTTATATTTTCTGTAACTTGTTATTTGTTATATACTATACAAAACTGTTGTTGTATACCTTGTTATTTGTTATATTCAAATGAAAAAAATGTATGCTTCGTCCTTTGAAAAGGGGGAAGATGTGATAAGAGTGGGAAGTGACATCACAAGATTGGGGGCGGGGCTTAGGTCCGTTTGTCTGTGTCGCAGTTAGTTAGTGAGATCAATGCTACCAGATGTATATTCCCATGCTCTACAATAAAATAGAGTTGTACCATCTTGCTGTGTCCTGCATGTGTCCTGCATCTCATGACACATATATTTAGAACTTTACATTAATACATAGAGTGCCAAACCATAGCTGAGAGTGTCTTAAGTACTGAAAATATACTTACCGAAAGACACCCATCCACATATAGCAGATAGCCAAACTAGTACTGAAACAGTTATCAGTAGAGGTAATGGAATATAAGAGTATATAGTTGATCTGAAAAGGGAGGTAGGAGATGAATCTCTATGAACGATAACAGAGAACCTATGAAAAGATTTCCTGCGAGAAAAACCATATAATTCAATAGGTGATACTCTCTTCACATCCCTCTGACATTCACTGTACTCTGAGAGGAATCAGGCTTCAAAATGCTGAGAAGCGCATATCACGGAAGAAAATCAAGCACAAACTTACTTCACCACCTCCATAGGGAGGCAAAGTTTGTAAAACTGAATTGTGGGTGTGGTGAGGTGTGTATTTATAGGCATTTTGAGGTTTGGGAAACTTTGCCCCTCCTGGTAGGATTGTATATCCCATATGTCACTAGCTCATGGGCTCTTGCCAATTACATGAAAGAAATTAAGTTTCTATTTGTTTTGTTTTTTAATATTGGTGGGGAAATCTGGCCTGGGGAGCCCTCTCATTATACCAGAAGTGTTGGAACTTTTATCATCTTCAATGTAAAAAAGGATTATTTCATCAATGTCTGATGCGGCATTCTATGGAGTATACTTTACATCTTCCAGTGTAATAAGGATACTTGTGTATAAGAGTATATTTGTAAGCACTAACTTGGTAGCAAATATCCAACATACTAAGAAAAAAAGATTTCTTCAAGGTATAACATACAATTTATATAATTTTATTGCATTTTTTGGCAGAGTATAAAGACATTACAAAGCATAATTAGAGTAATATAATATTACTACTACAATAAAGCTATACTAAAATACTGACTTATTTTCTGAAAATGTGGTTTGTTTCCTCTGCTGGTTAATATGAATGTAGTTTAAAGGTTTAATACCAATTAGTATGTGTTAATTAGGCAATGAGAAATACATTTGTGAAACTTTAATAATAAAAAAGATGTCACACTGTTTCTGGTCACCTTTGTTTGAAACATGCTGGTAATTAGTATATTTAATTATGTAACCTAAAATCACATTAGTTGGGACTGCAAACTCTTGTTGTTGATCTAAAAATCATAATTTGTGAAACTAAGATCTTCCTGGGAAAAACAATTCTAAAATTGTAGAATTCAAAAAGATTTGTACCTGCCCCTAACCAGATCAGTGACCAGTTCAGCTTCAGTGAAAACAATGGACGCAATTCTATTGCGCAAACATTAACTTCCTGCCACCTAGAATGCTACCGTTAATGATACTGACATCACAAAACTATTTTAAAAACATAACAAAACAAATGTTGGGAGCTCTGTTTAATAATTCCACACTGTTGTATTAATTATAATAGTATTTCTAAAGTCAAAAAATATTCCATGACCCTTAACAAGACACAACAATCATTCATTAGACATATGCACAATAATTCAAATTACTAGCTCTCTTCAAAATTATTAAGTGAAATATGGTGAAATGTGCGTTAAATACAGACACCCACTTTTCAAAATCATGCAGAACAAGATAAATAAAAGGTGTATGTTGTCACTTAGCCACACTTTCCACAAATATAGATTGTTGCAAGAAACAATTTGGGCTTACATATTTCATGCCCCTATCGGGTGTATTTTGTGAAATTGCATCTTCCACACAAATCTACACCTAATCATGCTGCAAACGTTCTTCATCAGTTCGCTGCAAATGCTTTTTTTTTCATCAAGGATGCAAGCAGTGCTAAAATAGCAGCAAATACCAGAAAACAATTTCTGAGGTGGCAGACAGCAATCAGCTTGATCGAATACGATCGGGTTGATTGACACCCCCTGCTAGCGGCCGCAAATCTGCAGGGGCGGCATTGCACCAGCAGTTCACGAGAACTGCTGGTGCAATGATAAATGCCTATAGCGTATGCTGTCTGCATTTATCGATGTGCGGCGGACATGATACGCTACATCGTATCATGTTTGTCCGCACAATAATAAATTGACCCCTTGTCTTGTTTTGTGTAAAAATTGTGCTTAGTTCCAGGCTCTCTAAATAGACCAAAAAGCAAAATATGTTACCTTAGTTTTCAAAATGCTGCAAATTGCCCAAAACCAGTTATTTGATTTGCAACATTTGCAGCAATTAGCTTTTTGGCCTCTCTAGGGACAATTTTACACAAAAACAAAAGGTGTTATAAGTTATTTTATTGTTGATTATATTTAAAATATGAATTATCTAAATTTTGTGCATGTGTCTGCACATAAAGACTACCCCTCTCAGCTTTTTGACACTTAAAGGGACACTAAACCCAATTTTTTTCTTTAATGATTCAGGTAGAACATGAACTTTTAAGCAGCTTTCTAATTTACTCCTATTATCAATTTTTCTTTGTTCTCTTGCTATCTTTATTTAAAAAGCATGAATGTAAAACTTAAGAGCCGGACCATTTTTGGTTGAGAACCTGGGTTATGTTTGCTTATTGGTTTGCTAAATGTAGCCACCAATAAGCAAGCGCTATCCAGGGTGCTGAACCTAAAATAGGCAAGCTCCTAAGCTTTAAATTCCTGCTTTTTAAATAAAGATAGCAAGAGAACAAAGAAAAATTAATAGTAGGAGTAAATTTGAAAGCTGATTAAAATTGTTCATGAATGAACAAATTTGGGTTTAGTATCCCTTTAAGCTGAACAGATGATAAACAGCTAGGGATGTGTGCACAATCTCAGGCTGCTCTCCGAACAGAAAAAATAGTTATATCCAAAGGGGTTGTGGTATAGTAAGCGTCATGCTCAAGGAGAGTTAACTGTAGTTCTAGGGTCTTCTGGAGCCTTCTAACAGGCTATACTTTTAGTTGACAGCACATGTTCAGTCGCTGGCTGTGTGTGCTGCATAGTATCTCAGTTTGGATTGGGTTTATTCTGTTGGTGTTACATTTCTAGTAGTGGGACAAAGTCAGGCAACAAGAGAAAAAGATATGCATTAATACAAAGGTTATTATTAGTGTTTGCAACTTAAAGGGACACTGAACCCAATTTTTTTTTTTTCGTGATTTAGATAGAGCCTTCATTTTTAAGCAACTTTCTAATTTAATTTATCAAAATTTATTCATGCTCTTGCTATCTTTATTTAAAAAGAAAGAATGTAAGTTTAGATGCCGGCCCATTTTTGGTGAACAACCTGGCTTGTTGTAGCTGATTGGTGGATAAATTCACCCACCAATAAACAAGTGCTGTCCACAGTCTGAACCAAAAATTGTCTGGCTCCTTAACTTAGATGCCTTCTTTTTCAACTAAAGATAGCAAGAGAATGAAGAAAAATTGATAATAGGAGTAAATTAGAAAATTTTGGGTTTAGTGTCCCTTTAATTGACTAGGAATTTAATGACAAAGACAGCATTACAGCAAAGCTATTAATGGACCGTTACTGATATTTTGCAACTGCACTTATAGGAAAATACATGACAAAGCTTTAATCACTGTAAATTAATTACATGAATGTTTCTCAGATTTTACCACTCTATTACAGATAACATGCTCAGATTTTGCCACTGTTTCAGCATCACAAATACATATTTAAAATATAAAAACATAAAAGTTCACCACTGACTGGGCTGAACAATTCATGACAATAACTGAAAACAACATTTTCTGAATCTAAAATGCTCCCTTCAAAAGTTTTTGTGCATCTTGCATATCTACATGTCAGTAACTTGTTAGGCTAATACATAAGGGCAATGCAAATTACTACAGGTTACAAAATAGAATTCCAGTGATGGTTTAGTAAATGTACTGATGACGTTACTAATACTGTTAATATTATAAAATATTACAAGTATAAATGATAATAGCAAAGGCATAGTTATGCAGTTTAAAAATATAAGGATGCCTAAGGTTATAATAAAGGCAACTGCATATATTTGTATAAGAACAACATGAAACCTCCAACAAAAATCTTAAAATTATGTCTTCCATTAAAAAATAACATTTAAAAAAAATATTTTTTAGATATGGGGTTTAACATGTTTTGTTTTTTTTTGCTAATTTATTTCAATACCAGCTCTGAGAAGATGCTTTTTAAAATGCTCCACGTAAATTATAGGGGCGATGTAATCAGACAAGCAGCTGAGAGTTCATTGTATTCAAAGAAGCACAGGGATACCAATTCAAATGAGTTCTCTCTCCCAACCCCACTGTGAAGTTAATTTTTGCTGCTGTCTCTCTTTTATATAGCTTTTCTATGGTGAATACTGAAGTATTTAAATATCAGTATAGGTGGTTGTTTCAAAAAGCAAAAGCAGCTATTTCTAATGACAAAATAAAAACATAATTTATGTAAGAACTTACCTGATAAATTCATTTCTTTCATATTGGCAAGAGTCCATGAGCTAGTGTCGTATGGGATATACAATCCTACCAGGAGGGGCAAAGTTTCCCAAACCTTAAAATGCCTATAAATACACCCCTCACCACACCCACAATTCAGTTTAACGAATAGCCAAGAAGTGGGGTGATAAAGAAAGAAGTAAAAAGCATCAACAAAGGAATTTGGAAAAAATTGTGCTTTATACAAAAAAATCATAACCACCATAAAAAAGGGTGGGCCTCATGGACTCTTACCAATATGAAAGAAATGAATTTATCAGGTAAGTTCTTACATAAATGATGTTTTCTTTCATGTAATTGGCAAGAGTACATGAGCTAGTGACGTGTAGGATAGTAATACCCAAGATGTGGAATTCCACGCAAGAGTCACTAGAGAAGGAGGGATAAACTAAAAACAGCCATTTCTCTCTGAAGAAAATTAATCCACAACCCAAAATATAAGTTTATTCTCATAAATGAAAGGAAAAAACTAAAAACATTAGCAGAATAATCAAACTGAAACAGCTGCCTGAAGAACTTTTCTACCAAAAACTGCTTCCGAAGAACCAAATACATCAAAACGGTAGAATTTAGTAAATGTATGCAAAGAAGACCAAATTGCTGCTTTGCAAATCTGATCAACTGAAACTTCATTCCTAAAAGCCCATGAAGTGGAAACTGATCTAGTAGAATGAGCTGTAATTCTCTGAGGCGGGGCTTGACCCGACTCCAAATAAGCTTGAAGAATCAAAAGCTTTAACCACGATGCCAAGGAAACGGCAGAAGCCTTCTGACCTTTCCTAGAACCAGAAAAGATAACAAATAGACTAGAAGTCTTTCTGGAATCTTTAGTAGCTGCAACATAATATTTCAGAGCTCTCACCACATCCAAAGAAGGTAAAGATCTCTCCAAAGAATTCTTAGGATTAGGACGCAAGGAAGGGACAACAATTTCTCTATTAATGTTGTTAGAATTCACAACCTTGGGTAAGAATTTAAATGAAGTCCGCAAAACTGCCTAATCCTGGTGAAAAATCAGAAAAGGAGATTCACAAGAGAGAGCAGAAAATTCAGAAACTCTTCTAACAGAAGAGATGGCCAAAAGAAACAACACTTTCCAAGAAAATATTTTAATGTCCAAAGAATACATAGGCTCAAATGGAGGAGTCTGTAAAGCCTTCAAAACCAAATTAAGACTCCAAGGAGGACAGATTGATTTAATGACAGCCTTGATACAAACCAAAGCCTGGACAAAACAGTGAATATCAGGAAGCTTAGCAATCTTTCTGTGAAATAAAACAGAAAGAGCAGAGATTTGTCCCTTCAAGGAACTTGCAGACAAACCCTTATCCAAACCATCCTGAAGAAACTGTAAAATTCTAGGAATTCTAAAAGATCCTGATGGAAAAACAGACCTTGAGACAGAAGGTCCGGCCTTAATGGAAGTGGCCAAGGTTGGCAACTGGACATCCGAACAAGATCCATATACCAAAACCTGTGAGGCCATGCTGGAGCCACCAGCAGCACAAACGATTGCTCCATGATGATTTTGGAGATCACTCTTGGAAGAAGAACTAAAGGCGGGAAAATATAAGCAGGTTGATAACACCAAGGAAGTGTCAACGCATCCACTGCTTCTGCCTGAGGATCCCTGGACCTGGACAGGTACCTGGGAAGTTTCTTGTTTAGATGAGAAGCCATCAGATCTATTTCTGGAAAGACCCCACATCTGAACAACCTGAGAAAACACATCTGGATGGAGGGACCCCTGGATGTAAAGTCTGACGGCTGAGATAATCCGCTTCCCAATTGTCTATACCTGGGATATGAACCGCAGAAATTAGACAGGAGCTGGATTTCACCCAAGCAAGTATCCAGGATACTTCTTTCATAGCTTGGGTACTGTGAGTCCCACCCTGATGATTGACATATGCCACAGTTGTGATATTGTCTGTCTGAAAACAAATGAACTGTTCTCTCTTCAACAGAGGCCAAATCTGAAGAGCCCTGAAAATTGCATGGAGTTCCAAAATATTCATTGGTAATCTCGCCTCTTGAGATTTTCAAACCCCTTGTGCTGTCAGAGATCCCCAAACAGCTCCCCAACCTGAAAGACTTGCATCTGTTGTGATCGCAGTCCAGGTTGGACGAACAAAAGAGGCCCCTAGAACTATACGATGATGATCTAACCACCAAGTCAGAGATAGTCGAACATTGGCATTTAAGGATATTAATTGTGATATCCTTGTATAATCCCTGCACCATTGGTTCAGCATACAAAGCTGGAAAGGTTTCATATGAAAACGAGCAAAGGGGATCGTGTCCGATGCTGCAGTCATGAGACCTAAAACTTCCAAGCACATAGCTACTGAAGGGAATGACTGAGACTGAAGGTTCCGACAGGCTGCAACCAATTTTAAACGTCTCTTGTCTGTTAGAGACAGAGTCATGGACACTGAATCTATCTGGAAACCTAAAAAGGTGACCCTTGTCTAAGGAATCAAAGAACTTTTTGGTAAATTGATCCTCCAACCATGTTTTCAAAGAAACAACACTAGTTGATTCATGTGAGATTCTGTAGAATATAAAGACTGAGCTAGTACCAAAATATCGTCCAAATAAGGAAACATCACAATACCCTGCTCTCTGATTACAGAGAGTAAAACACCGAGAACCTTTGAAAAGATTCTTGGAGCTGTCGCTAGGCCAAAAGGAAGAGCAACAAATTGGTAATGCTTGTCTAGAAAAGAGAATCTCAGAAACTGATAATTATCTGGATGAATCGGAATATGAAGATATGCATCCTGTAAGTCTATTGTGGACATATAATGCCCTTGCTGAATAAAAGGCAGAATAGTCCTTATAGTCACCATTTTGAAACTTGATACTCTTACATAACAATTCAAAATTTTCAGATCCAGAACTGGTCTGAATGAATTTTCTATCTTTGGGACAATGAATAGATTTGAATAAAACCCCAGACCTGTTCCTGAAACGGAACTGGCATGATTACCCCTGAAAGCTCCAGGTCTGAAACACACTTCAGGAAAGCCTGAGCCTTTACTGGATTTGCTGGGATGCGTGAGAGAAAATATCTTCTCACAGGAGGTCTTACTCTGAATCCTATTCGGTACCCCTGAGAGACAATACTCAGAATTAATTGATTTTGGACAGAATTTGTCCAAACATCCTTGAAAAATCTTAATCTGCCCCTACCAGTTGAGCTGGAATTAGGGCCGCACCTTCATGCGGACTTGGGGGCTGGCTTTGGTTTCTTAAATGCCTTGGATTTATTCCAATTTGAAGAAGGTTTCCAATTGGAAACAGATTCCTTGGGGGAAGGATTAGGTTTCTGTTCCTTATTTTATCAAAAGGAACGAAAACGGTTAGAAGCTTTAGATTTAACCCTTAGGTCTTTTATCCTGAGACAAAAAACTCCCTTCCCCCCAGTGACAGTTGAAATAATTGAATCCAACTGAGAACCAAATAAATAGCAACAAAGTTGGAACCTTAGTGTTTAATTATGTGATTCGTTATTTCTACTTTAGTGCCTTGTCACTGTTGCTATCAGTTAATATATGTGTATTCAGTAGGCCACTTAAAGGAGCAGTGTGTAAGCATAAAAATACAATATTTACTAGGGAGACATTACTCACCACATGGTGAGTGTGTCAGAAAAGTATGATTCTATGCACTGATTATGAGATAATAAATTCAAGAGTATGTTTCAAATACTGTAATAATAAAAAATAACTTTTATTTAAAGTTGCATTAAAAGACAGCAAGTGGTTTATGTGGTTTTGCTGCCCACACTGATTAAAAACACTTCTCCTTATTGTTGACTAAATTATTACATGTATATAGGTATCCTGGGGATAAAATCGTAATCCAATTTAATTTAGTAATTATGTTGTACTTTAGTTATATTGTATTCACCAAGTAATTTGGTTATATTCAAAGTGCAACCACAAAATGATCTGCCAATATCTGCAGGAATGATACTCTGCTACTTTAGAGTTTATACTGGATTTTTATTTACATTATATAGCTTTATTCTGGCTGAAGCTTAATATACTTGTTCTCAGAATTTCTAGCTGTAAGTTGCTTTTAGTTCCTTTCCACTTAAAGGATGGTATTACTCATATTTAACCCTTTATTTCCTTTATAAGGGAAATTTAGTAATTGCTCATTGGCATTTGGTAGGTTAATCCAAAAGTGTAAATACAACTTCAAGTTATATTAAAGATTGTATATATCCATTTGTTATATTGATTATCTTATAAAATTTATTCAATGATTTTCCGGATATTTACAACTTTATTTTGCCTTAGGAGGTTGTTGTGAATTCACTCTATTTTAAATTAAGTGCAACTTGGATATTTCATGAGAACCAAATAACTTATTACCTTGGAAAGAAAGAGATAGCAATCTGGACTTAGAAGTCATGTCAGCATTCCAAGATTTAAGCCACTACCTAAAATAGCTAAAGACATAGATTTAACATCAATTTTGATGATATCAAAAATGGCATCACAAATAAAATGATTAGCATGTTGAAACAAGCGAACAATACTAGACAAATCAGAATCCAATTCTTGTTGCGCTAAATTTTCCAACCAAAAAGCTGATGCAGCTGCAACATCAGCCAAAGAAATTGCAGGCCTGAGAAGATGACCCAAATATAAATAGGCTTTCCTTAGATAAGATTCAAGTTTCCTATCTAAAGGATCTTTAAAAGAAGCACTATCTTCCATAGGAATAGTAGTACGTTTCGCAAGAGTTGAGATAGCCCCATCAACTTTGGGGATCTTTTCCCAAAACTCCAATGTAACTGCGGGCAAAGGATACAATTTTTTAAACCTTGAAGAAGGAATAAAAGAAGTACCAGGCCTATTCCATTCCTTAGAAATCATATCAGAAATAGCATCAGGAACTGGAAAAACCTCTGGAGTAATCACAGGAGGTTTATAAACAGAATTTAAATGTTTACTAGTTTTAATATCAAGAGGACTAGTTTCCTTAATATCCAATGTAATCAACACTTCTTTTAACAAAGAACGAATATACTCCATTTTAAATAAATAAGTAGATTTGATAGTGTCAATATCTGAAGAAGGATCTTCTGAATTAGATAGATCCTCATCAGAGGAGGATAATTCAGTATGTTGTCGGTCATTTGAAATTTCATCAACTTTATGAGAAGTTTTAAAAGATCTTTTACGCTTATTAGAAGGCGGGATGGCAGACAAAGCCTTCTGAATAGAATCAGCAATAAATTATTTTAAATTCACAGGTATATCTTGTACATTAGATGTTGAAGGAACAGCAACAGGCAATGTACTATTATTGATAGACACATTTTCTGCATGTAAAAGTTTATCATGACAACTATTACAAACCACAGCTGGAGGTATAATCCTCACAAATTTACAACAAATGCACTTAGCTTTGGTAGAACTGTTATCATGCAGCAGGGTTCCAACAGTGATTTCTGAGACAGGATCAGATTGAGACATCTTGCAAATGTAAGAGAAAAAACAACATATAAAGCAAAATGATCAATTACCTTATATGGCAGTTTCAGGAATGGGAAAAAAATGCAAACAACATAGCCCTATGATAGAGAAAAAAGGCAAGAGGCATGTAGGAATGGGGTTTTAAATAATGAAAATATTTGGCGCCAAGTATGACGCACAACACAGACAGAAACTTTTTTTGGCGCTAACAGCATCCAGAAATGACACACTTGCGTCATTGAAGACGCAACTATGTGAAAGGACTCAGCGTCGACTAAGACGCCGGAAATGATGGATTTGCGTCATCGAATATAACTTTGCACCAGTGGCGTATTTAGGTTTTGTGCTGCCCTAGGCACTCAAGATTCTGCTGCCCCCCCTAATTAAAGGATACAACAAAAAAGAAAAAAGTGTCTGCAGCAGCAATGTCCCTGTATTTTAATTTTTTAAATGGAGGAACGCTATATTATATCTGTGGATTGTATACTGCAGTACACAGTCAATTTCTAGCTGTAAATCAGTACATATGGACTTTCTGCCTTAAAAGGGATTTGTGCACTAAAAAGAGGATTGCAGCATACTTATTTATATATATATATATATATATATATATATATATATATATATATATATATACTGCAAGCCTCTTTTTAGTGCACAAATCCCTTTTAAGGCAGAAAGTCCATATGTACTGATTTACAACTAGAAATTGACTGTGTACTGCAGTATACAAACCACAGACAAATGCTTGTGTAAGGATTAGCAGGTCCTGGTCCTGTATCTGTATGGCACTGGCTATGTATTTAAAAATATACCCCACAACAAACCACAGCTTATCAGGAGAGTTAGAGTAACTTCAATTTATCCCATCTTGCTGCTGCTTAACGTTCCCTTCCCCTCTCACTGCTCTCAGCATTCTCTGAATCTCTGGTAACTACTGGAGTGGACTGATACTACTGACAGTCTGACACTGTAGTTTATGCACAACCACAAGTAGTAAGTAGTATACAACACACAACATCACCGGCATGCCATGAATCGGCACAGCGTGAGAAATGGAGCCGGTCGTCTCACAGATCAGTCAGGCTCAGTGTAATAATGTAATCATCAAACTGGAAGCTGCAGCGGCAGCGTCATAAGAAAAAAATGAATGGCTCACGGTCCCACCTCTAGTAAAGGAAAGAACAAGAAACTATATAAAGTTAAAATGAAGCGTTAACGGACTTTCAAGTACATAAACACTTCATTTTAACTTTATATAGTTTCTTACTTTCTTGTTCTTTCCTTTGCTGGAGGCGGGACCGTGAGCCACTCAGCACTGTTTTGCTGAGGCTGCATTGTTCTATTTTGTTTCTGATGTGGTTTTTTTAAAAATATATATATTATATGACAATTTTAAACTCTAAAAAACCTATAAAAACGTAAAGCTCTTACTCTGTATAGTACACGCTTATTTGAGAAGTACAGCTTTCAAAAAGCCATTAATCTGACTGATTTGTGAGTCCATGCGACACATTGCTTCTGTAACAGTGTGCGAGAATAAGTTCTAAGATGGTAGAACCTAATATGAAAATGTGAAGCTTCCCCAACTGGCACCACTATGGGGTTAAAATGCCAGAACAGTTTTGAAGAGAGCTGCAGGCATATGAGAAAAAAACAAGAAGAAAAAACATGATATATAAGTTGTACGCACCAGTTTATTGTTCCTTTAAGAAGATAAGATTTGTGGGGTGGAGGTAAGTAGGATGCATTGTACATTTTGAAATTTAAACATGGATTAAATGTATATATATTTTAAATTCAATTAGAAAACCTATTCAATAAAATGATAAAAGTCTGAAAAGTTGCTCTATAAAAATGCTGTATAATTGTAAGAAATATACATCTTTATTACAATTTGTGCATGTGTAATTCATGTAAATTGTTCATCTGCAACTTCTTTTTTTCTAAATGAATATGGAGGAATTCAAGAAATTCACAAATTTGCCTAATTTCATGCAAAATCTGATTTGACAACATCTATTTTTATGTCATTAGAATAAAGCCCAATGTGACTGTGAGAAGCAGAGAAATGTGAATTCTAGCTGCACAATATTCCTCAGGTCAAAAATAAAATGACAGCTCCAGAAAACTGAGCAATTTGTCAGTGTCACAAATTTACAGAGTCCCTCAGGCCACCTCCTGTCCCCACTCACTGCACAGGCCTCTAGTTCCAGCATTCTGGACAATTTGACAGCGTTCCTATCCTTTTCAATTATACTCATTCGCTTTTAAAATAAGTGTTAACGAGCTAGGCTGTCACTATTTATCAGCAATCTAATGGTCCAACTTTCAAATGGGAAAAGCCCACAATTGTTTATCAGACTAGAATCCTCATGGTCAGGAGTAAGACTGTGGTTTGAAAAACAAGATAAGGAAAATAAAAATGTTAAATATTTAGAGGAATTGGTTGATTTGTGAACACATATAAAATAACCCACCAGGTAAGTATTGATCAGACAGAAGGGAGCTTTGAAAAGGGAATGAGACCCCTGCTATGAAACAGAAACCTTCTTTTAAATGAGGGGGTCACATATCGGATATATCCTGTTGTAGGTGACACAAGAGAGTTAATAGGCAGAGGAGATTCTGATGAATTACCTATCCCCTTTCCGATACTTACAAGAAAATAAGACCACTCAATTGAGAGATAATTAATTATATGTTTTCTTTTGAATGCTTCACTAAGCACCACAGAAGAGCTTGACATTTGATAAGGGGCCCTTTTAGAGTCCTCATGTCATAAACTACACAGACTTATAAGCTTAAGACCCATAAGTAGAGGAGTACTGTCATTCAACTAAAGGTGTCTCATGTCCCCTTAATTAGAAACTGATCACAAAGTAAAAAACCCAGGTGGCTATCAAGTGATCACCATGTCAACATCTGAACCAGAAGTCCATGGAATATAATGTCAGAAGGTGAAATAGTCTGGACACTCCCAATACACAGAGGCAAAGGATTTACAGCATTATTAAAGGCCCTTCTTCCTCCTAACTATAGTGTATAAAGCTGCTGTTTATAAGAGAGGCTCTCACACTCCAGTTGCAGTTTTAACAAATTTATTAAAAGAACATCTTATAACAGAATGCATAAACTTCAGCTCTTGTTACAATTAATGTCTCTCTGACTGCCTTACTCATCAACTAACTATTTCCTGCTGAACTGCAGTGTAACATATATTAAACTTCCCCCCTGGAACCAAACACTATCTTTTTTGGTTCCATACATATTGATACATCTTTCCCTTTTTGGGGAAATGGCAAAAGCTATCCCTTTTAATTATTGTAGGAATATGGATCCTGAGATGCAGTCTTTCATTGTGCTAAATATTAGTCCACATAGTCATTTAGATATTCTGGTTTTCGGATACATCTCCCACTTCTAGTCTGGGTGTTTCTGGATCCCTGTGGTTGTTCTGACAGGACTCTGTTGTCATCCTGCAATCTTTCCGTGTCTGATATTTCACTGTTTATTTCTTCTTGTCCTTCTTCTTCAGAGTTATTTGTCATTAATGGCTGGTTTGTATTTTCAATGTGAGATTCCTCTTGGGTGCTAGTTTGGGTCCTTGCTGGAGGCCTGTAGCGTCCAGTGCCTCTCAGATGCCTCCTATTTCTCCTCAGGACCTGTCCTGACTCTGTCACCACTTCATATGACCTAATTCCTACAGGAGCTCTTAGGCAAGCCTTCCGCCACTCTTTTCCTTGGTTTGTTTGCGGTTGTACCCACACCTGTTCACCAACATTTAGAGGCCGCAGGTCTTTGGCTCCCTTGTTATATTGAGCAGCTTGCAATGATTGCTGCTTCCTGCACAGGATTTGGTGTCTGTCATTCATCACCTGATCCTGTATTAACAGACTCCCTCTCATTGGAATTAACGATTTGGTCCTTCGACCCATCAGTCTTTGAGCAGGACTGCACTCCATGCCTTGTGTTGGTGTGTTGCGATGATCCAAAAATGCTAGATAAGGATCATTTGAGAAGTCACAGCTTTTTGCAGTAGTCTTTTGGCTGTCTTTACTGCCGACTCTACTTTTCCATTGCTTTGAGGGTATCCTGGTGACGAGGTAATGTGGTCAAAGTCCCAACCCATACTGAAGTCTTTAAACTCCATTGAAATAAACTGTGGTCCATTATCAGAACATACCGTGTCTGGAATTCCATATCTGGCAAAATGGGCCTTTAATTTTCTTATTACTGTATTAGATCTTGTATCCTGAAGATGGTCTATCTCCCAGAAATTAGAGTCATAGTCCACTGTTATTAAATACTCCTTTCCTTGGAATGTGAACAAATCAATGCCAAGCTTTTCCCACGGTCTCGTTGGGATCTCATGAGGAACGAATGTCTCTTTCTGTTGTTTAGTATCAAATGAACGGCATATGTCACATTGGTCGATATATTCTTTTAGCTGTGCATTCATTCCTGGCCAGTAAATACTCTCCCTGGCTCTGCGTAGACATCCTTCCACACCAAAATGTGAAGAATGTATTCGAGACATAATATCTGTTCGGAGATCAGATGGAATAACTACTCGCTCACCTTTGAATAGAACACCATCCTGTACACTCAATTCATCACGTATGTGGTAGAATGGTGAAGCCTCTAGGGGTACCTGTTCCTTAGAATGAGGCCAGCCACTCATCACAATTTGCTTTACTGCTTGCAAAGTCTTGTCTTTTTCTGTGCTCTGTTGTATAGCAACAAGTCTCCTGTTTGAGATGGGTAGATATTGGAGCATGTTTATAGTTTCAATCTGGTGCTCCACAGAACCCTCCATGTAACCTTCTTCTAAATAAGCCCTACTTAATGTGTCTGCCACCGCCAGAGACTTCCCCGGGCAGTATCTGATACATGCATCATACATCTGAAGCCGTAACATCATACGCTGAAGACGTCTTGGTGCTTTAAGTAAGGGGTTTTTCATGATGCTTTCAAGGGGCTTTATGGTCTGATTGTACAGCTACTGTCTGCCCAAATGTGAATTGGTGAAATTTTTCCATTCCAAATAGGACTGCTAATAGCTCCTTCTCTATTTGTGCATAACCTTGCTCTGTCTCTGTCATTGCTCTGCTTGCAAAAGCGATTGGTTGTTTACCTTGCATCAGTGCTGCTCCCAGACCTTTCTCTGATGCATCACATTGAAGTTCTAAAGGTTCGTCTGGGTTATAATATTTAAGCACTGGTGCACTGCTGATTTTTTATTTCATCTGCTGAAATGCCTCTTCCTGCACCTCTGTCCATTCCCACACTGTACCTTTCTGGGTTAGTTGTCGCAGTGGTTCACCTGCATCTGAGAGGTTTTCACAAAACCTAGAAAGATAGTTCACCATCCCCAAAAATCTCTGTACTCCTTTAACATCTGATGGTCTGGGCATTTCAGTGATGGCTTTTACTTTATTTGGATCTGCTTGAAGTCCCTGGGCTGATAATAAATGACCAATATATGGCACTTCTGTTTTCCTTAGCTGAAATTTTTCTGGATTTAATTTGATGTGTCTTTCTCTACAACGATTTAGTAATTTCTTCAACTTTTGATTGTGGTCTTGAATTGCTTCCACATCGGTATCGCCTTCTCCTACAATCAGAATATCATCTGCAATGATCCTGATACCTGGTAGCCCTTCCAGTGCATGATTTAGTTTTCGCTGGAACACTTCTGGGGCTGGGCTAATACCCATAGGCATTCGAACCCAGCGGTATCGGCCAAAAGGAGTAGAGAAAGTGGTCAAATAGCTGGATTCTTCCTCTAATTCAATATGCCAAAATCCACTCTTGACATCGCATACTGAAAAAATCCTTGCTTTTGCTAGGTCAGGGAGAATATCATCAATTGTTGGCAAAGGATAGTGGCTTCTTTTCAAAGCCCTATTCAGAGCCTTAGGGTCAATGCAAATTCTTAACTTCCCTGATGGTTTTTTCACTACCACCATACTACTAATCCAGTCTGTACTTCTCTCTACAGGAGTTATAATGCCCTGTTTTTCTAAACTGGTAAGCTCCTCTCTAAGGGGTTTGAGTAATGACACAGGAACCTTTCTTTTTGGAAGTCTAACAGGCTGTACAAGAGCATCCACTTCCAATTTTAGTTTTCCTTCTAGACAGCCTACTCCTTGAAAAATATCTGCATACTCTTTATTGATGGCTGACCAGCCCCACACAGTGGCATCTGGGTGGTTGCCGTCTTGTTCAACGTTTAGGATATTTTGGTGTTGCACTGAGATCAGATCCATAGCTTGTATAGCTCTACTTCCTAGTATAGGATTGCACACTTCTGTGTCAATTACAACAAACTCAGCCTGATATAACTTTTGGTTGCATGGGTTTCTTATTTTGAGCTTACATATCCCTATTGGTTTCAGTGTGCTCTTATTATACATCCTTAGCATTTTATCACAATGTGAAATTTTAGATTTGTCTTTCACCAACCTTGCTGGAATAACATTACAGTCTGCTCCACAATCCATTTGGAATCTAACAGCTTGTTGGTCAATTAGCATAGTAGCAAACAAAGCTGATGGAAATCTGCTTACTGTTTTCTTAAATGTACAAATCTGAAAAGCTGGTTCCAAGGTCAGACCCAGAATGTCTTCATATTCCTCTAAGTCTTCAGTCTCTTTATAGACAGCTTGTACTGTTGGCTTTCTTTGTTGTGTATTGGCACGGCACTGGCTAATAAAATGATTTGCTTTACCACACCCTTTACATTGCTTTCCAAACATGACTCCTCCTCTAATGGGGTTACACACATACTCAAACACATTCTAAGAAGAGGCAGCTCTTCTAAAATCAAAATGCTCTAAAGGAATAAAGACATTTTATACAGCAATGCCCCTTTCTGCATTATTGTTCTTGTTGTTGGCTTACTGCCATATTGCCCAGCAAATGCTCTGGCTTTACTCTCCCAGTGTGGTGCTTTCTCAATCAAGCTATGTGCTACTGGCACAACCTCACACCTTACTTCTTACTGACTACTATATGGGCATGCAATGACCAGGCTCAATGCTTTTATCCTCTTTGTCTTACAATTTCCTTCAAATCAACATATCAGCTTACCCAGACATAGGTCTTAAAAAGTAGAGGTGAAATCAGTGAGACAAGTGTTGTGGGCAATTCTGGATTATACAGCAGTCATTTAACTCATTCCCAACTGTGTATTCCAGCCAATCAAGGGTTAAAAATTAGTCCAGCATGGGTGTTCTGGATAATCTAATGGATAAATTCCTGATTTGCATTTTACACATTAATGGTATAACCACTTGATCACTCTGCATTCCTGGAAATCAAATTGAGTAGCTGCCCAAAAAGGTATTTAGCGCACACATATTTTACCTTAAAATTAGTACTTGCATTTTTATTCTAATAATAACAGCTCCATATTGTTGACGGGGATTTCCCTTTTTCGGGCTGGTATGCACTCCATTTCCTATTGGTATAAGCTATTATTGCAAAGAGAGGGGGAAGCCAATCTTGATTCTTTGGCATGAAGATGGGCGGTAGACATCCCAGGGATTAAAAATAAGGCTTTAAGTCAAAGTCTTGTGAGAACTTGGCTTGCCACACTCTTCCTTTCCTGGAGAGAGTCCCAACTAAAATTAATCAATCGTACTTATGTAACTCCCCATGTGTTAAGTTTATGGAATAAAAATCAAAGTTTTCGTTGTCAGAGATTTAATTTTCCTAGCGCAAACCTAATTCATTGCATGTCGAGTTGCCCTAAGGTACTTAGCTTTTGGGCCAAAATTTATTTTTGGCTCTCAAAAATAATTAGACAACAGGTATCCTTAAAGTAAAAGGATATAATCCTGTTATATGAAAATGTACAACCATGCGGGCGGAGCTTGGCCACGCACTGAGATGGCTACATGTTAGCATAGCTCCTAGGCCCTGATCCCCCAGATCAGCAAAATCTTAATTAATTTATAAGTTAGCATGCCCTAAAAGATATATATAGCCTTAGCAAACACCCCAGAGCATTTGGAGCCCGCACTTGATAACCCGCTCCTCACACCAGCTGACCGGCAAATAGCCGCCGCATCAAAGAAGGCCCCAAGCAGACCGGGACAAACGGCCGCACAGCTGCAGCAGGGAGCTATAACATCGCTCTTCCCGGAGGACGCCTAACATACCCACAACATCGGGACTCAGGCACAGGAGGGGACCCGTTGCGGCAGAGGTGAGACACTGACCCCCGCTAAGACAGACACAGGCGGAGCCAGACAATACAGCACCGGCAGATTGGTCCCTGACGGTGTCGGAGGCCAGCACAGTAAAGAGGCTCAGGCCCACAGATAAAAAGAGAAGTGTGAGGGAACCGGCTGTATAACAGAGGCACAGCACTACTTTAGCAGACCGGGGGCATCTGACAACCCACGTGGCTGACAGGAGAGTCCGACAGAAATAAGAACAGACAGTGCCCTGGCCCTGGGGATAAGTGACCGGATCACCTATTACAGTATATAATATACACAAGAAGGCTAGTGCAGTTGGTAACTGGCTTAATATAACCAGGAGAGCATAAGGCCAGATATAAAAAGTGCCCAGGCACACAAGACCACATAACTTTATATAGAAAGCTTAGAGTGCTATATGAGCAGTTGCATACAGGTATCCAAAGGGGTAATGCCGGCCAAAAAAATAGTAAAAGCAGATAACAACCCTAAAATAAAAATGGACCATTATTTGAAAGCAACAGAGGGTCCATCCCACACTTTACTAGATAACACGGAAGATGTGCAACCATCAATGGAGACAAGAGAGATAAGCCCAGAACCCCAAACTCCATCTATTAAACAAACAGAGATTACAAGGGAAGATTTAAAACTCCTGGCCTCAAAGGAAGATATAAAATTGGCTATGGCGGACATGCGCACCATGTTTCAGGATATGAAAAGAGACATGAAGCGGATAGATAACAGGGTGGTTGCACTGGAAGAAAACCATGAAGTCACAACAAAAGATATAAATCACTTATCGCAACTTTTATACAATCAAGAGGAAACTATACAAAATCTACAAGAGAAGGTAGAAGATCTCGATAATAGAGGGCGCAGAAACAACCTGCGCATCAGAGGCATCCCAGAAAGTATTCTTCCTGCTACTGCCCTGATGGGATATCTACAGGATTTATTTAGAACTCTTAAAGGCACAAGCACGTCAACAGATATTGTAATGGAGAGGGCGCACAGAGCCCTGAGAGCTAAACCATCGCCAAAAGCCCCGCCAAGAGACGTAATTATAAAGTTTCTAAACCACCAAGACAAAGAAGAGATAATGCGACATGCCAGACAAAAAACCCAATTTACACACGCGGGAGTTCCCATCCAGGTGTATGCAGACCTTAGCCCTACTACCCTTCAGAAGCAACGGGAGCTGCAATTTATCACCACGGTCTTGAGAGCAAGAGGTATCCAATACAGATGGGGGTTCCCAGTCAGTATAATCGTCATGAAGGGTAACAAAACAGCAGTTTACAGAGGTCCATATGACCTGAAGCAATTTTGTGAAACGCTAAAGGTGCGAATTACACCCCCTAAAGAACAGTCACCTCTGGACAGAAATACTCCTATGGACAATCATGCTAGAAAAAGTGATGCCCACAAAGAGAACTGATATCTCACAAAGCTGACAGCATAGAGACTATGCAACTCAAGTATAGAGACTGGTGAGCCAGATGGAATGGACACTCAGGCAATGGCTGGGTAATGTTATCTTATGTTTATAATTTAATATATTCACAACGTTGCACGGTTCATACTCAGGTTTATGATTTTTAGCATAAACATTGTGTGTAGGGACTAATCCTGGCTATAGGCTGCCTTATTGGTAAAATAGGGCATATTAAGCATACCCAGGACAGGGGAGAGAACTGCAGACAAAAGTTTTCAAATTATCTAATTCCATTTAGGTTATTCACTCAAAGATGCTTTTAAAGGCGTCATATATAATGCTAGATCTATATGCATATGACAGCTCAGTAAATAGGTGGTGAAAGTACTGCTAACTGATGTTTTGTTCCAGAGAATAGTTAGTAAATGTTTGAGAAAATGTACAACCATTGTTTAATCCAAACTCTAATTTTATAAATTTTACGATATTATGCGCAAGGAATATTATCTTCTCTTCATGGAGATTTAAAAAAACGCCAAATTTCTCACAATTTATTAATAATATGCACATGAAATTAGTACTCGAACAATATGATACATCTATTGACTCAGAACATGAGATGCAAAGATTTTTTTAAACATGGGGTAATTTTATTCAAAGTTTACCAGTCAATGTACAGAAACAGTATATTTTCCCACTTCGTAACTCGATTTACATACAAGAAGCCTACCTTAGAGGAGAACTGCCTGATTAGAAGGCATAAAAAGTAATGGTAGAGGTGAGGGGTGGGGGGGGTGGGGAGGGGAGGAATGTTGGGGGGTGTGCCCCCCTTTTTTCTCTCTCTCTCTTCTTCAATTTTTTTTTTTACTTTTCTTTTTTTTTCCCCGATGTAACAGAAGAAGACGGTATTGATTAGTTCCAAAAGATCATATTATCTGCTGCTCTTTTTTTCTGATTTAATTAATGTTGTTGTTGAACTACATGCAGTATGTAATGTAATCTTTACTTATGCATCTATAACGAAAATATTTTGCTGTATTGTTTTGACATATTTTTATGATTGTAGACAAAGTTTGTGATTCATGGATGTTCCTCTGTTTCAATGGAAAATAAAGAAATAATAATTAAAATAAAAAAGCTCCATATCTGACTACTCAGGAGAAAAAATAAAGGATTTTAACCATTCAGCAAAGACAAGGACAAATGTAGAATAATGCATTTGAACTTTTGAATCTATGCAAGATAGATAACTGCCATACTAAAATGGTGCTTTTGTAGCGTACACTTACACTCTTTTTATGAGTACATTCCAACTCTCATATGTTACAGAGATAATCAGCTTTTTGTTTTACCATATATGACACATTTATAGCATCATCTATACCTTATATGCCTTATATGGAGGAGCAGACTGAGCAATAGGACCTAGGCGAGGGCCCAGCATGTAAGAGGGCCCCCTGGGCAAGTTCTTGGTGTGCTGCTCACTTTCACAGTAAGTTAAATGAACTAGCATAGTGCTGACAGCTGAGCTACTGTAGTAATTGTGACTGTGAATGAGCAGACAACAGCAGACAGGCAAATTTTAGTATGGCCCCACACACACAGTGAGTGCCTACAGCCTAGAGTAGCAGATGATCAGTGCTAGCAGTAAACAAGCAGTTAAGGGTAGGCAGAGTGGGTTCCCTGTCGATGCAGTGGGTGCCCTCTCTATGGAGTGGGGGACTTGTACCTGGTTAGGATGCCTGTTGGAGCCATGTAGTGTGGGGTTTGACCATGGAGGGTGGAAGGCCTTGGGTGGAGGGGTTGTGGATGTGGGGGACCTGGATTTTGGAGTCCCTGAACTTTGATGTTGGTGGCCCTGTCCCTGGAGTTTAGGGGCCCTGGTGGGAATGAGTCAAGCAGGTGGTGGGGTGAGGGAGGAGTATAGGCAGAAGGGTGGGGCATAGTGGACAGGGTGGGGGCCCTTCCCTACATTTTGCCCGGCAGCCCTGGTTGGTCTCTGTCTGCCCCTGCTTATATGCCCAAATAACTTCAGGGCACCTAGGGTTTGGGCATGAGCATCCCCATCTTTTTTATTCATGAGGTGGTTGCAGGCTGCAGGTGAGGAAGCATACTCTATTATATCTAGCTGAGGGTTTTCCTACAGTAATATAGCTAAATGTGTTTTTGTGTAGAGATTATGGTCAGCTGTTTGCTGGATACCGGTGTATGACACACTTAGCAAGAGAGGGTGGTAAAGGTTAGTTGGTTGTATTGAAGTGCTAAACTGATTCTGGGGAAAGATGCCAGAGATGTTACAAAAATATAATGAATGCACAATATATATACACATATTAACATAAATATATACTGTATGTACATATTCATATAAATATATATTAAAAAAATGCTACCCATCGCTGCACATCTTACCTACTTCTCTGCGCGAGGTTAAGATGCTGCCACTGACGGCATCAGAATGAGGCTCCCGTAGGAGCCTATATAAGCGTGCTCTCGTGAGTGCAATGCTTCCTAGCAATGCGAATGCAAGCTTGCGTTTGCATTGCGTTTTACTTCTAATACTAGAGCACATTGTGCGCTGGTATTACAAAGTGGAGCGCTAATATCGCTTGCACGCAAACAATATTTATCACTCCACTTGTAATCAAGCCCAAAATATGTGACATAGCAAAGTGAATACAGGTTTATTGTGTCATCACTTTATTTTTAGTTAAAACACAAACAAACAAAAATAATATATTATGAAAACACAATGCAACAATCTTATTAATCTGTATGCAAATTATTGTATCCATTGAACTGGAAATGAAAAGCACATCAATAATAATATATAGGACCTAAATCTATCTACACTTTTATTAAATCAAATGCATAGAATAGGTTTATTGGTAAAATAATATCTAGGGAAATTATCCAGAAAAAATGTAATGCAATAAACATGTTAAACAGAGTAATTAAATCTGTTGTGAAAATCATTTATAGGTTTGAAATTTGAATAGACTAAACAAATATGGAAGTTTTGATGTTAACTGATATTATCATTCATAAATAAAGGTCATTTCATGCTAAGTCAAGTAACAAAAGTGAGCACTCAAACAATCCATATTTAATTGAGTCATTAAGTGGAAACTTATGATTAAAGTGCCTGCTACTGAATAACAATAACTCTATAAACTGAGACAAAGAATATTTTTTTCATTCTGTGCTACAGTCAAAGTATATTACTGGTGGCAATTTAAGGAACATCTCTGAGGGTTCACTCTTACTAACATTCACCTAGATTACGAGTTTTGCGTTAGAGGCTATGCGGTGCTAATGAGCAGTTTTCCCTCACTGCTCACTTACATGCAGCGCTGGTATTACGAGTTTTCAGAAACCCGTCGTTATAAGACAAGAAGTGAGCGTTGAGCAAAATTTTGCTCATTACCCCACTCCAATACCAGCGCTGCTTAAGTCAGCGGTGAGCTGGTGTAACGTGCTCGTGTACGATTTCCCCATAGGAATCAACGGGGAGAGCTGGCTGAAAAAACAGTCTAACACCTGCAAAAAAGCAGCAAAAAGCTCCCTAATGCAGCCCCATTGATTCCTATGGGGAAATAAAAGTTATGTCTACACCTAACACTCTAACATGAACCCCGAGTCTAAACACCCCTAATCTTACATTTATTAACCCCTAATCTGCCGCCCCAACATCACCGACACCTACACTATATTATTAACCCCTAATCTGCCGCTCCGGACACCGCCGCCACCTACATTATACTTATGAACCCCTAATCTGCTGCTCCCAACATCGCCGACACCTACATTATATTTATTAACCCCTAATCTGCTGCCTCAATATCGCCGCAACCTACCTACACTTTTTAACCCCTAATCTGCCGCCCCCAACGTCGCCGCCACTATAATAAACAAATTAACCCCTAAACCGCCGCACTCCTGCCTCGCAAACATTAGTTAAATATTATTAACCCCTAATCTGCCGTCCCTAACATTGCGATACCTAATTACATTTATTAACCCCTAATCTGACGCCCCCAACATCGCCGACACCCACAATATTATTATTATTTTTTAATAGTTACATAGTATCTATTTTAGGGTTTATTTTTATTTTACAGGCATGTTTGTATTTATTTTAACTAGGTAGAATAGTTATTAACTATTTAATAACTACCTAACTAAAATAAATACAAAAGTACCTGTAAAATAAAACCTAACCTAAGTTACAATAACACCTAACCTTACACTATAATTAAATAAATTAACTACATTAAATACAATTACCTACATTAAATTAAATTAGCTAAAGTACAAAAAACCCCCACTAAATTACAGAAAATAATAAACAAATTACAGATATTTAAACTAATTACACCTAATCTAATAGCCCTATTAAAATAAAAAAGCCCCCCCAAAATAAAAAAAAACCCTAGCCTAAACTAAACTACCAATAGCCCTTAAAAGGGCCTTTTGTGGGGCATTGCCCCAAAGTAATCAGCTCTTTTACCTGCAAATAAAAATACAAACAACCCCCCCAACAGTAAAACCCACCACCCACACAACCAACCCCCCAAATAAAATACTATCTAAAAAAACCTAAGCTCCCCATTGCCCTGAAAAGGGCATTTGGATGGGCATTGCCCTTAAAAGGGCAGTTAGCTCTTTTGCCGCCCAAACCCTAACCTAAAAATAAAACCCACCCAATACACCCTTAAAAAAACCTAACACTAACCCCCTGAAGATCGACTTACCGGGAGACTTCCTCATTTAAGCCAGGCCGAAGTCCTCAACGAAGCCGGGAGAAGTCTTCATCCAAGCCGGACGAAGTGGTCCTCCAGACGGGCAGAAGACTTCATCCAGACGGCATCTTCTATCTTCATCCATCCGGTGCAGAGCGGGTCCATCTTCAAGACATCCGACACGGAACATCCTCTTCATCCGGAGTTTTCTTACTGAATGAAGGTACCTTTAAGTGACGTCATCCAAGATGGCGTCCCTTAGATTCCAATTGGCTGATAGAATTCTATCAGCCAATCAGAATTAAGGTAGAAAAAATCCTATTGGCTGATGTCAGTGAATAGGATAGAAGTTCAATCGTATTGGCTGATCCAGTCAGCCAATAGGATTGAGCTTGCATTCTATTGGCTGATTGGAACAGCCAATAGAATGTGAGCTCAATCCTATTGGCTGATTGGTTCAGCCAATACGATTGAACTTCAATCCTAATGGCTGATTGGATCAGCCAATACGATTGAACTTCAATCCTATTGGCTGATTGCATCAGGCAATCGGAATCTAAGGGACGCCATCTTGGATGACGTCACTTAAAGGTACCTTCATTCAGCTTTAGTCATCGGATGAAGAGGATGTTCCGCGTCAGATGTCTTGAAGATAGACCCGCTCCGCGCCGGATGGATGAAGATAGAAGATGCCGTCTGGATGAAGACTTCTTTCCGTCTGGAGGACCACTTCGCCCGGCTTGGATGAAGACTTCTCCCAGCTTCGTTGAGGACTTTGGCCCGGCTTGGATGAAGACGTCTCATGGTAAGTCGATCTTCAGGGGGTTAGTGTTAGGTTTTTTTAAGGGTGTATTGGGTGGATTTTATTTTTAGGCTAGGGTTTGGGCGGCAAAAGAGCTAACTGCCCTTTTAAGGGCAATGCCCAGCCAAATGCCCTTTTCAGGGCAATGGGGAGCTTAGGTTTTTTTAGATAGTATTTTATTTGGGGGGTTGGTTGTGTGGGTGGTGGGTTTTACTGTTGGGGGGGTTGTTTGCATTTTTTTTTTTTACAGGTAAAAGAGCTGATTACTTTGGGGCAATGCCTCGCAAAAGGTCCTTTTAAGGGCTATTGGTAGTTTAGTTTAGGCTAGGGTTTTTTTAATTTTGGGGGGGCTTTTTTATTTTAATAGGGCTATTAGATTAGGTGTAATTAGTTTAAATATCTGTAATTTGTTTATTATTTTCTGTAATTTAGTGGGGGTTTTTTGTACTTTAGCTAATTTAATTTAATGTAGGTAATTGTATTTAATGTAGTTAATTTATTTAATTATAGTGTAGTGTTAGGTGTTAGTGTAACTTAGGTTAGGTTTTATTTTACAGATAAATGTGTCTTTATTGTACCTAGTTAAAATAAAAACAAACTTGCCTGTCAAATAAAAATAAACTCTAAGATAGCTACAATGTAACTATTAGTTATATTGTAGCTATCTTAGGGTTTATTTTATAGCTAAGTATTTAGTTTTAAATAGGAATAATGTAGTTAATGATAGGAATATTTATTTAGATTTATTTAAATTATATTTAAGTTAGTGGGTGTTAGGTTTAGGGTTAGACTTAGGTTTAGGGGTTAATAACTTTAATATAGTGGCGGCAACGTTGGGGACGGCAGATTAGGGGTTAATAAATGTAGGTAGGTGGTGGCGATGTTAGGGACGGCAGATTAGGGGTTAATAAATTTAGGTAGGTGGTGGCGATGTTAGGGACGGCAGATTAGGGGTTAATAATATTTTACTAATGTTTGCGAGGCAGGAGTGCGGAGGTTTAGGGGTTAATATGTTTATTATAGTGGCAGCGACATAGGGGGCGTCAGATTAGGGGTTAAAAAGTGTAGGTAGGTTGCAGCGACATTGGGGACGGCAGATTAGGGGTTAATAAATATAATGTAGGTGTCGGCAATGTTGGGGGCAGCAGATTAGGGGTTCATAACTATAATGTAGGTGGCGGCGGTGTCCGGAGCGGCAGAATAGGGGTTAACATTTTTATTATAGTGTTTGCGATGCGGGAGGGCCTCGGTTTAGGGGTTAATAGGTAGTTTATGGGGGTTAGTGTACTTTTTAGCACTTTAGTTATGAGTTGTATGTACCATAAAACTCTTAACTACTGACTTTTAAATGCGTTAGGGATCTTGACAGGGTAGGGTGTACCGCTCACTTTTTGGCCTCCTAGGACAGACTCGTAATACCGGCGCTATGGAAGTCCCATAGAAAAAAGACTTTACGAAGTTTACGTAAGTTGTTTTGCGGTAAGGCCAAAGAAGTGTGCGGTGCCCCTAAACCTGCAAGACTCGTAATAGCAGCGGGCATAAAAAAGCAGCGTTAGGACCTCTTAACGCTGCTTTTTTACCCTAACGCACAACTCGTAATCTAGCCGATTGCATTTTGTATACTATTACTAGTTATTCCATGTTGTATAATATTATTAGTTATTTTATTCAATGTTGTTTAAAGTTATTAGCTATTTTATTCCATGTTGTATACTATTATTAGATTTGCTGTGAGGATTAATTGTAGATATAAGATTTTGAACCTTACCAGACTGTGATGAAGTCATTCTCAGGTTCAGTCTGTAATATGGTGAAGTTTACATGAATTCCAAATCCAATAGGTACAGTGATGAGCCAGATGCAATCTTGGGAATTGGGGTATGGGCCAGGAAAGCCAGGAGAGTAAATGGAGCCGTTGAATGCTGTGATGTTTCCTCCACAAGGAACTAATCATTAAAAAAGGAGATAAAATAAACTCCAAATCATCTAATAGAGGCAATTATGAAAAGATGAAGGCATCTATAAGTTATATGAATTGTCTTATGCTACATAATCAATGCGTTAAATCTCTAGTGTTATGCAATGGAACTAAATGTTAACAACCTACAAATATATTAGTGATGGTTTCTAATGATATAAGACTTGGATGGGTCTCATTTCCATTGGTTGAGAACTTATGTTAGACAGGGTTTCTTTACAGAAGATGTACAGTACGTACAATAGTTTCCCTGCAGATATGGCAGTTTATAAAACTTTATGTGACTTAAAACTCAAATGTACATTAAGCTTAACCTCTTAACATTGCCTTTTTCTTTCCTTATAATAACAGCCGCCCAACTGTCCAACCTTATAAATATTTCAGTATCAGTAGCTTAGTCAAAACAAAAAAGGAAGCTTTCCATCGGTTTCCTTAAAGAGACATGAAACCCCAAATATTTCTTTCATGATTCATATAGAACATGGATTTTTAAACAACTGCCTAATTTACTTCTTTTATCAAATTTTATATGTTCTATTGGAATGATTTGTTGAAAAGCAGGGCTGTAAGCTCAGGAGTGTGCACGTGCCTGGAGCACTATATGGCAGAAGTTTTGCAATAATGTTTTCTTTTTGCAAGAACACTAGATGGCAGCACTATTTCCTGCCATGTAGTGCTCCAGACGCCTACCTAGGTATCTTTTCAACATAGAATAACATGAGAATGAAGCAAATTTGATAAAAGAAGTAAATTGAAAACTTTTTTTAAAACGGTATGTTCTGTCTGAATCTGAAATCACACAATGGGGCCTATCTATCAAGCTCCAAATGGATCTTGATGCCCAGTGTTTCTGGCGAGCCTGCAGGCTCGCCAGAAACAGCAGTTATGAAGCAGCGGTCACAAAGACTGCTGCTCCATAACCTGTCCGCCTGCTCTGAGACATCGATCGGGTTGATTGACACCCCCCTGCTGGCGGCCCATTGGCTGCGAGTCTGCAGGGGGGCGGCGTTGCACCAGCAGCTCTTGTGAGCTGCTGGTGCAATGCTGAATATGGCAAGCGTATTGCTCGCCGTATTCAGCGAGGTCTGGCGGACCTGATCCGCACTGTCAGATCAGGTCCGCCAGACTTTGATAAATTGGGGCCAATGTATAGATCTACACCTTATTCTCTGCTCTCTAGGAAAACCTACCTTCACATCGAGGGAAAGGATGGTCCCAGTTCCTGTTGGTGCCATGCTGGCATGTTAGAACAGAGTGGCCTATCAGCTGGTACCCAGGGAGGCACTCAAAGGAGATTGATTGTCCAACGTTGTACCCAGCTCCTCTAACCACACCATGGGCAAAAGGTTCAGGGTCTGGACACTCTTGAAGTTCATAGGCTGCAGACAGAAAGAGACAATCTATTACAAGAAGCAGATAAAAAAAGACAATGTAAACATAAGGCCATCCATTACTGAAACTGTACAAATAGGAACCCGATACTGAGGCTGTTTACAGAAGACAAAGTATTTCTAAAAGCAAAGTAGTAACAATGCATTAACAAGGTTGCTACAGTAGATGCCCAAGTATTACTGAGACTGAGACAGGGAACAAAAATAAGCTACTAAGGCTGGCGAAGACAAGAAGATAAAAATATTACTAAGAAAGTAAACAGGAGATGGCAATGCATTTCTATGAATGGATTTGGAAGATAAAATGCATTACTGAGATTGCAGGCTGAATATCACAATCTGTTAATAAAGCTGTGTACAGAATACAATGACTTACTATAGCTGTAAACAGGAGTGGAAATGTATTACAGAGGCTGAGAACAGGAAGCAGCATTTTTAATGTAACTTTCAATAGAAGACAAGAAAGTGTAAAAGACGTTGCTAACAAAAGACGATGTATTACAAAGCCTGTGACCCTGATAATACAATGCATTACCGAGGCTGCATATAAGGCAATGCATAGAGATGAAAACAGGGATCTTTTATACTGATAAGCAATGCAATATTTAGAATGTGGAAGAATATACTAATTTGTTACTGAAGATATTGAAAGAGATGACAGTGCTTTAGGAAAACAACAAAAGACAATTATTTAATGGAGCTGCACCACAAGACTATCAAATCCTGAATTCAAGAACAGGATAAAGGTCTGTGTTCAGACTCTGATTAGAAGCAGACAGTACATTACTAAGCCTACAGCTATGGGTGGACAATTAATTACTGAGCCCACAGCTATGGGAAGTGAGACTGAAGCTATTGTAAGAGGGAGCATTACTAGCCTGTAGCTACTGTAAGAAAAGGCATTACTGAGCCCACAGCTATGGGAAGTGAAACTGAAGCTATTGTAAGAGGGAGCATTACTAGCCTGTAGCTACTGTAAGAAAAGGCATTACTGAGCCCACAGCTATGGGAAGTGAGACTGAAGCTATTGTAAGAGGGAGCATTACTAGCCTGTAGCTACTGTAAGAAAAGGCATTATTGAGCCCACAGCTATGTGAAGTGAGACTGAAGCTATTGTAAGAGGGAGCATTACTAGCCTGTAGCTACGGTAAGAAAAGGCATTACTGAGCCCACAGCTATGGGAAGTGAAACTGAAGCTATTGTAAGAGGGAGCATTACTAGCCCGTAGCTACTGTAAGAAAAGGCATTACTGAGCCCACAGCTATGGGAAGTGAGACTGAAGCTATTGTAAGAGGGAGCATTACTAGCCTGTAGCTACTGTAAGAAAAGGCATTACTGAGCCCACAGCTATGGGAAGTGAGACTGAAGCTATTGTAAGAGGGAGCATTACTAGCCTGTAGCTACTGTAAGAAAAGGCATTATTGAGCCCACAGCTATGTGAAGTGAGACTGAAGCTATTGTAAGAGGGAGCATTACTAGCCTGTAGCTACGGTAAGAAAAGGCATTACTGAGCCCACAGCTATGGGAAGTGAGACTGAAGCTATTGTAAGAGGGAGCATTACTATCCTGTAGCTACTGTAAGAAAAGGCATTACTGAGCCCACAGCTATGGGAAGTGAGACTGAAGCTATTGTAAGAGGGAGCATTACTAGCCTGTAGCTACTGTAAGAAAAGGCATTACTGAGACCACAGCTATGGGAAGTGAGACTGAAGCTATTGTAAGAGGGAGCATTACTAGCCTGTAGCTACTGTAAGAAAAGGCATTACTGAGCCCACAGCTATGGGAAGTGAGACTGAAGCTATTGTAAGAGGGAGCATTACTAGCCTGTAGCTACTGTAAGAAAATGCATTACTGAGCCCACAGCTATGGGACACAAGTTTTGGCAATAGGAGAATGGTGCATTACTGAGAATGAAGTTAGGGGAAGAGACAGCACTTTACTTATGATGTAGTCAGTAAAAGACCTTTGATTACTGGCGTTAGACTGTTGAAGACGTTGCATTACTGATGATGTGGGTTGAAGACTAAATTTTTAGGATGTGATGGTAGGAACTGATGCCTTTCTAGCAATGTAGACAAGAGCAGAATGTATGTCTCACTGTTGTTAAATGTAAGATAAGATATTACTTTACTGAGACTGCGATAAGTATTCACTTGATAAGAAGCTTCCCTTATGTTTGAATGGATTGCACATGCATTTCTCATTGAGGTTTTGTAAGTACTTTCAATCAACAAAATTGCTACATGGCTCAATAAGTTTGGGACATCTGAGTAACATATTACTGATCTCTCTCTATCCTAGTGATTTAGTATCTAGCAGGATTGTAATAAACAATTATGTAACTATTCCCTGCCATTTATTTCTGCTCTAAATATTTTCCTGAAGACCTTTTGCCATCAGAATTGCTTTCAGCTTTTATACCTTTAATGCTAAATTAATGTTTTCTCATTGAATTTATCTTTTATCAGTCACTACCCTAACATTCATAGATCAAACATCTCTCTTCTTTACCTTGAGCTCTGTATTTTTTTTTTTTCCAAATAGGAACCCACTGTAAGCTGATTCCTACAGTGCCCCTTTTATTTTTGCTGTGGCCCTACATCACTCTATTTCTTTCATTCATCTGACTTACATTACAAGAAACTCTAACAATAAGGAAAACCAATAATTACAACTGCAACATTTTGGAAACAAGCTTCAAAAACAAGTTAAATAATTGTAAAATATTTGCATGTCTCTTAGGGAAAAGTAGTCTTGCCGGATAGATTGAGAGGCATCTCTGAAACCTCGCTGACAAAAAGAAGAAGCTGGCAGTGGATGTTCCAGGGCGCTTCTAAACACATTGGTCAGAGTTTCCATATAAACATTGTTCAAGCATGTGGAACTCATGGAAACCCCATTGACCTTATGAAGTTCCTTGTCTTACTGACATTTATTTCAGAGCTAAGAAGCTTGTCTCATTTTATTTTATTTTAACTTTTAAATGTCTATTTTTTGCCTTTCCTTCTTAAAGGTGTGTCCTGCCAGCCAACAGCTTTAGAGATATGCCTCTCCTCCTCTTCAAAGGCTCGGTGGCAGCAGGGCTGAAGGCATTAGTGGAAGGCAGAGGGTGAGGGCTAGTCCTAGAAAGAAACTTAGGTGCACTGGACCCTGAGCACTCACCTTAGCAAGGCTATGAGCTCACCCCTGTTATATTTATGAAGAAAATGGTTGTAAGATACCTAATTGATTAACTGTATAGAGAGTGTGAATAAAACAGGTAATGCTATAAGGTGAGTTGCCCTGCAGAACAATATATTGGTTTCATTGATTGGTTGTAAGGCACCTAAACCTGACCACTAAAATGTAGATGGGGACGCTAACAGTCAATTAACCTTACTGATTATCTTATGAACATGGGTCTTACATTAAAGACACCTAAAAATGCTATTAAATACACAGACACAGCATTTTTACAGGTGTATTGCAAAAATGCTTCTAGTAATATTTTAATTGCATTACTGTACATCTTGTTGGACCTGTGAGGTTCATTTTAAGATTCCCAAGAGATACTATATATTAATGATGATGTTCAAATGTGTTGAATTATTTAAAGTGTATGTTTGATAACTTTGATAATAATACTACATATAGCTATGTCTTTGTTATTTGAGCTTCCAAGCTTCTTTGAGAGTTGAAATATAAGCTGGGGGTCATAAAGAGTCAAAGAGTAGGATGATTTAATAGAAGAACATTTTATGCTATGAGATTCTGTGTTTTATGAGGAGCTGAAAGGGTCTGAAGTGTTGTATAAAATGTGTTTGATAGTGAAAGGGAAGTCCAGATATTGGTTGCAGAGGAACTCTTAGATGTTTAAGTATAAAGAGATAATGAGAGAGGAAGACAGTGCAGAAAAGATGTGAATAGTTAGAAGGTCATGAGTGGAAGTAATATGACATGAAGGGTGAAGCAGTAGTCATTTTTACAAATATGAAGATCATAGGCAGTGAAGCTGAATAGATAGTTGGTGCCACTCTATAAATAGGTAAGTGGATGTGTATGGAATGTTAGGAATCCAAGGCCTAAGTTCCAATCTGTTACAGAGGATTCTTGCACAGATTGATGTTTTCAAATTTACCATTTCAATCCATCAGAAAATCTGTTTTACTAGCAGTTCTCAAGTGGCTCTGTACTGGCTAAACATGGCAGATATTTGGAATTCAGACTGTTCATAATATGTCATCCAATGGCAAATACTTTCACAGCCAGTAATGCATATTGTTTTATAAAATATTTTTCAGTTAGTCTTTACATCTAGAAAACTTTAGATCTTTCTTTGAGATACCAAATCCTGCTGTTTACTCTGCAAGCTCCATCCACTTTTTAACAAACGCTGTAATAAACTATGAATAAGATATTAACAATGAAATATTAATTCATGATTGCAATTGTTTGAACTTGATAAAAAAAATTGAATTTGAAGGAATGTGTTAATAGTTTATGTAATTTAGTAATGTAGCTTCTTAGGAGACTATGACAAACTACAATCAAGCACACAAGGCAGACAGTCATCAGCAACAATTATGGACAGTACTGTAAAAATGTAAGGTCCATGATTTAGATAGAGCATGACATTTTAAACAACTTTGAAATTAACTTCTGCTCTAAAAATGGCGTTGTTCTCTTGTTACCCTTTGTTGAAGACCATACATAGGTAGGCCCAGTAGCAACAATGCACTACTGGTAGCTAGATGGTGATTGGTGGATGCTCATATATGTCTCTTGTCATTGGCTCTCTGGATGTGTTCAGCTAGCTCCCAGTAGTGTATTGCTGCTATTGAAGCTACCTAGGTATACTCTTACAAAGGATACCAAGAGAACAAAGTAAATTTGATAATAGAAAAATAGTTGTTTAAGATTACATTCTCTGTCTGAATCATAAAAGTTTAATGTTGACTTTTCTCTCACTTTAATCTCTTTGTGGGTGAGGTTTTCCTTTCCCTTTAACTGCTCGCATTTTGCTTTTGTCTGTGAAAAGCAGCAACACCTTCAGTTATATATTTATTTTTCCATGCTTACCCTCTCCTAATGTAGGAATTAATGCTGATCTATCTTAGGAAGCCTAAACACTTGCAAAATAAGTGCTTTGGAAGGATTTGAATACCGTTGACAAGAAAGACAAAGGGAAACTAAATTAAGAGCAGTGGTGGAGATTTACATTTTTAATAATTGGATACTTGTATATCGCACAACCTCCAACTTAATCGACTCGCGGCACTGATAACAGGTATTATTATTACCCAACTTAATGGTACTCATTTTTGGATCTTTGTTATTATTAAATGCATTTTGTGGCACTGGAAGATGGAAAATGGGAAGACTTTTATTTAACTTGAAAAAATACTTTGAAGAGAAGACAGTATATCACATTTTTTTCCTTACTTCTTAAATGGACCTTATGGAAATTAAAGGATGTCAAGATGTATAGGTTTTAAGAAACAGCAAGAGCAGTTTCCTTATCAGTTTGTGAAGATCATGTATTATTTTTAAGTTTAATACTATTTATGATTTAAATTTGCCATAGACTACTTTCCTTGGGATTAAATGGAGTAGAAGGATGCTACCATATATCTACCCGCAACTTTCACTCATTTCCATTTTAATCAGGTAAACTTATTTGTTGTATAAATATAATACAGTTTATGAATTAAATAGAAATAAACTAAAAAGTTAAGAAATGTTTTACTTAAAGGGACAGTCTACACCAGAATTTTAATTGTTTAAAAAGATAGATAATCCCTTTATTACACATTCCCTAGTTTTGCACAACCAACACAGTTATATAAATACACCTTTTACCTCTGTGATTACCTTGTATCTAAGCCTCTGCAAACTGCACCCTTATTTAAGTTCTTTTGACAAACATCCATTTTAGCCAATCAGAGCTGGCTCACCTGAACTCCACGTGTATGAGCACAGTGTTATCTATATGACACATGTGAACTTATACCCTCTAATGGTGAAAAACTGTCAAAATGCCCTGAGAGAAGAGGCGGCCTTAAAGGGCTTAGAAATTAGCATATGAACCTCCTAGGTTTAGCTTTCAACTAAGAATACCAAAAGAACAAAGCAAAATTGGTGATAAAAGTAAATTGGAAAATTGTTTAAAATTACATTCTCTATCTGAATCATGAAAGTTTATTTTGGACTAGACTGTCCCTTTAAATATAAAAAAACCCATAAAACAACATTCCAATACAATACAAAGTTATACTTGCATTATAAAAATCATAAGCCACACCCCTTATCATCCAGTGTGTTTTTTTATGCAAGTGTAATATTTATTGCATTTGAATATTGTTTTATGGTTTTAATATTAAAGGGACAGTAAACCAGAATTTTTGTTTTTTAAAAAGTTAGATAATCCCTTTATTACCCATTCCCCAATTTTGCATAACCAACACAGTTATAATAATATACTTTTTACCTCTGTGATTACCTTGTATCTATGGCTCTGCAAACTGTCCCCTTATTTCAGTTCTTTTGACAGACTTGCATTTTTAGCCAATCAGTACTTGCTCTTAGGAGCTTCACGTGCCTGAGCTCAATGTTATCTATATGAAACACATGAACTAATACCCTCTAGTGGTGAAAAACTGTCAAAATGCTTTCAGATTAGAGGTGGCCTTCAAGGTCTAAGAAATTGGCATATATACCTCCTAGATTTAGCTTTCAACTAAGAATACCAAAGAACAAAGCAAAATTGGTAATAAAAGTAAACTGTGAAGTTGTTTAAAATTACATGCCCTATTTAAATCATGAAAGTTTTTTTTTTTACTTGACTGTCCCTTTAAATTAAACAATTTCTTAACTCTCTGTGCACTTTCTCTTTAACTCATAACATGCTATTTCCTAGATCAAACAAGAAGTTTTAAGTAGATAACAAATGCACATTTTTTATTAATGGACACTGGCTACAAATCATTGTGTGCATCAACAAGCAATGGTTGACAGATCTATCTTTTCTGTAATTGTGCTTTTAAATGGTACCAGTGATCGCAAGGCTGAGAAAGTGAGTGTCTAATATGGCTGCTAGAAAGCATGTGTGTATTTTTATTGTACAGAAAAAAATGAGATTGCCACAGACAATCTGGGTGATAGGCAAGTGTGTAAGAATATCTGCCATGTTTTAAAGAATTCCTCAGTGTTATAGTGTTTAGTATAATAGTAAAAATTAGGCTTGAAAAATAAGATAGCAATAACAAATTTATACCAATTACCCAATCAAAAGAGAGGGGTCAATTTTGACAGTGATCCCCTTGATAAAACCTGATTTAACCTAATTAACAACAGCCTTCTGAAGAACCAGATTGTGTTGAAGACCAAAAAGAAGAGTATCTGTTGCTGCTGACCTATTTACATGAATAAAGTCCATTTGTACTAACCTTGATACTCCAGTTTAAATCCTGGCTTGTTTTGGGAGTGGTCACTGTGAAAATATATTGTAGTTTCATGTGATGTAGAGAGAAGGGGGCCTGGGGTCTCTGAACCACTGAACCTTCCAATCACACCACTGGTCTCATGGGGGCCATTACGGATCTCTAAAAAGTCATGGTTGGCTTCGCTAGAGAAACTCAGTAACTGAATGTGGGCTCCTATAAAAAAAAGAAAAAAGAAACTATAAGAAACTCTACAAGAACATTAGACATTTGAATAATCATAAGGAGACAATTTTTTTACTATGTTCCCTTGTTCTGTCACATGCATCGCATGAATCTAATGTCTATATAATTCACTATAATATGATTAAGCTAAATCAGTAGCTAAAATTAGCTTTCTCTGGCATAGTCATACAAATGTGCACAGATTATATGATTGCATCATTACACTGAGTTTTAATTCTTTGTAAAAAGATAATTGTTAGTAACAATTTCAGGCACAAAAGTGCAATGATAAACACCTTACATGAATGGACAATAAGTGCTTTCTAAATGGTAATTATCTTTTGACATTTGTACATGGAAGTAAAATAGGAGCCTTTCAAAAGGCTATTTACACCTCACTCTATACAAGGAGGGTGCATGTCACTTCTATGTGACAGAAACTCTAGTGATTACAACTTGCAGATAATAACTCCACAGGGTGAATGGAGTGCAGGAGAATTTCATCTCATTATAACACTGCATGAACAAACACCCTATTTTAATTAGCTAGTAAAACCATTTTGTGCTTGGTGATAGGCTCTCAATTAATTCCACATGATGACCATCTCCTGCATTAATATTTAATCTCCTCTTTTCTATTCATTCTCACACTTTGCCAGAAAGAAAAATATATTAGCACACATTGGGTCTTCGTGCACCTCCTGTTTAAACGTTCTGCTTTAAAAAAGGCACCACATAGATGTGTGTATTGTATAGTCTAATACATAATAAATATATCATTAAAGTGCTTTACTAATTTATAATTACTAATCACATTACTCCTCTTATATCTAAGTGTTTTATATTTTGTCTGTCAGTGGTCCCTATTCCAATCTGTTAAGAGAGCTCTTCAAAATGTTTTCTCCAGGGTTTTTAAATTCAAACCCATTCAAAACTATCAGAAAACCATTTTTGTGTTTTCTAATTGTTTGCAATGTCTGCAAAAAACAAAAACTTAAAAGCAAACAAACAAACAAAAAAGCATTTTTTACATTGAGATCCCAAACTAGCGGTATTCCATTCCATCAGAAATCTGTTTTTATATCATTTTTTAAATAATCTAATTTTACAGCCTCACCCTCTTAAAAAACCTATTTTGACCTGGTTTGCAGAGAATATCTTGTCTGTTCTGAAATTTTTAAAAAGTTTACACTTTTACATATACTAAGTTCACATTTTAATAAACATGATTGTATCCTAGTATTTAATAAAAAGTTAAAAATACAGCTCAGATCACACAAACTATAACATTAAATTATGCTGTTCACAATGTAAAAAATGTAACTAACAATAACGTAAATTGATATGAAAGTTTTAATTACACAGGGCTTAAAAAAAACCTGCCTTTAAACATATAGTGCTAGATTACGAATGGTGCGTTACTAGTTATGGGCAAGCAATAAGATGTTTATCACTGGTGTTTGTGCGAGTCAGTTTTTCTGCTCGTATTACAAGTTAAAAGTAAACGTGATCACTTGAGCACAATTGAAGTTAATGTGCGTCAGGTTAGCGTGACCTTAGAGTTATGATTAACTGTTTTGCGAAACAAAAAAGTGTCACAAAACACATCAAAAATACATTACAAAGTACAATTAAACTCATAAAAACACCATCTAATATTTTTTTTTTTTAAATTGCAATAAAAAGCAATAAAGGCTCAAAGATATGAGGGCGGATATTTATCAAAGCCTCAACTATGCTGCATTCGCCGGCACCAATACACTCGCCTAACATCGTGGCCGCGGACCTGAATACAATCTCCATTTTTATAAAAAAAAAGCCAGCAAAAAGCCGCATACCAAGTACGAGGCGATGATCATCGGACTGTTGTTAACTAATAGTCATCGATCTCGCTGCTATTCGGCTTTTTACCAACTATATTTATACCGTCACTAAACGCTGCTACTATACTAAAATGTTTAACCCCTATCTCGCCGCTCCCGAACCCCGGCGCAAACTAAATAAAGTTGTTAACCCTATCACACCGCTCCCCGACACCACCGCAACTAAATAAAGTTATTAACCTCTATCCCGCCGCACCCGGACCCAACCGCCACTAAATAAACATATTAACCACTAAAACTCTGGCCTCCCACATCACTACCATTAACTAAACCTATTAACCCCTAAACCGCCAGCCCCCCACATCGCCATAAACTAAATTAAGCTATTAACCCCTAAACAACCCACTAACTTTACATTAAAATTACAACATCCCTATCTTCAAATAAATTTAAACTTACCTGTAGAATTAATTCGGTGCTGGACTGACCGTAATAGGCGGGATCAGACTGATATACTACAGGAAAGTTCTACTCTGTGAAAAGCATTGCTGGGCTAAAAGAAGTTGCACCCAGGTGGTAAATCGCCATAGAACAGGCTAACAATAGTATTGAGCTGGTTGTTCGTTCCTGTGAGTGCATTTCTCTCTGTGTGTATTTAGTCTCCCTATGGGAAAAAAAGGGGAAACCAGACGTGGACTCCTTGCTCAGTGTGCTTAGAGGAATACTGCTACACCTCACTGACGAGGCCCAATGAAGGCCGAAACGATCGTCTGGGGTTGCTTTGTTCCTTGTTCAGAGAGGAATTGCCTGGTATTTCGGTGCTGGACTGACCGTAATAGGCGGGATCAGACTGATATACTACAGGAAAGTTCTACTCTGTGAAAAGCATTGCTGGGCTAAAAGAAGTTGCACCCAGGTGGTAAATCGCCATAGAACAGGCTAACAATGGTATTGAGCTGGTTGTTCGTTCCTGTGAGTGCATTTCTCTCTGTGTGTATTTAGTCTCCCTATGGGAAAAAAAGGGGAAACCAGACGTGGACTCCTTGCTCAGTGTGCTTAGAGGAATACTGCTACACCTCACTGACGAGGCCCAATGAAGGCCGAAACGATCGTCTGCGGTTGCTTTGTTCCTTGTTCAGAGAGGAATTGCCTGGTATTTCGGTGCTGGACTGACCGTAATAGGCGGGATCAGACTGATATACTACAGGAAAGTTCTACTCTGTGAAAAGCATTGCTGGGCTAAAAGAAGTTGCACCCAGGTGGTAAATCGCCATAGAACAGGCTAACAATGGTATTGAGCTGGTTGTTCGTTCCTGTGAGTGCATTTCTCTCTGTGTGTATTTAGTCTCCCTATGGGAAAAAAAGGGGAAACCAGACGTGGACTCCTTGCTCAGTGTGCTTAGAGGAATACTGCTACACCTCACTGACGAGGCCCAATGAAGGCCGAAACGATCGTCTGGGGTTGCTTTGTTCCTTGTTCAGAGAGGAATTGCCTGGTATTTCGGTGCTGGACTGACCGTAATAGGCGGGATCAGACTGATATACTACAGGAAAGTTCAACTCTGTGAAAAGCATTGCTGGGCTAAAAGAAGTTGCACCCAGGTGGTAAATAGCCATAGAACAGGCTAACAATGGTATTGAGCTGGTTGTTCGTTCCTGTGAGTGCATTTCTCTCTGTGTGTATTTAGTCTCCCTATGGGAAAAAAAGGGGAAACCAGACGTGGACTCCTTGCTCAGTGTGCTTAGAGGAATACTGCTACACCTCACTGACAAGGCCCAATGAAGGCTGAAACGATCGCCTGGGGTTGCTTGTTCCTTGTTCAGAGAGGAATTGCCTGGTATTTCGGTGCTGGACTGACCGTAATAGGCGGGATCAGACTGATATACTACATGAAAGTTCTACTCTGTGAAAAGCATTGCTGGGCTAAAAGAAGTTGCACCCAGGTGGTAAATCGCCATAGAACAGGCTAACAATGGTATTGAGCTGGTTGTTCGTTCCTGTGAGTGCATTTCTCTCTGTGTGTATTTAGTCTCCCTATGGGAAAAAAAGGGGAAACCAGACGTGGACTCCTTGCTCAGTGTGCTTAGAGGAATACTGCTACACCTCACTGACGAGGCCCAATGAAGGCTGAAACGATCGTCTGGGGTTGCTTTGTTCCTTGTTCAGAGAGGAATTGCCTGGTATTTCGGTGCTGGACTGACCGTAATAGGCGGGATCAGACTGATATACTACTGGAAAGTTCTACTCTGTGAAAAGCATTGCTGGGCTAAAAGAAGTTGCACCCAGGTGGTAAATCGCCAAAGAACAGGCTAACAATGGTATTGAGCTGGTTGTTCGTTCCTGTGAGTGCATTTCTCTCTGTGTGTATTTAGTCTCCCTATGGGAAAAAAAGGGGAAACCAGACGTGGGCTCCTTGCTCAGTGTGCTTAGAGGAATACTGCTACACCTCACTGACGAGGCCCAATGAAGGCCAAAACGATCGTCTGGGGTTGCTTTGTTCCTTGTTCAGAGAGGAATTGCCTGGTATTTCTGTGCTGGACTGACCGTAATAGGCGGGATCAGACTGATATACTACAGGAAAGTTCTACTCTGTGAAAAGCATTGCTGGGCTAAAAGAAGTTGCACCCAGGTGGTAAATCGCCATAGAACAGGCTAACAATGGTATTGAGCTGGTTGTTCGTTCCTGTGAGTGCATTTCTCTCTGTGTGTATTTAGTCTCCCTATGGGAAAAAAAGGGGAAACCAGACGTGGACTCCTTGCTCAGTGTGCTTAGAGGAATACTGCTACACCTCACTGACGAGGCCCAATGAAGGCCGAAACGATCGTCTGGGGTTGCTTTGTTTCTTGTTCAGAGAGGAATTGCCTGGTATTTCGGTGCTGGACTGACCGTAATAGGCGGGATCAGACTGATATACTACAGGAAAGTTCTACTCTGTGAAAAGCATTGCTGGGCTAAAAGAAGTTGCACCCAGGTGGTAAATCGCCATAGAACAGGCTAACAATGGTATTGAGCTGGTTGTTCGTTCCTGTGAGTGCATTTCTCTCTGTGTGTATTTAGTCTCCCTATGGGAAAAAAAGGGGAAACCAGACGTGGACTCCTTGCTCAGTGTGCTTAGAGGAATACTGCTACACCTCACTGACGAGGCCCAATGAAGGCCGAAACGATCGTCTGGGGTTGCTTTGTTCCTTGTTCAGAGAGGAATTGCCTGGTATTTCGGTGCTGGACTGACCGTAATAGGCGGGATCAGACTGATATACTACAGGAAAGTTCTACTCTGTGAAAAGCATTGCTGGGCTAAAAGAAGTTGCACCCAGGTGGTAAATCGCCATAGAACAGGGTAACAATGGTATTGAGCTGGTTGTTCGTTCCTGTGAGTGCATTTCTCTCTGTGTGTACCTGTAGAATTAAAATAAACTAATTCTAAACTATTAATTAACCTACCCTAACTATTATACTAAAATTACATTAAACGAGCAATTAAATTAACTATATAACATATTACAAAACCCTAACCCTACTCAAATTATTTAAATCTACTATTAAAAATTACTAAATTACACCTAATCTAATAGCCCTATCAAAATAAAAAAGCCCCCCCAAAATAAAAAAAAAAACCCTAGCCTACAATAAACTACCAATGACCTTTAAAAGGGCCTTGTGCGGGGCACTGCCCCCAAAAAATCAGCTCTTTCACCTGTAAAAAAAATACAAACAACCCCAACAGTAAAACCCACCACCCAATCAACCAAGCCTCCCAAATAAAAAGCCTATCTAAAAACCTAAGCTCCCCATTGCCCTGAAAATGGCATTTGTATGGGCATTGTCCTTAAAAGGGCATTTAGCTCTTTTACCTGCCTAGACCCTACTCTAAATAAAAAAACCTTAAATAAACCTAACACTAACCCCTGACAATCCACTTACAGTTTTTGAAGTTCCGCTTGAAGGATCCATCCAGCAAGAAGTGTTCATCCGGGCGGCCTATTCTATCTTCATCCATCCGGCGAAGTCTTCATCCATGCGGCCTCACCATCTTCATCCATCCAGAGCGGAGCGGGTCCATCCTGAAGACATCCGGTGCGGAGCTCATCTTCAACACGGTTGCCGCCGTAAACTGTAACTTGAATGCAAGTGATTGGAACAGCCAATAGGATTGAGCTCTCATCCTATTGGCTGATTGGAACAGCCAATAGGATTGAGCTCTCATCCTATTGGCTGATTGGAACTTTTCAGTCAATAGGAATGCAAGGGACGCCATCTTGGATGACGTCACTTGCATTCAACTGAAGACTTCTTGCCTGCTGGATGGATCCTTCATGCGGAACTTCAAAAACTGTAAGTGGATCATTGAGGGTTAGTGTTAGGTTTATTTAAGGTTTTTTTGGGAGGATTTTATTTTTAGAGTTGGGTCTGGGCAGGTAAAAGAGCTAAATGCCCTTTTAAGGACAATGCCCATACAAATGCCCTTCTCAGGGCAAAGGGGAGTTTATGATTATTAGATAGGCTTTTTATTTGGGGGGCTTGGTTGGTTGGGTGGTGGGTTTTACTGTTGGGGGGTGTTTGTATTTTTTTTTTTTACAGGTGAAAGAGCTGATTTCTTTGGAGCAATGCCCCGCAATAGGCCCTTTTAAGGGCCATTGGTAGTTTATTGTATGCTAGGGTTTTTTTTATTTGGGGGGGCTTTTGTGTTTTGATAGGGCTATTAGATTAGGTGTAACTCGTTTTTATTTTTGATACTGTGTTTTTTTTTTCTTCGTAATTTATTGTTTTGTATTTTTTGTAACTTAGCGTTTATTTTTTTTTGTAATTTAGTAATTTTTAATAGCAGTTTTAAATAATTTGAGTAGGGTTATGGTTTTTTAATATGTAATATAGTTAATTTAATTGCTAGTTTAATGCAATTTTAGTATAATAGTTAGGGTAGGTTAATTAATAGTTTAGAATTAGTTTATTTTAATTCTACATGTAAGTTTAAATTTATTTGAAGATAGGGATGTTGTAATTTTAATGTAAAGTTAGCTGGTTGTTAGGTTTAGTGGTTAATAGCTTAATTTAGTTTATGGCGATTTGGGGGGCTGGCGGTTTAGGGGTTAATAGGTTTAGTTAATAGTAGTGATGTGATGTTTATTTAGTCGCGGCAGGGTCCTGGAGCGGCAGGAGAGGGGTTAATAACTTTATTTAGTTGGGGCGGTGTCGGGGAGCGGCGGAATAAGGGTTAATAACATTATGTAGGTGGCGGCGATGTCGGGGCAGCAGATTAGGGGTGTTTAGACTCGGGATTTATGTTAGGGTGTTAGGTGTAAACATTACTTGTTTTCTACCATAAAAATCAATGGGATATCTGACAGCATCGAACATAAGCTTTCGGTGCTTTCAGACTCCCATTAATTCCTATGGCATCTGCGGCCTCCAGGGTGGTGGATTGAAAACCAAGTACGCTGGGCCGGAATAGCCGCAAGCGTACCTGTTATCTATTTGATAGCTTTTAAAAAGTGTCAAATAGTGCCAAATGTGTATTTGGAACATCTATAATGACGTAAGTATCGATCTGTGTTGGATTGAGACCGGCGGATCGTATGTTACGTCACAGATTTCAACTTTTGTCGGTCTGTAGGCTTTGATAACTAGGTTGGATCAAGCTCGCCACAATTACGCTGTCGAATTCCAGCGTATTTGCGGTTGACGGCTTGATAAATATCCCCTGAGGTCTCAAGTGTTAGAAAAACATTGAGATAGATACATATACATGTCTAAATATCTTTATATATGTCTATATATATATATATATATATATATATATATACTGTATATATATATATATATATATATATATATATATATGTCTTTATATGTGTACATATGTACAGTTGTATGCAAAAGTTTAGGCACCCCTGACAATTTCCATGATTTTCATTTATAAATAATTGGGTGTTTGGATCAGCAATTTTATTTTGATCTATCAAATAACTGAAGGACACAGTAATATTTCACTAGTGAAATTATGTTTTTTGGATTAACAGAAAATGTGCAATATGAATCAAAACGAAATTAGACAGGTGCATACATTTGGGCACCCTTGTCATTTTGTTGTTTTGAATACCTGTAACTACTTAGCACTGAGTAATTGGAATACACAATTGGTTTAATGAGCCCATTAAGCCTTGGACTTCATACACAGGTGCATCCAATCATGAGAAAAGGTATTTAAGGTGGCCAATTGCAAGTTGTTGTTCTCTTTGACTCCCCTCTGAAGAAGGGCAACATAGGGGCCTCAAAACAACTCTCAAATGACCTGAAAGATTGTTCAACATTATGGTTTAGGAGAAAGCTACGAAATGCTATCGCAGAGATTTAGGCTGTCAGTGTCCACTGTGAGGAACATAGTGAGGAAATGGAAGACCACAGGTACAGTTCTTGTTAAGTATAGAAGTGGCATGCCAAGTAAAATATCGGAGAGGCAAAGGATGGTGAGAACGGTCAAAAACAGCCCACAGACCACCTCCAAAGGAGAACAACATCATCTTGCTGCAGATGGTGTCACTGTGCATCATTCAACAATTCAGCGCACTTTTCACAAGGAGAATCTGTATGGTCATAACAAGGGGCATTATGCATGGCGGCAAAAGAACACAGCGTTCCAAGACAAACACTTGCTACCCACAGTAAAATTTGGTGGATGTTCCATCATGCTGTGGGGCTGTGTGGCCAGTACCGGTACTGGGAATCTTGTTAAAGTTGAAAGTCGCATGGATTCCACTCAATATCAGCAGATACTTGAGAATTATGTTGAGGAATCAGTCACAAAGTTGAAGTTACGCTGAGGCTGGATATTTCAACAAGACAACGACCCAAAACACTGCTCAAAATCTACTCTGGCATTTATGCAGAGGAACAAGTACAAATATAGCTGCAAACAGCGATAGAGGTGGCCATGCGCATCAACATTGCAATGACACACAAGCAGCTAAGTCACAATATAAAGCTTTATAGAAGTTTTTACGATTCTAACATTAGCAGTTGAAAAGATAACACGTTTTCGAAATGTTTGCGTTTTTCAAGATGGCTGCCCCACTATAGGACCAATACGTTCATCACGATCAGATGTAACTCTAGGTGACAATATATGGTTATACAGCAAATTTCACAGCTTTAACATAAGCGGTTGGAAAAAAAACACGTTTTCGAATTTTTCGCGTAAACCAATATGACTGCTACAGCTTGTGACCAATTCCTTCAACATGAACAACTGTGACTCTAGGTTACAATATAAGGTTATACAGCAAGCTTCACAGTTCTAACATAAGCAGTTGCAGAGAAAATATATTTTCAAAATATTCGCAAAAAACAAAATGGCTGCCAGATCATATGATATACAGCCTCCATATTTTGCACAAGAATTGTCACCATAGATGTCAATAAACATGGCAAAAATAAAGTATTTTTGTAAAATGGTTTTTATTTTATTATTAGTTTAATAATATCGTTAAGCGTTTTTGAACAATTCAAAATGGCTGCCAAACCACATGACATATCAACTTCTCTTGAACAAATCTGAATGTTAGTCATAAGATAACTCTATAAACAAAATTTCAAGTCTGTGCCATAAGCGGTTTCGGAGAAGAAGATTTTTTTAGTTTTTAAAAATGGCGCATACGAAACAAAATGGCCGCCAAGCTATGCAATGTATGGCTTTCAAATTGCACATACTTATGCTCACTATAGACCTCTACAATGTGCATAAGTTTCATGAAAATTTGCAAATGTTTTATTTCCCGAAGGCGACTGCGCAATGCGAATTTTAACTGTAATATTGTCTTTAACGGTTATGACTATGTGTAATCATGTGTCTATTACACTGTAATATTGTTAAATATTGTAAAACTAATGTATAAAGTGCAAAATTTACGCAATTAAATGGCGATAAAAAGGTTAATGTCTCACAGCAGCCATGTTGATTATGGAAAAATCGCAATTTTAACAAACTTGGTAGAGGACCTTGCAATGAGCATATGTGCAAAATGGCGCTTTATTGCACTAAGCGGTTTAAGAGAAGAAGATGTTTAAAGATTTTCGCAAAATCCAAGATGGATGCTACATCATGTGACCAAGGCACTTCTGTTGAGCAATGGCAAATCTAGGTCATAGCAGCACTGAGCACAGCAAGTTTAAAAACTGTAACATAAGCAGTTGCAGAGATAGAAATTATTAAGCAGTTCTCGAAATTTGTCGCAAAAAACAATATGGCTGCGTAACCTTATGACCTATGAGTTCAATATTGCATGAGATGTAGCAGAGCAATAGGCTGTATCAGCATACCTGATTTCAAGAGCTTTGCTTTAGCAGTTCAAGAGTTATAGGCAATAGAATAAGTTTGGCGGAATAATAATAAAAATAATAATAATAATAATAATAATAATAATCCTGACAATAACAATAGGTTGTCCTGCAACTTCGTTGCATGGCCACCTAATAATCTGGAATGGCCATCCCAGTCTCCAGACCTAAATATCATTAAAAATCTGTGGGGTGATTTGAAGCCGTCTGTCCATGCTCGGCAACCATCAAACCTAACTGAACTGGGGATGTTTTGCAAGGAGGAATGGTCCAAAATACCTTCATCCAGAATCCAGACACTCATTACAGGCTATAGGAAGCGTCTAGAGGCTGTTATTTCTGCTAAAGGAGGTTCTACTGCCCAAATGTATGCACCTGTCTAATTTCGTTTTGATGCATGTTGCACATTTTCTGTTAATCCAATAAACCTAATTTCACTACTGAAATATTACTGTGTCCTTCAGTTATCATGACTGTTAGTGTTTTATCAGATGTTTTTATCTCCAAATATGATTTCACTGCATTAGCAGTGTGTGTGGGATCGTTATCATGCTGAAAAATAAAACCATTCCCAATCAGGTGCTTTCCAGAAGGAATGGCATGATGAATTAAAACCTGTCTGTACTTTTCAGCATTCATAATCCCATCAATTCGGACAATATCGCTAACACCACTGGCAGAAATGCAGCTCCAACCCAGGACAGACCCTCCACCATATTTCACTGAAGGCCACAAGCACCCATTCTTCCATCTCTCTCCAACTCTTCTTTTCACATATTGTCAACAATTGGACCTAAAAATGCAAACTTGGATTCTTTACTACATAATACCCTTTCGACTGATCTTCCTTCCAATCTTTGTGAGCTTTAGCATATCTTAGCCTTTCACCCTGTTCCCCTTCCAAATAAAGTTCTTGGCTGCTGCCCTTCCACAAAGACTATTCCTGATCAAGCTTCTTTGGACTGTAGATGGGCCAACTTGGCAAGATGCAGAGTCAGGTCCATTCTTGACTTCTTCCAGGCTCTCAAAGAAGAAACTCTGAGAAAATTCTCATCAGATTTTGAAAGTTTTCTTGGTCTTCCAGTCCTTTTTTTGTCCTTGACCTCTCCTGGTTCTTCAAATTTCTTTATAACAACTTGAAAAGAACATCTTGAGTATCCAGTTTGTTTGCTGATTTCCTTTTGAGAGTGGCCTTACTGATGCAAAAGTATGATTTTATGTCTGTGATCTTTGGCATTTTGAATGGAATCATGTAATTGAAAGTTGGTCTTAATAGCAAGCTTCCAATGAATTCAACTCAAGCTCTGTAATGCTCAAGCATGTCTTGCACAAACCTGGTGTAACAGACCATTTTTATAGCAGTAACTTTGACATGAAATAGTAGGACAAATACAGGTGTTAGCAATTACATTAATTAGGGTTCTATGCCATTTAGGTTTACGAGAGCCAGGGTTCTGCTATTGCTCAAGTGTAAGGGGAGTTCACACTAAATACTTGCCACTTTAGCCTATAGAAGCAGTTTTTTCTGTTTTTTAATACTGCACACAAATATCCTTGATTTTCTGGTTGTATTCTAATAAAGAGACTGAGAAATAATTATATATGGTCAATATACCATTGCTAAAACCACAAATCTAATGGTGGCCTAAGACTTTTGCACAGCATTGTATATACACATATAAACACATAAATACAAATGGACCCATATATATATATATATATATATATATATATATATCTATATGTGTGCATTGGAGCCCTTTGCCGTTAAGTAGACGCAAACAAGTAAAATCATATTTATGCTATATTTATATTTAATAAAGTGTTATACTGTGTATTTACTGTAAATATTTCACATTCCAATGTTCTGCACATGAGGATTATGTTCTAAGAGTAAATAGAAGATATTCCTCTATGTGAAGAACATTGCAATGTAAAATATTCATAATTTCATGTCAGGTTAGTGCACTTGAGAATATTTGATTGTGTTTGCGTGCGAGAAAGGCGTTTTTTTTTCCCCACTTTTTTTGCTCCATTGACTTCTATGGAGAAATATGCTATTGCCAGTTCTTTTTTTTACATGTGTCGGGTCAGCACACAAGCAAAAACAGTTTACTTTCATTTTTAAATACGAGCGCAACCCGATGAGTGCAAAAAGCTTACTTCTAGCGCAGTTAAGACTTGAGTGGGAGCATTAAATAGCGCTCCACTTGTAATCTGGCCCAAAGACGTCAAAATACATAAAGGATTAAATGCCCTATCGTACCTGAGTTTAACTAAACTTAAACCAAAAATTAACAATAATGATAAACCAAAAATTAACACACACACACAGGGACTGGAAGTTTAAAGACCTGTGGGTTGTATTTATTAACCAGCACAGAACATCTGGCATAAACACTTTAATTTAAAAATAAATTCAGGAGGCAGCAATTTGGGTGCTAAGTAACTAACTCATCCTCCTACACGGGTCAGAGCTGTCCACAGACTAAGCCCAGACCAACAGCCCAGCTTGGGTTCAATGTCACCCAAATGACTCCAAACAAGTAGGACCCAGGTCAGTTTTTCATACAGCATGCTGAACCCAGGGAAGTAAGTAAGTTGAAAGTAAACATGTTCGTTTGAGCACAATTTATTTTAACGCTCGTCGGGTGACTTCGGCGCTCTGGTTATCTTAGGCTCAACAAAAATGTTGAACAAAAGACATAAAAAATAAATCTAAAAGTACAGTTACACTCATTTAAAACAAAAATATTGCTTAAAAAAGTTATAATGCTCAAAGAAATAAGGTCTCAGATGTTAGAGAAAAAAAAGGCATTACGTATATATGATATGTCTATATGTAATATCTGTCTGTTCTCTCAACGTATATATGTTCCGTCTGTCTAAACCAATCTGTCTGTCATCTCTCTCCCTCTCTCTTTCACTTTCACTCTTCTCTTTTCCCTACTCTCTCCACACTTTTTTTCTTCTGTCTCTCCCTTTTCTCTTGCCCATCACTCTCTTTTTTATTTCTTATTCTCAGAACTTGAAATACACCCTGCTGACTGCTTAAGGCTAACTCTGCTACATTTCTATTCCTAATTGTCATTATCAGATAACAACTGCAAAACAGAGGATTTTAAGATAACTTTATGACTGGGACTAGCCCTGTTGACTGTGGACTAAAGTCGAGGTTGGCTCCTTCAAAAAAGGCAGATGTTGGGTGGAGTTTGGCTATTGAAAACTAATTGCAGTAAAAGGATGTTAATTTTTTTTTAAAAATGTTAAGACTTTGCTGATATGTTATTCTATAGCAACACAACAGAAATTTCTTTAATTACTGTGTTTACTGTTCCTTTAAATACATAGGTAAAGTATTGCTTGGAAGCCACAAGTTTTGCAGCTCCAAATCATAGTGTGAACCCTACTCCTGATTTGCTGATCTGCAGTGCTCTGCTCCTGTTAGATTCAGAATTTTTTTAAAGGTATTTTTACATTTTAGCTGTGGAATTTGATAAGTAAAAATGGTCCCATAAATGTGTTGTTCAGTATCGAGTATTTGGACTGGGTTCAGAACAAAAAGGACTGGCACATGTTAAGTATAGGGCAATTTGTGAGTAAATCGATAACGTATAAAGTTCTTCGATAAACAATGAGAATGGCTGATTGCGATCATGTCAACATCAAAAATGTCTCATCAAATTATTTAACTCATACAAAACTAAGATCAGTAATGAAAAAATCTCATATCTTAACGATGTAACATGTCATTTTTGCATTCGAACTGTCACCAGCTGACTCAAAACTACAGCAGCTTTTACCCTTAGAATGTGATCTTTCCAATTTTCATCTTTTACTTTGTAGTGTTTCATCTAGTATCACATTATAAAATGTATCCCGCCTCTACCTGCACAACAGCACTAAACCACTGTTTCAGTAAGATTTCACAGTCCGTATAACCAAGAAGAAAATCCTTTTGCCTGGCCAGCCCATCTGCACTGCATCAATTTACAAACCCCTGTCTGTAACATTCCACTCCAAACAATCACGATCATCACAGCAATAATAATAGCATCTGCTGTCAGAGCTGGCTAAGCAGGTGTGGATGTAATAAACAGAGCTGTCACTCACCAAATCCCACCGGCAAGGAGATTTTCCAGGTGCAGTCCAAGTTACTGGGATAATTTCCTGGGAATCCAGGACTCAGAATGACGCCTTCCATGTCCTCTAAGACCCCTCTACACTGAGCTGGGGATGGACAAGAAGAATGGGGATGTCATATAAATGTATGAGATGACCCCGTGTGACTAGAGGGATTAAAGAATCATAACAAAGTGCAGCGCTACAGAAGACAAGCTCACAGCTCTCTTTACGAAAGAACAGCCATACAGAAGTACACATTAATATAAAGCATGCAGCCTTCTACACACAAGCCCATGGCCCTCCAATCACAAACACCACACTAATTTACACACAGAATCACACACACTGACACACAACTCTCAACAAAGAGGTACAAAGATTTATACAAAGAAGTAAACCAATCTACAGACTTATTATTAACAAGCAGAAAAGGAAGGAACCACACTAGGTAATATTCAGCTGCACACATATTAATGCACTGAGGTGTAAAGAGCAGCACAGAGCACTTTGTAATACACAGAGAAGGAAGAAACAAAACATCCAGAAGCAAACAACAATCTTCAAAAAGATTCTCTATATAATTGGGAATATAGTGCTACATTCAGCAGTTATACAGTAGCTTACTGTATTATACAGTATACAGCAGCACACAGTATTATACAGTATACAGCAGCACACAGTATTATACAGTATACAGCAGCACACACACTATTATACAGTATACAGCAGCACACAGTATTATACAGTATACAGCAGCACACAGTATTATACAGTATACAGCAGCACACAGTATTGTACAGTATACAGCAGCACACAGTATTGTACAGTATACAGCAGCACACAGTATTGTACAGTATACAGCAGCACACACACTATTATACAGTATACAGCAGCACACAGTATTATACAGTATACAGCAGCACACAGTATTATACAGTATACAGTAGCACACACACTATTATACAGTATACAGCAGCACACAGTATTATACAGTATACAGTAGCACACACACTATTATACAGTATACAGCAGCACACAGTATTATACAGTATACAGCAGCACACACACTATTATACAGTATACAGCAGCACACAGTATTGTACAGTATACAGCAGCACACAGTATTGTACAGTATACAGCAGCACACAGTATTGTACAGTATACAGCAGCACACAGTATTATACAGTATACAGCAGCACACAGTATTGTACAGTATACAGCAGCACACAGTATTATACAGTATACAGCAGCACACAGTATTATACAGTATACAGCAGCACACAGTATTGTACAGTATACAGCAGCACACAGTATTGTACAGTATACAGCAGCACACAGTATTGTACAGTATACAGCAGCACACACACTATTATACAGTATACAGCAGCACACAGTATTATACAGTATACAGCAGCACACAGTATTATACAGTATACAGTAGCACACACACTAGTATACAGTATACAGCAGCACACAGTATTATACAGTATACAGTAGCACACACACTATTATACAGTATACAGCAGCACACAGTATTATACAGTATACAGCAGCACACACACTATTATACAGTATACAGCAGCACACAGTATTGTACAGTATACAGCAGCACACAGTATTGTACAGTATACAGCAGCACACAGTATTATACAGTATACAGCAGCACACAGTATTGTACAGTATACAGCAGCACACAGTATTGTACAGTATACAGCAGCACACAGTATTGTACAGTATACAGCAGCACACAGTATTATACAGTATACAGCAGCACACAGTATTGTACAGTATACAGCAGCACACAGTATTATACAGTATACAGCAGCACACACTATTATACAGTATACAGCAGCACAGTATTATACAGTATACAGCAGCACAGTATTATACAGTATACAGCAGCACACTATTATACAGTATACAGCAGCACACTATTATACAGTATACAGCAGCACACAGTATTATACAGTATACAGCAGCACACAGTATTATACAGTATACAGCAGCACAGTGTTATACAGTATACTGCAGCACACTATTATACAGTATACAGCAGCACACAGTATTATACAGTATACAGCAGCACACAGTATTATACAGTATACAGCAGCACAGTATTATACAGTATACAGCAGCACACACTATTATACAGTATACAGCAGCACACTATATACAGTATACAGCAGCACACAGTATTATACAGTATACAGCAGCACACAGTATTATACAGTATACAGCAGCACACAGTATTATACAGTATACAGCAGCACACAGTATTATACAGTATACAGCAGCACACAGTATTGTACAGTATACAGCAGAACACAGTATTATACAGTATACAGCAGCACACAGTATTATACAGTATACAGCAGCACACACTATTATACAGTATACAGCAGCACACAGTATTATACAGTATACAGCAGCACACAGTATTGTACAGTATACAGCAGCACACAGTATTGTACAGTATAAAGCAGCACACACTATTATACAGTATACAGCAGCACACACTATTATACAGTATACAGCAGCACAGTATTATACAGTATACAGCAGCACAGTATTATACAGTATACAGCAGCACACAGTATTGTACAGTATACAGCAGCACACAGTATTATACAGTATACAGCAGCACACTGTATTATACAGTATACAGCAGCACACTGTATTATACAGTATACAGCAGCACACAGTATTATACAGTATACAGCAGCACACAGTATTATACAGTATACAGCAGCACACTATTATACAGTATACAGCAGCACACAGTATTATACAGTATACAGCAGCACACACTATTATACAGTATACAGCAGCACACAGTATTATACAGTATACAGCAGCATACAGTATTATACAGTATACAGCAGCACACTATTATACAGTATACAGCAGCACACAGTATTATACAGTATACAGCAGCACACACTATTATACAGTATACAGCAGCACACAGTATTATACAGTATACAGCAGCACACAGTATTATACAGTATACAGCAGCACACAGTATTGTACAGTATACAGCAGCACACAGTATTATACAGTATACAGCAGCACACACTATTATACAGTATACAGCAGCACAGTATTATACAGTATACAGCAGCACACAGTATTATACAGTATACAGCAGCACACTATTATACAGTATACAGCAGCACAGTATTATACAGTATACAGCAGCACACAGTATTATACAGTATACAGCAGCACACAGTATTATACAGTATACAGCAGCACACAGTATTATACAGTATACAGCAGCACACAGTATTGTACAGTATACAGCAGCACACAGTATTATACAGTATATAGCAGCACACTATTATACAGTATACAGCAGCACACTATTATACAGTATACAGCAGCACACAGTATTATACAGTATACAGCAGCACAGTATTATACAGTATACAGCAGCACACAGTATTATACAGTATACAGCAGCACACAGTATTATACAGTATACAGCAGCACACAGTATTATACAGTATACAGAAGCACACAGTATTATACAGTATACAGCAGCACACACTATTATACAGTATACAGCAGCACACAGTATTATACAGTATACAGCAGCACAGTATTATACAGTATACAGCAGCACACTATATACAGTATACAGCAGCACACAGTATTACACAGTATGCAGCAGCACATTATTATACAGTATACAGCAGCACACAGCATTATACAGTATACAGCAGCACACACTATTATACAGTATACAGCAGCACACACTATTATACAGTATACAGCAGCATACAGTATTATACAGTATACAGCAGCACACAGTATTATACAGTATACAGCAGCACACACTATTATACAGTATACAGCAGCACACAGTATTATACAGTATACAGCAGCACAGTATTATACAGTATACAGCAGCACACAGTATTATACAGTATATAGCAGCACACAGTATTATACAGTATACAGCAGCATACTATTATACAGTATACAGCAGCACACAGTATTATACAGTATACAGCAGCACACACTATTATACAGTATACAGCAGCACACAGTATTATACAGTATACAGCAGCACACAGTATTGTACAGTATACAGCAGCACACAGTATTATACAGTATACAGCAGCACAGTATTATACAGTATACAGCAGCACACAGTATTATACAGTATACAGCAGCACACAGTATTATACAGTATACAGCAGCACACAGTATTATACAGTATACAGCAGCACACAGTATTATACAGTATACAGCAGCACACACTATTATACAGTATACAGCAGCACACAGTATTATACAGTATACAGCAGCACACAGTATTGTACAGTATACAGCAGCACACAGTATTATACAGTATACAGCAGCACACAGTATTATACAGTATACAGCAGCACACACTATTATACAGTATACAGCAGCACACAGTATTATACAGTATACAGCAGCACACAGTATTGTACAGTATACAGCAGCACAGTATTATACAGTATACAGCAGCACACTATTATACAGTATACAGCAGCACACTATTATACAGTATACAGCAGCACACAGTATTATACAGTATACAGCAGCACACAGTATTATACAGTATACAGCAGCACAGTGTTATACAGTATACTGCAGCACACTATTATACAGTATACAGCAGCACACAGTATTATACAGTATACAGCAGCACACAGTATTATACAGTATACAGCAGCACAGTATTATACAGTATACAGCAGCACACACTATTATAAAGTATACAGCAGCACACAGTATTATACAGTATACAGCAGCACACTATATACAGTATACAGCAGCACACAGTATTATACAGTATACAGCAGCACACAGTATTATACAGTATACAGCAGCACACAGTATTATACAGTATACAGCAGCACACACTATTATACAGTATACAGCAGCACACAGTATTATACAGTATACAGCAGCACACAGTATTGTACAGTATACAGCAGCACACAGTATTGTACAGTATACAGCAGCACACAGTATTATACAGTATACAGCAGCACACAGTATTATACAGTATACAGCAGCACACACTATTATACAGTATACAGCAGCACACAGTATTATACAGTATACAGCAGCACACAGTATTATACAGTATACAGCAGCACACAGTATTGTACAGTATACAGCAGCACACACTATTATACAGTATACAGCAGCACACAGTATTATACAGTATACAGCAGCACACAGTATTATACAGTATACAGCAGCACAGTATTATACAGTATACAGCAGCACAGTATTATACAGTATACAGCAGCACACAGTATTATACAGTATACAGCAGCACACAGTATTATACAGTATACAGCAGCACACAGTATTATACAGTATACAGCAGCACACAGTATTATACAGTATACAGCAGCACACAGTATTATACAGTATACAGCAGCACACAGTATTGTACAGTATACAGCAGCACACAGTATTATACAGTATACAGCAGCACACACTATTATACAGTATACAGCAGCACAGTATTATACAGTATACAGCAGCACACAGTATTATACAGTATACAGCAGCACACTATTATACAGTATACAGCAGCACACAGTATTATACAGTATACAGCAGCACACAGTATTATACAGTATACAGCAGCACACAGTATTATACAGTATACAGCAGCACACAGTATTGTACAGTATACAGCAGCACACAGTATTATACAGTATATAGCAGCACACTATTATACAGTATACAGCAGCACACTATTATACAGTATACAGCAGCACACAGTATTATACAGTATACAGCAGCACAGTATTATACAGTATACAGCAGCACACAGTATTATACAGTATACAGCAGCACACAGTATTATACAGTATACAGCAGCACACAGTATTATACAGTATACAGAAGCACACAGTATTATACAGTATACAGCAGCACACACTATTATACAGTATACAGCAGCACACAGTATTATACAGTATACAGCAGCACAGTATTATACAGTATACAGCAGCACACTATATACAGTATACAGCAGCACACAGTATTACACAGTATGCAGCAGCACATTATTATACAGTATACAGCAGCACACAGCATCACACACTATTATACAGTATACAGCAGCACACACTATTATACAGTATACAGCAGCATACAGTATTATACAGTATACAGCAGCACACAGTATTATACAGTATACAGCAGCACACACTATTATACAGTATACAGCAGCACACAGTATTATACAGTATACAGCAGCACAGTATTATACAGTATACAGCAGCACACAGTATTATACAGTATACAGCAGCACACAGTATTATACAGTATACAGCAGCACACAGTATTATACAGTATACAGCAGCAAACACTATTATACAGTATACAGCAGCACACAGTATTATACAGTATACAGCAGCACACAGTATTGTACAGTATACAGCAGCACACAGTATTATACAGTATACAGCAGCACACAGTATTATACAGTATACAGCAGCACACACTATTATACAGTATACAGCAGCACACAGTATTATACAGTATACAGCAGCACACAGTATTGTACAGTATACAGCAGCACAGTATTATACAGTATACAGCAGCACACTATTATACAGTATACAGCAGCACATTATACAGTACAGCAGCACACTATTATACAGTATACAGCAGCACACAGCTATTATACAGTATACAGCAGCATACAGTATTATACAGTATACAGCAGCACACAGTATTATACAGTATACAGCAGCACACACTATTATACAGTATACAGCAGCACACAGTATTATACAGTATACAGCAGCACAGTATTATACAGTATACAGCAGCACACAGTATTATACAGTATACAGCAGCACACAGTATTATACAGTATACAGCAGCACACAGTATTATACAGTATACAGCAGCACACAGTATTATACAGTATACAGCAGCACACAGTATTATACAGTATACAGCAGCACACAGTATTATACAGTATACAGCAGCACACAGTATTATACAGTATACAGCAGCACACAGTATTATACAGTATACAGCAGCACACAGTATTATACAGTATACAGCAGCACAGTATTATACAGTATACAGCAGCACACAGTATTATACAGTATACAGCAGCACACAGTATTATACAGTATACAGCAGCACACAGTATTATACAGTATACAGCAGCACACAGTATTATACAGTATACAGCAGCACACACTATTATACAGTATACAGCAGCACACAGTATTATACAGTATACAGCAGCACACAGTATTGTACAGTATACAGCAGCACACAGTATTATACAGTATACAGCAGCACACAGTATTATACAGTATACAGCAGCACACAGTATTATACAGTATACAGCAGCACACAGTATTATACAGTATACAGCAGCACACAGTATTGTACAGTATACAGCAGCACAGTATTATACAGTATACAGCAGCACACTATTATACAGTATACAGCAGCACACTATTATACAGTATACAGCAGCACACAGTATTATACAGTATACAGCAGCACACAGTATTATACAGTATACAGCAGCACAGTGTTATACAGTATACTGCAGCACACTATTATACAGTATACAGCAGCACACAGTATTATACAGTATACAGCAGCACACAGTATTATACAGTATACAGCAGCACAGTATTATACAGTATACAGCAGCACACACTATTATACAGTATACAGCAGCACACAGTATTATACAGTATACAGCAGCACACTATATACAGTATACAGCAGCACACAGTATTATACAGTATACAGCAGCACACAGTATTATACAGTATACAGCAGCACACAGTATTATACAGTATACAGCAGCACACAGTATTATACAGTATACAGCAGCACACAGTATTATACAGTATACAGCAGCACACAGTATTGTACAGTATACAGCAGCACACAGTATTATACAGTATACAGCAGCACACAGTATTATACAGTATACAGCAGCACACACTATTATACAGTATACAGCAGCACACAGTATTATACAGTATACAGCAGCACACAGTATTGTACAGTATACAGCAGCACACAGTATTGTACAGTATAAAGCAGCACACACTATTATACAGTATACAGCAGCACACACTATTATACAGTATACAGCAGCACACACTATTATACAGTATACAGCAGCACAGTATTATACAGTATACAGCAGCACAGTATTATACAGTATACAGCAGCACACAGTATTGTACAGTATACAGCAGCACACAGTATTATACAGTATACAGCAGCACACTGTATTATACAGTATACAGCAGCACACAGTATTATACAGTATACAGCAGCACACAGTATTATACAGTATACAGCAGCACACAGTATTGTACAGTATACAGCAGCACACAGTATTATACAGTATACAGCAGCACACACTATTATACAGTATACAGCAGCACAGTATTATACAGTATACAGCAGCACACAGTATTATACAGTATACAGCAGCACACTATTATACAGTATACAGCAGCACAGTATTATACAGTATACAGCAGCACACAGTATTATACAGTATACAGCAGCACACAGTATTATACAGTATACAGCAGCACACAGTATTGTACAGTATACAGCAGCACACAGTATTATACAGTATATAGCAGCACACTATTATACAGTATACAGCAGCACACTATTATACAGTATACAGCAGCACACAGTATTATACAGTATACAGCAGCACAGTATTATACAGTATACAGCAGCACACAGTATTATACAGTATACAGCAGCACACAGTATTATACAGTATACAGCAGCACACAGTATTATACAGTATACAGAAGCACACAGTATTATACAGTATACAGCAGCACACACTATTATACAGTATACAGCAGCACACAGTATTATACAGTATACAGCAGCACAGTATTATACAGTATACAGCAGCACACTATATACAGTATACAGCAGCACACAGTATTACACAGTATGCAGCAGCACATTATTATACAGTATACAGCAGCACACAGCATCACACACTATTATACAGTATACAGCAGCACACACTATTATACAGTATACAGCAGCATACAGTATTATACAGTATACAGCAGCACACAGTATTATACAGTATACAGCAGCACACACTATTATACAGTATACAGCAGCACACAGTATTATACAGTATACAGCAGCACAGTATTATACAGTATACAGCAGCACACAGTATTATACAGTATACAGCAGCACACAGTATTATACAGTATACAGCAGCACACAGTATTATACAGTATACAGCAGCACACACTATTATACAGTATACAGCAGCACACAGTATTATACAGTATACAGCAGCACACAGTATTGTACAGTATACAGCAGCACACAGTATTATACAGTATACAGCAGCACACAGTATTATACAGTATACAGCAGCACACACTATTATACAGTATACAGCAGCACACAGTATTATACAGTATACAGCAGCACACAGTATTGTACAGTATACAGCAGCACAGTATTATACAGTATACAGCAGCACACTATTATACAGTATACAGCAGCACACTATTATACAGTATACAGCAGCACACAGTATTATACAGTATACAGCAGCACACAGTATTATACAGTATACAGCAGCACAGTGTTATACAGTATACTGCAGCACACTATTATACAGTATACAGCAGCACACAGTATTATACAGTATACAGCAGCACACAGTATTATACAGTATACAGCAGCACAGTATTATACAGTATACAGCAGCACACACTATTATACAGTATACAGCAGCACACAGTATTATACAGTATACAGCAGCACACTATATACAGTATACAGCAGCACACAGTATTATACAGTATACAGCAGCACACAGTATTATACAGTATACAGCAGCACACAATATTATACAGTATACAGCAGCACACAGTATTATACAGTATACAGCAGCACATTATTATACAGTATACAGCAGCACACAGTATTATACAGTATACAGCAGCACACAGTATTATACAGTATACAGCAGCACACAGTATTATACAGTATACAGCAGCACACTATTATACAGTATACAGCAGCACACTGTATTATACAGTATACAGCAGCACACTATTATACAGTATACAGCAGCACACAGTATTATACAGTATACAGCAGCACATTATTATACAGTATACAGCAGCACACAGTATTATACAGTATACAGCAGCACACATTATTAAAAATGGAAATAAGGGAGGCGCTCAAAGCTAAAGGTATCAACACTAAAACAGATTTAATAAAACATATTAATGATCACAGATATAAATACAAAGGGACGTCTCCCCAAAATAAATTAAGCTAATATCCTAAAAAGTCTATTGACCGCTAATATCCTAAAAAGTCTATTGATCGCTAAAACTAATTCAGATTTAAAAAACAAACAAGATAATAGGCAGTGCCTATGTAGTAATTGTGATACAGGCAGAAATAAATGTTATTTTTAAAACACCAAAACAAATGACAGTGTCCCGTAATTGAAATACCACCAAGCTGCCTTATTTGAGAAAAGCCGTAGCTGCCAAATATAGTGTTTAGAGAAATTAATCCGTTGTCCAAAGTTCTCTTACTTTGTAAGATATTTGTGTGTCAACACCAAAAAGCCGTGTACTTTACCAAGTTGTAGACTTGTCAGTTGCTGGTCTTACTCCCTCGCCCGGTCCTCACCTCGAGCGGGGCTGACTGCAGCTTTGGCGTCTGACGTCACAGAAAGGTGTTCCGGCTGAAGGTAGAGGCCGATTCATGCGCTCCCCTCTATGCGCTGTACTCCCGGTCCTCTTTGGAAAGCCCTGCACTTAGTGCTAGTAGCACGCAGGGGGCTGTAAAACAGATTGGTATAATGGATATCCAAAACAGTGTTCCCCAATACAGAGGCTCTGCTCCTTAAGAGAAAATGTCTCAATAATGTAACCCGGGTTATTAGGTGAGACTCCAAATGAGATTCCAAAGATATGGTTAGTTGTTACAATGGTAATAACAACAGCACTGCCAACACATACGACGCGTTTCGCCCACCTATGGGCTTTATCAAGATAGTGGTGGCTAGTGTGAGTGGCCTTATTTAAAGGGATAGCTTCCAGTCTAATTGGTGTTGGTTTTGATTGGCAGATCGGCTTAAGGTGGTATTTGGCTTTAATGACAGTTTCTTTTTTAAGGTGGTATTTCTCTTCTCTTTGCTTTAAATGGAATTGTACAGTCCTACTCATAAAAAATCATTCACAGGTATAGACTTTAATCATGTTGAATTGATATATATATACACAATAAATCTCCAGAGCAAGAAATCAAAAAAATGTATAGTCAAAGTCTGAGTCATTAAACGTGATATGTGAATTACAGATTAAGTCACAAAACTAATAATTATCTAATAGACTTCCCGGAGTCGATATAACATACAGTGTTCTAACAGAAAAAATAATAACCTTAATCCTATAATAAAGTGCATAATAGTGTCTAAACTTACAGGTGTCCTAAAATGATTCTTTTATCCTTCAAATAAAAAGGGGGAAAGATCTAATTCGGAATTTAATCCCTTTGGGTATAGGGTGTCATATTTGTAAATATATTCCGCTTCCCTTATAAGTAGGGTTCTTTCAATATTACCTCCCCTCCATTGATTATTAGCTTTCAGAATACCCCAATACTTTAAATCCCTAGTGTTACTCTGGTGAACTTCCTTAAAGTGCTTATAAAGGTGTGTATCTACTCTCTCATTTTCTATACAGAGAAGGTGTTCCCTTATTCTATCCCGGAGACTCCTTTTGGTTTCTCCGAAATAGAATAGGTTACATGTGCATTTTAGTACATATATAACATTCTTCTGGGTGCATCTAATAATTCCCCTTATAATTATATCCTCTCCCAGACCATCAAGTTTTAAACTCTTCAATTTCGAACTATGTGTACATGCTTTACATGTGTAGCAGGGAAAGAAACCTGCTACACTTCTACCCTCCAAGTCTAACTGTTTATTAACTCTTATCTTTTTTCGTATTTCGCTAGGGGCTAAAATAGTTTTAAAATTTTTTGCTCTTTTAAAAATAAAAGTCGGATTATCCGCCAACTGACTCCCTATGATGTTATCCTCTTTTAATAAGTGCCAATTCCTTTTAATGATTTTTTTAATCAAAAAATGGTCTGCATTGTAGTCTGTTATAAAGGGAACGTTAATTCTGTCTTCCCTGATGTTTTCCTTCGTTTTATAACTTAACAGGTCATCCCTATTTATTGCTTGTGCTTTTTTTATTGCCCCTATAATATTATCCTCCTTATAACCTTTTACGGTAAATTTGTCTGCTAGGACCACTACCTGTCTTTCAAAGTCCTCAATACGTGAACAGTTTTTCCTTATTCGTAAACTTTGGCCGAAAGGAATATTGTCCTTCCATAGCTTCAGGTGGCAACTGTCAGCATGTAGCAGACTATTACAATCTACCTCTTTAAAATGAGTTTGTGTCTCCAATTTTTGATTTACTGCCATAATTTCTAGGTCTAAAAATACCACTCTTTCCCTACTATAATTGCTCACAAACTTAAGGCCATTAGTATTGTTATTCATCTCTTCAAAAAGTTTTAACAATTCTTGCTCAGGTCCCCTCCAAATAATAAGAAGGTCATCTATGTAGCGCTTATAGAGTACGAGGTTTGCACCAAGATCTCTACTGCCAAAAAATTCCTCTTCCCAAACACCCATAAAGAGGTTGGCATAACTCGGCGCAAACCTCGTACCCATAGCGGTCCCTTCTATCTGCAGGAAAAATTTACTATCGAAAGAAAAGTAATTGTGTTCCAATATGTACTTTATGTTATTTAAGATAAATATTCTTTGTTCTTCCTTTATGTTTGAATCTTTTTCTAGATAGTGTCTAACAGCTTGTATGCCTTGTTCATGCTTGATCACGGTATATAATGACGACACGTCACATGTCGCCATTATCATATCTTTACTCCATTCTATCAGTTTTAAACAGTTCAGCACTTGGGTAGAATCTTTAAGATATGAATCTAATTTTGACACATAAGGCTGAAGGAATTTGTCGATATATTGGGACACATTTGCTGTTACGGAATTTATCCCAGACACTATCGGTCTCCCCGGGGGGTTTATTAGGCACTTATGGACCTTCGGCAAAAAGTAAAAAATAGGGATTCTTGGGTGGTCAGATGTTAGATATGAAAACTCTTTATCGTTTAGGATACCTTTTTTATGGCCTTCTATTAACATTTTGTCAAGAATTGTCTTATATCTTTTAGTGGGGTCACTAGTTAACACTCTGTATGTCTTTTCATCGTTGAGAAGTCTATAGGCTTCTGCCATATATTTCGAGGTGTCCATTACCACTACCCCTCCACCCTTGTCTGCCGGCTTTATGGTGATCTGGTTATTGGTTTGTAACTCACTTAAGACTTCTCTTTCTTTTTTGCTTATGTTCTGTTTCTTTAACTTAGGGAGATTACATTTCCTAACCTCATTAGTTACAATCTTCTCAAACGTCTCCAAAAAATTGCCCTTGGCAAAGGTGGGGTTGAATTTTGACTTTGATTTTAGATTAGTATGTTGAAAATTTTCTTTTGATTCATGATCACTAATCGCCTGCTTCTCTAAGGGGGTTTTCATAAAGAATCTTTTAATGGTCAAATTTCTGACAAACTTCTTTATGTGAATATGTGTGTGGAATTTATTCATCCTTACCGTAGGGGCATAGGATAATCCCAAATTCAAAAGTTTCTCTTGTTCGCTACTTAGTTTAAATTGGCTCAAATTAAAAATCCCTTTCTTTTCACTTTCAACTATCTTACCCTTTTGGCCACATTTACGTGTTCCTCCTCCTCTCTTCCCTCGAGCCCTCTTTTTCTTCTTTGGGTTTGATCTGGATTGAATCTTAAAGTGTCTTTTGATGTGCCCTCTCTTGGAGGGCTGTAATCTAAAAAAGATTTCTCTTCAGTGGTTAGGGTATTTGTGGTAGTGGGTTCGACCCTTAAAGGGGTAAATCTATTAAACGTTGGTGTTTCATTCTCCTTATAATCATATCTATGGTTTTCTTGCCTAAAGTTTTCGTGTCTCACAGTATTTCTCCTCCTGGGATATTCCCATTCATTCTGCCTTGGATAATAATCTCTGTAGAAGAATGTTATATATGTACTAAAATGCACATGTAACCTATTCTATTTCGGAGAAACCAAAAGGAGTCTCCGGGATAGAATAAGGGAACACCTTCTCTGTATAGAAAATGAGAGAGTAGATACACACCTTTATAAGCACTTTAAGGAAGTTCACCAGAGTAACACTAGGGATTTAAAGTATTGGGGTATTCTGAAAGCTAATAATCAATGGAGGGGAGGTAATATTGAAAGAACCCTACTTATAAGGGAAGCGGAATATATTTACAAATATGACACCCTATACCCAAAGGGATTAAATTCCGAATTAGATCTTTCCCCCTTTTTATTTGAAGGATAAAAGAATCATTTTAGGACACCTGTAAGTTTAGACACTATTATGCACTTTATTATAGGATTAAGGTTATTATTTTTTCTGTTAGAACACTGTATGTTATATCGACTCCGGGAAGTCTATTAGATAATTATTAGTTTTGTGACTTAATCTGTAATTCACATATCACGTTTAATGACTCAGACTTTGACTATACATTTTTTTGATTTCTTGCTCTGGAGATTTATTGTGTATATATATATCAATTCAACATGATTAAAGTCTATACCTGTGAATGATTTTTTATGAGTAGGACTGTACAATTCCATTTAAAGCAAAGAGAAGAGAAATACCACCTTAAAAAAGAAACTGTCATTAAAGCCAAATACCACCTTAAGCCGATCTGCCAATCAAAACCAACACCAATTAGACTGGAAGCTATCCCTTTAAATAAGGCCACTCACACTAGCCACCACTATCTTGATAAAGCCCATAGGTGGGCGAAACGCGTCGTATGTGTTGGCAGTGCTGTTGTTATTACCATTGTAACAACTAACCATATCTTTGGAATCTCATTTGGAGTCTCACCTAATAACCCGGGTTACATTATTGAGACATTTTCTCTTAAGGAGCAGAGCCTCTGTATTGGGGAACACTGTTTTGGATATCCATTATACCAATCTGTTTTACAGCCCCCTGCGTGCTACTAGCACTAAGTGCAGGGCTTTCCAAAGAGGACCGGGAGTACAGCGCATAGAGGGGAGCGCATGAATCGGCCTCTACCTTCAGCCGGAACACCTTTCTGTGACGTCAGACGCCAAAGCTGCAGTCAGCCCCGCTCGAGGTGAGGACCGGGCGAGGGAGTAAGACCAGCAACTGACAAGTCTACAACTTGGTAAAGTACACGGCTTTTTGGTGTTGACACACAAATATCTTACAAAGTAAGAGAACTTTGGACAACGGATTCATTTCTCTAAACACTATATTTGGCAGCTACGGCTTTTCTCAAATAAGGCAGCTTGGTGGTATTTCAATTACGGGACACTGTCATTTGTTTTGGTGTTTTAAAAATAACATTTATTTCTGCCTGTATCACAATTACTACATAGGCACTGCCTATTATCTTGTTTGTTTTTTAAATCTGAATTAGTTTTAGCGATCAATAGACTTTTTAGGATATTAGCGGTCAATAGACTTTTTAGGATATTAGCTTAATTTATTTTGGGGAGACGTCCCTTTGTATTTATATCTGTGATCATTAATATGTTTTATTAAATCTGTTTTAGTGTTGATACCTTTAGCTTTGAGCGCCTCCCTTATTTCCATTTTTATCTGTTCACTATAATCTAGACAATTGCAGGGATTTTTGTCTTTTAAGGGGGTGTGTGGTTTTCAGTTTGGCCCAGCGCACCTATCTACCTTTTTTCGTTAGCACACATTATTATACAGTATACAGCAGCACACACTATTATACAGTATACAGCAGCACATTATTATACAGTATACAGCAGCACACAGTATTATACAGTATACAGCAGCACACAGTATTATACAGTATACAGCAGCACACTATTATACAGTATACAGCAGCACACTGTATTATACAGTAGCAAATTATTGTCTCTATACAATGGGGAATATAAAACTACATACAGCAGCACACTGTTTTATAACCTAGGGATAACAACACAAAGGTATGCACAGTACTATACACTGGTGAACAAAATACTACACACAGGAAAACATTACTATACAGTTGTAAAGAGCATTATACACTAGAGGCCACACGTCTACTCAATGGCACACAACCAATGCAAACAGCACTATGCAAGTACACAGTGCTACAGAGAAGACTGAAATGATTGCTCTCTCTATGTGTATATACATTAATTCATACCGATGCATAGAGGGGGAGGATAATTCCAGCGTCTCACAGTGCCTGGCATACAGGAGATATGGGAGTGACCCTAAAGGAAGGAACGGAGATGAACATAAATGGACAAGCACAATTAGCTGCTTTACAAAAATACAGTACTAATAGATTATCTATCATATTCTTTCCTAACCAGAGGCAATATCTTCTAAGTGACATTCAATTAGTGTACAATGAGCTGTGTCTATTAATTTGAGATTATATAAATGTCAAACTAAAACAATGTCTTGAGCAAAGTAGTTTAAAACCAGAGCGTACACAGGCCTGTAACTCAAAATGGGACTGGGTCTTCTCAGCCCACGGTTGGACATGTGACTCCATTTTTGTTTACCTGCAAAGAGTATCCTGGTTCACACTGGAAGGAAACTACATCATTCACCAGGTATCTCTCTCCACTTTTCACTCCATTACTGGGAACTGCTGGTTCTGGGCAACTAGAGAGACCAACAGCTAAACACAAAAAAAGCACAATAATCAGACAGAGATTAATTGCAGAGAAAATGACACAGATTCCAATCAGTGATATACTTAAAGTCAATGCACGTTTTCACCTGTCATACTCTAAAGTCAGTGAAATTCCTTTAAATTATCTAAGCTTAGATATTATGCATGACACTGTGGATGGTCTGAAAACCCTTTCACTATCAATAGTAGTTATTTAAGATATGTGAGGTTCCTCATGGGATTAACTTAAGTTTTTTTTTAACATTAGACTTTGTAATTTCTATTTGCAGTATATCAGTTTATTTAGAAATACAATTTTTAGAACCTAAAATGTATTGCTATTTTTTATGTAGAATGGAACTTGCAGGGTCTGCGAGTTTGACTAGCAAAGATGTTCCATGGAAACTTTTCTTTCATGTTTACTTGGCTCTTTATTAATATGGAACTGTTTTGTCTCACTAGCAGTATGCTTACAAGGTGTTAAAATGTAGAATACCCTTGAAAAATAATATATATGAAGCTAGAACCAAACCAATAAAACTATGCAAACAATATCACAAATGTGGAGGTTCAATTAATAATATTTCTCTATATGTAAATCCTCACAACCATTGGAAAAGCTGCTCTCTGTTGAGTCCCATTTCTTTATAAAATTATCCACTCATAACTTGTAGGGACTGCACATGCACGGTTTGTAATCTGTAAACTAACAGAACTATGTGTCCTTAAGTGAAAATCAGCATGCTACTTTAATGTTTGGAATTGTACTGCATGATAGCACTATCTTTTCATGGATTACAATACTCGAATACAGATCCCACCCTTTAATGTATGGTATTCTCTTACTTTTATATTCTAAATGGAAGCCAGCAGCAGATACACTAATGTCAGAAAAGAAATGCAGGTAAAGTTGGTTTGAAGTGCTGTTCAGCAATGCAGGGACTGTGGTTCCTGAAAATGAATACACTTGTCAATGTACTGCTATGCATAATGTTACTTTTTATGATCATATTGCAAGTAAAACCATATTATATATTTACATATAAATAAATATCTTTAAATTCATAATAGAAGCAGATTCATTGCTGGAGTATATATTCAGTATATATCCAGTATATATCCTGGTCGTCTGCAGTCTGTAGAACCTCCTCACAAAAACTACTAAGAGTGCCTCCCTTTTTTGTATACTCCCCTCTTCCTCCTACTGGTATAGATTCATGTATAATGAAGCAAAACAAGGGCAGAGTTTGACCTTGAAAACTACTCTGAGAAGAAAAAGTCAAAAACATAATTGTGTATTGCAGATCAAGCCTTTATATAGTCCTACTACACGTATGAATAAAAACATTTACAGTCAAGTATAAACCACAGTTTTATGGAACCAAAACACATTTGCATAGAACCATATTTAAAACTGGTGGTACACTACCAAATCTCTTCATTTGATGGCAAGGATGTGTTCAAAAAAATATTTTTTGCTTGTTAGGAAAAATTATACTTGTGCCAAAGTTAACACAAATTGAGAGAACTTAATAAAAATATGCAGGGAAGACAAGGGGACTGCCTTGCTCATCTGTTCCACAGAAGCTTCATGACCTGAGGCTCATTAAAACGAAAGACGAGGTTAAATGCGTCTGTAAGCTCATAAGCAAGGAGGATAGCAAGATTAATCCAACCAACTTGCTAAAATGTTTTGGAAGCTCTCTCTCCTTTTTCTGAAACCAGAAAGAAGGATAAAAAGAAAATCAATTTACCAGATATCTTGACTTCTAAATAATGCTTAAGAACATTAACAACATCAGGTGGAACAGAGAATCTTGATAATTTACTGGATAGAACAAATGACGACAATCAAAACAAATAAGTGGAAGGATTGAAAAGGGGCCAATTAATCTATGAAATATGGGGAAAAAACCTACTAACACAAGAATAAAATAGTAAAGGGCACTATAACTTGTTTTACACAAGCTCCTACTTAAAACTCACCTTCCCTAAGTGAGTAATAAAGGCCAGTAAACACAAACCAAAATGATAAGTAAGGAGCGCTCCACAAGGGAGCAGTATAAAACTGGAGAACATATATATTAAGTTGTTATCTATATGGATATATAATGATCTATAGAGGTCAATAAAATCAAGTGCTATTGAATGGTAATATAACAAATGTATTCATACTTATACATATATTAAAAGGCTGAACAGGTTATATACCTTTTAAAATTGGGACGTATCCCAGTGAGCAGTACCAAATAATTCCAAAACCCCCTGAGTGAAGTATTTAAGTGGTGATAAAAATGTGTCAACTGGGTTGACAGATTTAACAGAGTAACGTGTTCACTCTCAATATCTTCTAGATAAGTGTTTTTTTGTAACAAGTGTCTTCTAGATAAGTGTTTTTTGTAACAGGTGTCTTCTAGATAAGTGTTTTTTGTAACAGGTGTCTTCTAGATAAGTGTTTTTTGTAGCAGAAAAAATCTACTAAAACAAATCACATACATATTGGCAAAAACAAAACACATGTTAAAAATGATAGAGGAATCCCAAATCCCCCCTAACAATTTGAAAGAAATTCAACACCCAAGTTAAAGGTGAACTTTAAACACTTAAAGGCAAAATCTTGCATTTCTAATGAACAAATGGACAGAAACATAACTTCATTATTTTGTGTTCCTGAAAGATGAAACTCTTGAAAAGTGTATCTCTCTTAAGACATACGATGATCCCAAACCTACAGCTGCATCTCAAACCTACAGACTGGCATTTGTATACATGACAGTCCATCTAAGCTGAAAACATGTAATTCATTTGAAGTATCTGCTGTTCACAAGAAATCAATTCAGAGATTATTTCACTTAATGGGAAAGATGAATTCTTATGGCCCAATGTATAATTTTACAGGTGGACAATATTCCCATATAGGGAACCTGGCAGCATTTGCTGCCCGCATGTATTATTGCATAAGGAAATTCTTGTGCAGCATCGCCCCCTGCTCTAGCACAGCAGTGCTTGTCAATCACTCCAGAATAACAAGTTCAGAATCGTTAGCACCTCTGAGGTTAAAAAGAAACGGTCATACAACAGCTGCTTCCAAACTTGCGACAAGAAGCTCTTTAAGTCAATTCTTGAGAGATGTGGTTGAAACACTCTCATGTGAACACATTGAACTCACTGTTAAACATAAAATCTCATGACACTGTGAAAAGGTCATTAACTTGAGCAGCCATTAAGCCCAGAACAATAATGCAGTCTCTTGAAGATAAATCATGGCATTTTTTATTCTGGATGATATACCTTGGGCCGGGCAGACCTATGTCTAAAATAACTCCCAGATAATAGATTCTGTGGACAGGTTAATCTCCTAACCAAAAGTCTGAAGAGACTTCATCATCAAGGAGGTGTAAAAGAGCAGAATCTCCTGAGGAGTTGCAGAAATCTTCTGTGATCTGCTTTCTGCCATAGAAGAATCAATAACTTTGGAAAAACCCGCTAGACAGAAAATAAACAACACAAAAAGAAGTAAAATTTTTCTACTCCAAAGTGAAATTGTTGATGGAAACATGGTAAGGCAATGAAGGAGTTCAGCAACTCCGTTAAGTTCAAAACAAGATGAAACAAATATTACTTTTTTAAAGTAATTAAACATTTGGAATAAAACCCCAGGCCACTGAAGAGTAATATAATAAGTTACTCTAAGCTCTTAATCACCCTCAAAAAGTGAAGAGGAACTTTTGGGGAAAAAACTTTCCAAAGAGAGTCTGACAAAGTATGTCTTGTACCATTGGTAAACAATATTCATATCCCTAAAAAAAAAAAAAAAAAAAAATTTGAAATCCAAATTTCTTGAAAAAAAAAAAATATCTCAACTCTGTCTCTTAAAGGGACACTCAAGTCAAAATAACCTTTTATGATTCAGAATGAGCATGTAGTTTTAATACACTTTCCAATTTACTTCCATTACCAAATTTTGCACAGTCTTTTTATATTCATAGTTTCTGAGAAACAAGATCCTACTGAGCATGTGCACAAGCTCACAGGGTATACATATACTAGTCTGTGATTGTCTGATGTCTTTCACATGATACAAGGGGCAGGAAAAACAAAATATAACATTATTCAACTTCTTGAGCAAGAGTGGATCATCTGGGTGAGTATTCAGAAGAGTAGCAGAATCATCAGCATGGAAGCCACCTAATTCTGTTTTTCCTATAGTAGGATGTTGTGTAATTGTTGAGTTAGGATACCAGGATAAGAAGCAAAGGGTTCTCCCCTGTAAATTAGCCAGATTCCATAATTCTCATTAGAAATCTTCGGAAAATCTCTCAAGTGTATGGTGGTGCCTGCATGATGGAACCCTCAAGGTTTATGTGGGTCATACCTGCAGGCCAAATATGGTTTAAATATCTGTGCAAACTATCAAAATATCTAGGTTAGAACAAAGTAACTGAGCTCATGTTAGTATGATGGGGGTTGTATATAGAAAGGAGAGGCAGCCTTTAAACTTCAATTAGGAATTTCCATCTACTCCAAAAAAAAGCAAGGATGCTATATACACTCTCCAGTATATGTTACTATAAGAAAATAAAATCAAATCATTGTAAATACATTTCAGTTTTAAAAGAAATAAAGGGATTATGAAGATTTACAGAACTCAGCAGTTAGCAGAAGAAATGCAACTTAATTTATTGACAAGAGATACATCTAAAAAGTAAACTATAGGACAGTACCTGAAAAGCTTCCCAACATGGTGACAGTGTTGTCCCCACCATCGAAAACCTCTAGTGAGTCCCAGTTTTGTTCTGTGACAAAGCTGATAACCTGGATCTGAAATTAAAGACACACAGAGGAGAGGGGTCAGACCTACAGGCAGTGACTTGCAATGAAAGTATATTAAATAGCAATATAAAAAGACTCCGTGTGGAACAGGATCTGTTATGTATAATAGGTGAGGAGAAAAGGCGCTGTGATAGTGAACACAAACACTGCCGGGACATATAAAGATCAGTACCAAACCTGACTAATGAAGTCTGACGTGAAAAGCAGACGAAAAACAAGGTGTCAGAACAAGTTTTCCCAGGCTGAATACAAAGATTAGAGAGATGTCTAATTCAAGGGCAAAACCTTGTGCAAAGAATCAGCTATGTAAAATATTGCAGCATATCTATCTATCTATCTATCTATCTATCTATCTATCTATCTATCTATCTCAGTCTTAACTAGTAAAAAATGTGTCAACATTTTTTAATTCTTTCTTTCATTCTTTCTTTCTATTTCTATTATAGCTGACTGGTAGGGCAGCTATAGTTTAAGTCTGTACAAGGTTTCTGTTTAAATCTCAGTTTTCAAAAACAAAAAAATTAATTTTGCTGACACTAACAGTTTTGTAGCTATTACTAGTGGCTACAAAACTGCTAAATTTTAATTAAATAGGTCAAACCATTTTAAGTTATGTAGAAAAAGTGCTGTTTTTCAGAAAAAATTGATTGACTTATAATTGGGATTTTTGTTCAGTGCTACATCTTAAATGGCTGATAGTAATCTCATAAAATTAGCATGCTGATAGCTTTGGACTTGATCTAATGCCCTTTGGTAGTTTGAAGTATATAGCTTTTATAAATTTTGAGTTAATTCAAATTAACTTTAATTTTGAAGCAGTGCAAGTTATACAGTTATGTTGCCACCTGACAACGTCAGTACAGTGCTTTTTCAGCACAGTATCAATCTAGCTGCAGTGCAGGAGTCTATCAGCAGGGGGAGCCTGCTATCAACATCATCAGTGCTGATTTCACTGTGATCTCATAGGATTTCACTGAACTCTAACACGATTTCATAGTAAACTTCTTTAAACTGAGGAGGAAAATAAAGTAACTGCAAATGTCAGACACATGTTCCCTTGCAAGTCCTGGGTCATGCAACCTTTACAATGTAAAGAAGCTACTGAATATATATATATATATATATATATATATATATATATATATATATATATATATATATATATATTTTTTTTTTTTTTAATATTTTTATTGAAGTTCAATTAAAGGCATACATGCATGTCATGTCATCAAAAGGAAACACAGGAATAACTGATAATAAACATACAAACAATAGAAAATTAGCATAAATAGTACATGTTAATGACACATCATAGAAGTATATGTATAGTACTTGCCTATCAAAACTGCATACCCCCTAGATGGCAGCTGAGGCCTCTCTTGGACCTCTTACTAAAATGAAGAGTACAAAGCTATAGGAGGTAACCTTTGACTGGGAGAGACCTCTCTTGGATCCCACATGTTGAACTTCTAGTTTTTATTTTTAATACGGTCTTTTATGCTTTCGCAGTATTGACCTAGAATTTTATAATTTATTTTTCTGTGATGCTAAAGTTGTATGTGATGGGTAGCAGAAACTAAAAATTACACCTCTATATGTCTGATTTAGATAGAATTTATTGAAAGATACTTAACTCTTCTGCCGTCTTACCAATCTTGGAGTACTTTGCAATATACTCAGGAGATACACTCCTATAAAAAAAAAGTGAGTCGACTGGATGTCCTATCTCATAAAACACTAGGCGTATATTAGCTATGCAGATTTTGGATCAATATGGGTCTGGAACGGAAGAAGAGGTGGTTGGGAAAGTTAACTTTGCTGGCCCATAGCCCTGAGAGGAATTAGACAGTAGCCAAATTATCAAGCTTAATTTCTAGTAAGTAATAGGACTCAAAGTGGACCTAGGTGTATAATTTTGCATGTGTGTGCCCCCAAAAATTATAAGGGCTGGTGTCGTTACTGTATCCCTCATACAGTGATAAACTTTTGTCTCAACTAGATATGAAGGGTGTTAGGGTGTATCCTGTATACAGCTAGGGATGATTTGCATATCAAATGTGCAGTAAATACAAATTAAGTCATTGCAATATGTCTCAGGCTATAGCTTGTTGTAGTAAATGAAAACATATCATACTTATAAATGAATACATTCTGTAAATCAGCTAGTCATTAAGAGCAAGATAAACTATGACATCAACACAAAAAAGTTTGAACAGTACAAAGTGAGATATCCATATACATTGTCTAATGAACTTATAAGTCACTAGGAGTTTGCTAGGAGGGAAAATAGGGGGAAGCTGGTTAAATATTGGCCTGATGCTATACCTTATATATGGAGCCTTAAATAGGCACAACCTGCAATTTTACATTTATATGCAAGGAAATAGATAAGGGCCAAAACGTGTGTGTTAGCTAAATTTAGCAATTAGTGGGAGCTGTTGGACTTATAAGTGACTTCATTCTGCAGGATAGCTAATTGTTAGGAACAGAAAAGCTATAACTAGCTACCTATCTTAGGTCAATCCTTATCTCAATAGAAAGAGAGAGTTAAAGTGAGACTGTGAACACAAAATTATACAGAAACCCAGGACAAAACAAGAACATCAGGCTAGCAACCATCATAGAGTCAGGTATGTACAGTTATCTGTATGATGTGCATATCTATAGCACAAGTACATCTATCCATCCAGACGATGGGGTCTTTTTAAATGGGGTTCAACCAATACCAAGTCTCCAGGCTAGGTGGTTCCCATCAGCTGCTCTTTGAGTATCAAGCCCCACGTTTAAATATTGCAAGGGCTTTACACATGTAAACCAAGGTGATGAGTGGCTTCGCTGTAGAATAGAGATGGCTGATCTGCGTCCCCAAACACCGCTTAAGGCTTTAAAGCTAGTAGGTGAGTCACGGTGCGGTACTTGTGGAGATACAGTTTCCGGAGTTGTAGAAATAGATGTTCGGTTATAATGTCCGGTTACACTTTTACCTGACAGTGACCGATTGTCATTTAGTAAGCCGCGACCAGCACTGCTTACCAAGTTGCGTCTGTCCGCCGTATCTTCCCTTGCTAGGATAGTAAACACAGGGGAGGCATTCACCTGTGTTATATGCAGGACTCCTTGTTCTTGTACTTGATCGCTACTCGAGAGGGCAGGCAACTGCCGCTGGGGCCCCGAAGCGGCGCAGCCTCCCTTTGTCACAGGAGAAGGAGCTGGTAGACAGTCTTCAGCACTGTTAAGCACGGGTAAGGTGAATGCAATCCGCAGATCCTCTGTAAATTTAGCTTGGTAGACATATAGGAGTTTGCTTAGCTCAGCCATCAGAAAATTAACTGACTCCATTTCCATCTCGCTTAATCATGCAGACAGGCTTCAGAGAGAAATAGTTTGCAGAGATACATCCGGTTACGATATAGTTGCTACGTGTCTCTCATATAGATAGATCTGCTACCGATTTTTTATAGTATATCTGAGCTAGCGTTTTCTTGGCGCTTTGTATTCAGCACTGTGTGCTGCCTAACGACAAGGCCCAGATGTGCCTCGCCGGGGGGTAAGTGAAAGGCCTCAGCCTTACAGAGAGCTCCGGGTGCTCAAAGTCACGGTAATCTCAATATTTTTAGGCTCATCTGATGCGGGATCTTCAATCAATAAAGAATCTTGCTGTGTGATAGATAGATGTGCCGCCTGGAGTCTTATATCAAACAAAATAGATTAGAAGACTGGAGCAGAGTGGTGTTGTGCGACCTATCATGGCCGCCTCCCGGAAGTTCCCCCTACTGAATATATTTTGAGTTAAAATAGCTTTCTTTTTTAACCTAGAGATACTTAGGTGATATATTCTAGTCATGCAATTCAACTTTTTGGTATCGTCACTTTAATTCTCTAAAAAAAACTTAAATATTAACCCCAATTTAATTCTCTAAAAAAAACTTAAACATTAACCCCTAAAGTGCCATCCCCCCACATCTCAAACACTAAACTTAACTATTAACCCCTTAACCACAATCCCCCCACATCACAAGCTATCTAAATAAACTATTAACCCATAAACCGCCATCCTCCCAAAACGCAAAGTAATAAACTAACATCTAAACCCCCTAATTTAACACCCCCAAATTAAAATACCCCTTGATTTAAAAAAAAAATTACCTATAAAATTAAATAAAAACATAATCTTACCTTTAAAAATAAAAAACTAACATTACTAAAAATAAAAAATCTAACATTACAGAAAATAAAAAAATTACCAAAAAAAAAGAAAAATGTAATCCTATTTTAATAACCCCCCAAAAAAAACCCAAAATAAAAAAATCCAAATTCTAAAGCTAAACTGCCAATAGCCCTTAAAAGGGCCTTTTGTAGGGCATTGCCCTAAAGCGATCAGCTCTTTTTTTAAAAAAAACACAAACCCCTCTAACATTACAATCCCCCCCCCACCCCCCCAAAAAAAAATATGTAACTAAATTACCAATTGCCCTGAAAAGGGCATTTGAATGGGCATTGCCCTTAAAAGGGCATACAGATCTTTTGCTGCCCAAAAAAGCGTTCGTTCTATCAGCTGATTTGAATTTGAAGATTCAAATCAGCCAATAGGAATGCAAGGGTACCCCTATATAAAAGGGGTACCTCACATTCATTATTCAGTGTGTGGCTGGAGACCATATGAAGAGGAACTCCGTGTTGAAGCTCGCAAGATGAGGACCACTGCCTCAGCCAGTGCCTAGATGAAGAAGATGGACCGCCGCCTGGATGAAGAAGATGGAGCGCCGCCATCATCAGGGCAGTTGGTAATTTAGTTTTTTTTAGTTAGGTTTTTTTATTTTGGGGGGTGGAAGGGTTGTAATGTTAGAGTTAGTGGCTATTTTGAAAAAGAGCTGCTCACTTTAGTGCAATGCCCTACAAATGGCACCTTTTAAGAGCTGTGGTAGTTTAGTTTTAGAATAGGGCTTTTTTATTTTTGGGGGGGGGGTGCTTTTTGGGGTATTAGAATAGGATTACATTTTGCATTTTTTGGGTAATTAATATTTTATTTTTTTCCATGTTAGACTTTTTTATTTTTTGTAATGTTAGGTTTTTTTTCTGTAATGTTAGATCTTTTTTATTTTTTTAGCAATGTTAGTTTTTATTTTTAAAGGTAAGATTAGGTTTTTATTTGATTTTACAGGTAATTTTTTTTAAGGTAGTTAGGATTTGTTTTGTAAATTTAGGGGTATTTTAATTTGGGTTAAGTTAATGGGTGTTAGGTTAGGGAGTTTAAATGTTAGTTTATTACTTGGCGTTGTGGGGGTTGTGGTGGTTTAGGGGTTAATAGTTTATTTAGATAGTTTACAATGTGGGGGTGGCGGTTTATGGTGTTAATAGTTTATTTAGATAGTTTGCGATGTTGGGGGTGACAGTTTAGGGGTTAATAGTGTAATGGGAACTTTGCAGTTGGCTATGTTGAGATTTAGGGGTTATTAGGCTAGGGGCTTATGGTGATTTGGTTTAGCGCACGAGTAGGGTGTTAGGATTTTTTTCACTTTTTTTTCTTCATTGATTTCTATGGGGGAATTCATGCACGCGCATGCAAAAATGTAAGTTAGGTTTTTTCCCACTATTCAGAAAATACTGATTATATTTGTATTCTTAAAAATTTCCCCCTAACGTACCTGTAGATTATTATTATATTTTTTTTAAATTTCTTAGGGAAAAGCAACTAAAGTCAGAATTTAAGTTTTCTACAAAACTTTTAAAAGGAAATTCCTAACTTAAACTGCCCCTTCTTCCCCCTTGGGAACTTTGCATGACAGCATCAATTACATCACTGATGACATCACACATGACATTGTTGATGACATTATCATTGACATTACTAGTGAAAACTATATATGTGTTTGTGTGTGTTTGTAAATACAATTTGTGCAGACATATATATTTAAAAAAAATACAGGGAGAGGGGGACTGAGAGGGTGAGGAAGGGCTGGCATGTGAAGAACAGTGAGCTAAGAGGACAAGTAGGGCAGTCCTCAGGAGAGAAGATAAGAAGGAGGCTGTGTGTAAGAGACAGAGGGTGAGGAGGGTGCTGTGTGTGATGGAGAGAGGAATAAGATGGTGTGAAGCAGACTGTGAAGAGGCAGGCTGAAAAGGGTGGTGGGAAGAGAGATTGAGTAGGAGGCTGTGTTTGAAGAGGCGGGGCTAAGAGGATGAACAGATGCTGGTGTGTAAGGATTATGAGGGTGAGCAGAGTGTGAGGGAAAGGTTGCTAAGAAGATGAAATAGAGGTAGTGAGAGGTAAAAAAAAAAAGTGTGTGTTTGTATATATATATATATTTATATATACACACACACTGGTGTTTAAAAAGTTGTGTCACTTAGAAATTTCCATGTCTTTGAAAGAAAAGCAATTTTTTTGTCCATTTAAATAACATCAAATTGGTCAGAAATACAGGGTAGACATTATTAATGTTGTAAATGACTATTTTAGCTGGAAATGACTGTTTTTTAATGGAATATCTACATAGGCGTACAGAGGCCCATTATCAGCAACCATCTGTCCTGTGTTTTAATGGCACGTTGTGTTTGCTAATCCAAGTTTATCATGTAAAAAGGCTAATTGATCATTACAAAACCCAATTTGCAATTATGTTAGTATAGCTGAAAACTGTTGTGCTGATTAAGGAAACAATAAAACATTCATTAGACTTTTTGAGTATATGGAGCATCAGAAATTGAAGGTTCCATTACAGGCTCAAGATGGCCAGAAACAAAGAACTTTCTTCTGAAACTCGTCAGTCTATTCTTGTTCTGAAAAATGAAGGCCATTCCATGCTAGAAATTGCCAATAAACTGAAGATCTCGTACAACTCTGTGTACTACTCCCTTCACAGAACAAATCAAACTGGCTCTAACCAGAATAGAGTAGTAGGAGGCCCTGGTGCACAGTTGAGCAAGAGGACAAATACATTAGAGAGCCTAGCTTGAGAAACAGACACCTTACATTCATGAGACGCAAACCAAATGAAAAGATGCTAGAGGAGTGCTTGATGCCATATGTCAAGCATGGTGGAGGCAATGTGATAGTCTGGGGGTGCTTTGGTGGTGGTAAAGTGGGAGATTTATACAGGGTAAAAGGGACCTTGAAAAGGGAAGGCTATCACTCCATTTTGCAACACCATGCCATACTTGATTGGAGCCAGTTTCCAACTACAACAGGACAAAGACCCAAAGCACAGCTCCAAACTGTGCAATAACTATTTAGGGAAGAATCAGTCAGCTGGTCTTCTGTCTTTTATGGAGTGGCCAACACGTCACTAGATCTCAATCCTATTGAGCTGTTGTGGGAGCAGCTTGGCCATATGGTACGTAAGAAGTGCCCATCAAGCCAATCCATTTTGTGGGAGATGGTTCATTATTTTAACCTACTCATTTCATGTATTATTTCATGGAAAATATGAAAATGTCTAAGTAACCCCAAACTTTTGAATGCCAGTTATAATATATATATATATACAACTTTAACATGTAAGTCCAGCACCTTTCTTAATGCTATTTTTTCAGCCTTTTTTTGGGCAACCTTTTTTAAGATTATAGCAGTGCACGACCACTGAGTGGGGTCTGCCAGCCCACATTTATGGATATGATAAAGCAAGATAGCGTCAGCACTTCTTCATACAAAATTCCACTTTATTGAGGTTTACGACAAAGATAAAAACAGCGACGTTTCGAGTCAACACAGACCGTTAGTCATGCAATGGATTATGGGAAAAATCACCTTCTTTTATAACACCTGTGTATCAATTAACTTGATTTACCTGCATACATTCAAATTACCATTTTGGATTTTTGACCCCTAACAGGTCAGAATGGTCAGTAAATAATCTTTGTATCTAAATCACAGTTTTTCATTATACGATAGAAAGTTCCTATCTAGTGATTATAACCCAAGACTATGTTACAACACATATGATACAACACATATTATTAAAAACATATCATACAAAATTACAGGATTACTTTACATTAATACTTATAAAAACAAATGAAGGTCATAGTCTTTGTTTAGACCATTCGGACTAAGTGTTTTTAGATGCTGTATCCACCATACCTTTTCTTTAACAGTAACTCTCTGTTACCCCCTCTCCTTTGTTTTGGTATGTGGTCAATTACTTGGAATCGTAACTGGCTAACTGTATGTCCAGCATTGATAAAATGGGATGACACGTGATATTAAAGGCTTATATACATGCAACACTGATCATGTAGTGTATATCCTGAAGTGTCCATGTGGGCGGGGCTATGTGGGAGAGACCATTAACCCCATCAAAGATAGGATAAGTGCCCATAAATCTTCCATTAGATGTAAGGATATGACACTACCCGTGTCATCCCATTTTATCAATGCTGGACATACAGTTAGCCAGTTACGATTCCAAGTAATTGACCACATACCAAAACAAAGGAGAGGGGGTAACAGAGAGTTACTGTTAAAGAAAAGAGAGGTATGGTGGATACAGCATCTAAAAACACTTAGTCCGAATGGTCTAAACAAAGACTATGATCTTCATTTGTTTTTATAAGTATTAATGTAAAGTAATCCTGTAATTTTGTATGATATGTTTTTAATAATATGTGTTGTATCATATGTGTTGTAACATAGTCTTGGGTTATAATCACTAGATAGGAACTTTCTATCGTATAATGAAAAACTGTGATTTAGATACAAAGATTATTTACTGACCATTCTGACCTGTTAGGGGTCAAAAATCCAAAATGGTAATTTGAATGTATGCAGGTAAATCAAGTTAATTGATACACAGGTGTTATAAAAGAAGGTGATTTTTCCCATAATCCATTGCATGACTAAGGGTCTGTGTTGACTCGAAATGTCGCTGTTTTTATCTTTGTCTGAAACCTCAATAAAGTGGAATTTTGTATGAAGAAGTGCTGATGCTATCTTGCTTTATCATATCCATAAATGTGGGCTGGCAGACCCCACTCAGTGGTCGTGCACTGCTATAATCTTAAAAAAGGTTGCTGAAAAAATGCTGAAAAAATAGCATTAAGAAAGGTGCTGGACTTACCTGTTAAAGTTGTGTCTATACTTTCCTGCTACAAGTTACGTGCACCTGGGAACAGAATGGAGGTAACAGATGAAGACACGAATGTTTTTTCATATTCAGACTTAGATGCTTCACGAATCACGGCTTTAGCCAGAGGTCCAAGAGACTTTTTGAAAGGAATATCGAATGCCAGCATTGTTAAAGTGTGGGAAAAGGCAAGGAAAAAGCTTTTGTCATATGAACTACACAGTGTCACCCTTGCGGAATATTTCCGTGTAAGACGAATCCCAAGGGGCTTAAGAATAAAGCTGAGACCGACAATTATGACCAATAATGATAAATATAAAAAAAGATTTGAATGTATACTGAACAAGTGTTCATTCGATATCATTGTTTGGACAGTGGAATGCCTGCAGGAAGAAATTGAGACACAAAAAAGAGTGGTATCTGAAAGTGAAAACAAAGTAAATACTCACTTCTCTGCTGATGATTTGCTAAAAACAAAGAAAGAGATAGACAAGATCCTTGACGACTACCAGAAGGAGTTAAAAGATATTAAGAGAAATAAGTTCAATCGAGACGACGAGGATTACAAAGCAAATCACGTGTACCGCTGGACCAATGAGGAAGAGGTCCATGACGTCGGAAGGAGGCGACCAGGAAGAGGACGCGGAACATGGCGAGGAAGGAGACACGCGATGGAAAAGACAACGACAGCCACTGATTCATCCTCATCGGAGGATTTTTTATACATGGGCACAGACACCGATACCGGAGGGGAGGACGGAAACACAAGAGTTGGAAACCCCGACCCCCGACAATCCAACAGGTTGAGGAACAGACGGTTCCCGAAGGGACGCAAGAAATAAACGGGACTTTCGATGTATTACAACAAACTGCCGGGAGTGGTAACGTATATAGTATAACATCAAATGATACGATATGCAATGGCACTAATCAGTGCGAGACGCCAGTCCCGGCAGAGACATTAGTCATTAACATTTCCAAATATGAACTCACTAAAGATGAACTAAGTGTCCTAAATAAAGGGTTATCCTTTTGTCCAACTGTATATGCTAATCAATTTACCATAGAGAAGGAGTTATATTGTTATTTTAGAAACTTAAGGTTGAAAGCATACTTTGGTAATATTATAGATACTGATAAGGATAAAGTATTTAGTAATACAGTAAATGAGAGGGAAACATTTGACACCAGACCATTAGGACTGACAAACAAATCTAAGTATGTACCCAGTACTTCCAACTCTGGAGTAGAAACATATATTAAGCTAGTTCAAGAGGATATTCATAAATTGTATACAACATCTAAACATGGAATGAGTTCTAATGTCACTATAGCAGAACGTAAAGCTCTGAAAAAGTTATCTAATAATAATCTAATTGAGATCAAAAATGCAGACAAGGGTGGTGCGGTAGTGGTGCTTGATAAGGAATATTATATACAGGAAATTTTGTCCCAACTATCAGATGGTGGAATATATTTAATACTAGACCATGATCCTTTACCTGATATCAAAAAAGAAATAGCGGCAGTAATTGACAAGGCTTTAGTAAATAAAGTCATTACTAAGAATTTAGCCACATTTCTCATAAAAATAGATCCCATTACACCTGTATTTTATACAACCCCCGAAAATCCACAAAAACCTAAAGGAACCACCGGGTAGACCCATAGTGGCAAGTACGGAATCAGTTTTTGCAAATATAGCAATTTTTCTAGATAAAATTTTGAATCCAATAGCGGCAGGCCAGCAATCATTTCTAAAAGATACAGGGGACTTCCTAACTAGAATAGATGAAATAAGAGTGAGTGAAAATGATATACTATTCACACTAGATATAGTGAGTCTATACACTTCAATCCCACATGAATCAGGAGTACAATCTGTATTGGATCTTATCAAAAAAGATCAGGTATATACTAATGCTCAATGTGACTTCATAGAAGATATGCTGAATATAATATTACACCTTAACTATTTTTTGTTCCAAGACACATATTATATACAGAGGAAAGGAACCGCCATGGGCTCCAATGTGGCCCCCTCATACGCCAATATATTCGTAAGTCAATTTGAAAACAGATATGTCTATCCAAGCAATAAATATCAAAGCCACTGCAAGATATGGCTACGTTATATAGATGATATATTTGGCGTATGGGGGGACACATTGGAGACCCTTGAGAACTTTGTGGAGGAATTAAACAATTGTACAACAAGTTTGCAATTCACCATCAGTCACTCACAAGCTAAAGTAAGTTACCTTGATACTCTGGTATATAAAAAAGATGACTGTTTAGTAACAGATCTATACTGCAAACCAACAGACCGCAATACATTGCTTCATTTTGACAGCTACCATCCAGATAGGGTATTTAATGCCATCCCTAAGAGCCAGTTCCTTAGAACGATGCGCAATGTAAAAGAAAAAGATCTGCAAGAAGTAAGATTAAAGCAAATGGGAAAAATTTTTACTGATAGGGGTTACCCTCAAGCTGTCATAACCACTAATGAACAAACAGTTAAATCGAAAACTAGAGAACCCAATGATCTAATATCAAATAAGAGTAAAAATAAAAATCAGATTGATAAAAAACAACTTATCTTTTCTTCAGTATATAATCAATTTAGTAATAACATCACAAAAATTGTTAAAAAACATTGGTATATACTAAATAAAACGAATCCACAAATTGAGGAATTTAGTAAAACACCAATTAATTCCTTTAAGAGGGTCAAAAACATTAGAGACCTAGTAGTAAAATCAAATGTGGGCACTAGTAAGAAAGATACTATAAATTACCTTACAACAGCTAATAAAGGATCATACCCCTGTCTCAACTGTGCTCAATGTAATTCCATGATCAAGGGGAAATACATAGCACAGATAAATGATAATAAAAAACGTGAAATTAAAGGCTTATATACATGCAACACTGATCATGTAGTGTATATCCTGAAGTGTCCATGTGGGCGGGGCTATGTGGGAGAGACCATTAACCCCATCAAAGATAGGATAAGTGCCCATAAATCTTCCATTAGATGTAAGGATATGACACTACCCGTGTCATCCCATTTTATCAATGCTGGACATACAGTTAGCCAGTTACGATTCCAAGTAATTGACCACATACCAAAACAAAGGAGAGGGGGTAACAGAGAGTTACTGTTAAAGAAAAGAGAGGTATGGTGGATACAGCATCTAAAAACACTTAGTCCGAATGGTCTAAACAAAGACTATGATCTTCATTTGTTTTTATAAGTATTAATGTAAAGTAATCCTGTAATTTTGTATGATATGTTTTTAATAATATGTGTTGTATCATATGTGTTGTAACATAGTCTTGGGTTATAATCACTAGATAGGAACTTTCTATCGTATAATGAAAAACTGTGATTTAGATACAAAGATTATTTACTGACCATTCTGACCTGTTAGGGGTCAAAAATCCAAAATGGTAATTTGAATGTATGCAGGTAAATCAAGTTAATTGATACACAGGTGTTATAAAAGAAGGTGATTTTTCCCATAATCCATTGCATGACTAAGGGTCTGTGTTGACTCAAAACGTCGCTGTTTTTATCTTTGTCTGAAACCTCAATAAAGTGGAATTTTGTATGAAGAAGTGCTGACGCTATCTTGCTTTATCATATATATATATATATATATATATATATATATATATATATATTTATTTATATATATATATATATATATATATATATACATATACACACACATACACAGAGATTTTAAGGTATGTAACATACAGTTGCTAGAAAATTAATATTTGTTGCATATCTTTTGCTCATGTTAAACTCCCTCACTTTTGTTCTCCTACGTGATTTAAAAAGTTTACTTAATTTTGGTACTAATAACCAAAAATAATAGGAAATATATCCTTTATCATAAAGTATCCTCTTCAAAGATTAAAACCTTTCATTTGTAAAGGAGTTTTGGTTCTTATAACAATAACAATATAATGCTTATCTCTAATAACAATAACTTCATATTCGGAACGCTCTGAACTTGGTGACATTCTGAATATGTGATGCTCCTAGCATTTTCTAAGAAAGGCTATTAGACCAAACTTCAATTATAAAACAAGTTAAAAATGTTTCAGAGCAGTGTGTCCAGGGTGAGCGCTAACTGTGAAATCAATGTCCATGCATCATGCTAAGTAAGGGTACAGAGCCTTAATTCTAAGGCTGAACAAATGGTGCAAACAGCTTAATTATACATTTATGCAAAAGTATACGCAACACTAGGATATAAAGCTTTGTAAATATAGCAGCATTGGAATTACATATCACATTTAAGAAGTCCATTATGATATAATTCTGTTTAGTAAGAGTTCAGTTAAGAACCTTAATTGCCATGTAAATGATTCATAGTGTGGAAGTAAAAGCTCCCCTAACCTTCTCACACACAAATTAGTGATATCAGCTGACATTACTAACAAATCCTGTAACAGAATTTGAAGGACTGCACAGCAATTTATCTGTAACCACAATAAGTCCACATCCTCTCACCAAGGGCCTGATATTAAAAACTCCCCAGCATGGACATTTTTGTATGCATTATATTGTAATGTGTGCATCTCTCCTTCCTATCCAGAACCCTATACTGAGAAAACCTAAGGTCAAGCTACTGATGAGACTTTCTAGATAATCACACCAGACTGAAGAACTTTAGAGAGTTGGGACCGAAATATGAAATAATTCTAGACAATGAGAATCATTATGTGGGAGAGCCTATTATTCTGGGGGCAAATAAACAAAATGATAACAAGATAATGGGCTTTATGAAAGACTTATCTTGCTGAAACAAATCTCCAGAGGATTTGGAGGAAATATGTGCTGGTGATATGCCCACACAAGGAAGAATATATTGAAGGTTGGCAATTTCAGCAATATTCATTACATAAACTCAGAGAGGTACACAAGATCACTTTTAAAACCAGACAGCGTAATTAGACACAGAAGGATGAGCAAAACCCTTGAAGAAAAGTATCTGGAGGGCCTGAAAGCTCTTGAAAATGTCCATTCTGCAACCTATTTGCAGAAATAAAAATAGACTCATATTAAAATCTTGAAGAGACTCACTGGAGGACTACACCTGATATCCATAAGTTTGGAAAAGATAGAAGTATAGAGAATACATTTTTATGGGTATAAAGACTAATGTAGTCCACTTGAAGTTGATGTAATTCATTTTCCAACTTTGCAGACCAAGAAGGTGAATTCCTGAAAATCCCAATATGCAACTGTCCCAACTCTTGCTTACTTCCTGCATGATTTACTACTTCCTGGACAATGTACTATAAGTTTCCCCCCTCACCCGATGATTTATATAAACTACTGAAGTGATATTGTCTGACAGCACATATACAATAAAATTATTAAGATCTGCCTTCCAAAAAGGCAGGGAAAGACAGATCAACATTTGTTCAACATTATAAACTGAGAGAAGCATACATTATGCTTGAAAAGTAATTCTAAAGTTTGATATAATTCCAAATCAACAATACATCTGAAAATTGATAAAAAATAAATAAAGTTACAACTATCCAGTATTTTAAAAATAATAATAATAATAATAATAATAATAATAATAATACATTTCTTGATGAATTAAGATGCATTTTCTTAGTATCTATGCCCAACACATTAAATTAACATAAACATAAATCTTTATATCTCTGAAATTATTGAGTAAAATAGTTCCAGACCAAGCTAGGAATATTCTACATAAATAAATTGTTTTCCCTCTGCCAAAACAAAGGTTATGCTGTTTTTGCTATAGCATTGTCTTAAAATTCTCCTTCCTCCCTTTATTAAAAACACATTTCTTTTACACAGGAATAACTAACAGAATGCTGAACATAATGGTGCTTTACATAACAAACAAAATTGTCATATCTTATTCAAATGCATTCATCGATTTAAATGTTATATGTACAGAATTCTAACTTTAACTATAGTTGAAAATGTAATTTCATCCTAGTTAGCTACACAATTTGAAACTTAGAATGTAAAAAACCCCAAAACAAAACAGAATAATCATATAGCAAAGTAGAATAAATGCACCTGCTTAATGTTTTTTGTAAGATAATTCTGTCCATGTGCATAACATTTATTTTATTTTCAGCGCTGTGATCATGCTGTTTTATGCATATTATCTTTCTGAAACTGTTTTAACTATAGTTATGGCAGATTGTCTTGTTTCCTACACTGAAGAACATTAGAATGTGGAGAATGTGAAAGTGAAACTTTATTTCCTTTTTTAAAACAACTTTATTTTTACAAATTGAGTGTTAATGATATGAATGAAAAATATTTCACAGATGTTACATTTCTCATGTCCCATATAGCTATCACATGTAAAAGAGACATACTGTACCATTAGGAATACATTAACACATATCTTAACAGTTTGCAGTCTTCATTGCCTTAAGATAGATATAGGTTACGTCCCATTTATTTCAGTTATTCATGTAAAAATTACCTTCAGATAATCATCCTGGGTCATTGATCTTTACCATGTTTGGCTATTTACAGGCTCATCCATCACAAAATTATTTTTATTCCCAGGAGTTCCTACAATGGACTATGCCCACCTTCACTTTTATATTGCTAGCCTTTCAAAAAGTCCTAAGATCGAGTTTGCTTTTCATTTTAAGTGAACAAAAACATTTTCAACACCTTTCAGTGAACCAGAATAAAACCCAATACTCAAAAGAACAGTAAGGCTGGTAAGATACATTTTAAAACTTCACCTTTATTTAGACTCCGTGAGTAAAAAGAAAAAGGCACAGTACACAGACCTGACTACCGCTGACGCGTTTCCTGCCCTATTGGGCACTTCATCAGAGCTACCTGACAGGTGTGTAAAGGCTCCTTAAGAACAGGATATGAGCTCTACACACCTGTCGCATAATTAAATATAACAACAGAAAAATAATATAAGTGAACACCAAATCTAATGTGTGAAATAATAATATAAATTATGCATATTAAATAAACTTGAAAGAATTATATACATAAGAAAAGAATACATATATATACAAAAATACTAAGACTATGTTTTCTTATAAAATTATACTACTGAATCTGCACATTAAAAACGATAGTACAATCAAAATCTGGTGGGCAAGGGCTCATTCTGTTACCCTTAAATTAGATATTCAGAGGATAAATCCCAGTGACTATTCGCTAACTTAAATATGATCAAAACATACATATAATATATGGAGTTATTAAAAAAAATTTTAGTCAATCATAATCAACCCACATATAAAATATATTCATTCACTTAGATATACACTGAGAGCAGGAACCGCAAAGTGTCCCAATACATACTATACCATATAAAAGTTAAATGCTAAAGAGTACAAATATATTGAGAGGGGCACAAACAGACTGCTCCCAGTGAATCCAAACATAAACGAAACATTTATGTCAATATGTATAGTCTTGATCATACCAAAATCTAGATATATTTTAAATTTCAAATTCTCAGTATACAGGGAGTGCAGAATTATTAGGCAAGTGAGTATTTTGACCACATCATCCTCTTTATGCATGTTGTCTTACTCCAAGCTGTATAGGCTCGAAAGCCTACTACCAATTAAGCATATTAGGTGATGTGCATCTCTGTAATGAGAAGGGGTGTGGTCTAATGACATCAACACCCTATATCAGGTGTGCATAATTATTAGGCAACTTCCTTTCCTTTGGCAAAATGGGTCAAAAGAAGGACTTGACAGGCTCAGAAAAGTAAAAAATAGTGAGATATCTTGCAGAGGGATGCAGCACTCTTAAAATTGCAAAGCTTCTGAAGCGTGATCATCGAACAATCAAGCGTTTCATTCAAAATAGTCAACAGGGTCGCAAGAAGCGTGTGGAAAAACCAAGGCGCAAAATAACTGCCCATGAACTGAGAAAGTCAAGCGTGCAGCTGCCAAGATGCCACTTGCCACCAGTTTGGCCATATTTCAGAGCTGCAACATCACTGGAGTGCCCAAAAGCACAAGGTGTGCAATACTCAGAGACATGGCCAAGGTAAGAAAGGCTGAAAGACGACCACCACTGAACAAGACACACAAGCTGAAACGTCAAGACTGGGCCAAGAAATATCTCAAGACTGATTTTTCTAAGGTTTTATGGACTGATGAAATGAGAGTGAGTCTTGATGGGCCAGATGGATGGGCCCGTGGCTGGATTGGTAAAGGGCAGAGAGCTCCAGTCCGACTCAGACGCCAGCAAGGTGGAGGTGGAGTACTGGTTTGGGCTGGTATCATCAAAGATGAGCTTGTGGGGCCTTTTCGGGTTGAGGATGGAGTCAAGCTCAACTCCCAGTCCTACTGCCAGTTTCTGGAAGACACCTTCTTCAAGCAGTGGTACAGGAAGAAGTCTGCATCCTTCAAGAAAAACATGATTTTCATGCAGGACAATGCTCCATCACACGCGTCCAAGTACTCCACAGCGTGGCTGGCAAGAAAGGGTATAAAATAAGAAAATCTAATGACATGGCCTCCTTGTTCACCTGATCTGAACCCCATTGAGAACCTGTGGTCCATCATCAAATGTGAGATTTACAAGGAGGGAAAACAGTACACCTCTCTGAACAGTGTCTGGGAGGCTGTGGTTTCTGCTGCACGCAATGTTGATGGTGAACAGATCAAAACACTGACAGAATCCATGGATGGCAGACTTTTGAGTGTCCTTGCAAAGAAAGGTGGCTATATTGGTCACTGAATTGTTTTTGTTTTGTTTTTGAATGTCAGAAATGTATATTTGTGAATGTTGAGATGTTATATTGGTTTCACTGGTAAAAATAAATAATTGAAATGGGTATATATTTGTTTTTTGTTAAGTTGCCTAATAATTATGCACAGTAATAGTCACCTGCACACACAGATATCCCCTAAAATAGCTATAACTAAAAACAAACTAAAAACTACTTCCAAAACTATTCAGCTTTGATATTAATGAGTTTTTTTGGTTCATTGAGAACATGGTTGTTGTTCAATAATAAAATTAATCCTCAAAAATACAACTTGCCTAATAATTCTGCACTCCCTGTATAAGAAACATTTACATGTGAACCATTATGAATCCAAAAATAACCCCAATATTTTGAGATTTATATATTGTCAATGAACAATTTGATGTCACTAATTTTGTTAATACCAAGAGGAGCACCAGTTTTTAAAGTGTAAATCCAGTAAACCTCACGCTTACTGAGTGCTGCATATCTATTCCCACCTCTGGGTCCTAGTTTGACTGCCTCAATCCCTTGAAATTTAAAACCAGCTGATTTATCATCATGTAAAGCAAAATGCTTAGCTACAGGGGTTTTAAATTTCAAGGGATTGAGGCAGTCAAACTAGGACCCAGAGGTGGGAATAGATATGCAGCACTCAGTAAGCGTGAGGTTTACTGGATTCACACTTTAAAAACTGGTGCTCCTCTTGGTATTAACAAAATTAGTGACATCAAATTGTATTGGGGTTATTTTTTGATTCATAATGTTTCACATGTAAATGTTTCTTATATACTGAGAATTTGAAATTTAAAATATATCTAGATTTTGGTATGATCAAGACTATACATATTGACATAAATGTTTTGTTTATGTTTGGATTCACTGGGAGCAGTCTGTTTGTGCCCCTCTCAATATATTTGTACTCTTTAGCATTTAACTTTTATATGGTATAATATGTATTGGGACACTTTGCGGTTCCTGCTCTCAGTGTATATCTAAGTGAATGAATATATTTTATATGTGGGTTGATTATGATTGACTAAAAATGTTTTTAATAACTCCATATATTATATGTATGTTTTGATCATATTTAAGTTAGCGAATAGTCACTGGGATTTATCCTCTGAATATCTAAATAAAGGGTAACAGAATGAGCCCTTGCCCACCAGATTTTGATTGTACTATCGTTTTTAATGTGCAGATTCAGTAGTATAATTTTATAAGAAAACATAGTCTTAGTATTTTTGTATATATATGTATTCTTTTCTTATGTATATAATTCTTTCAAGTTTATTTAATATGCATAATTTATATTATTATTTCACACATTAGATTTGGTGTTCACTTATATTATTTTTCTGTTGTTATATTTAATTATGCGACAGGTGTGTAGAGCTCATATCCTGTTCTTAAGGAGCCTTTACACACCTGTCAGGTAGCTCTGATGAAGTGCCCAATAGGGCAGGAAACGCGTCAGCGGTAGTCAGGTCTGTGTACTGTGCCTTTTTCTTTTTACTCACGGAGTCTAAATAAAGGTGAAGTTTTAAAACGTATCTTACCAGCCTTACTGTTCTTTCGAGTATTGGGTTTTATTCTGTTTCACTGAAAGGTGTTGAAAAATTTTTTGTTCACTTATTGCTTTAATCGAGGGTTTGGCAGGGGAGCCCTTCCCAACACCTGTGAGACAAGCCGGGATGCTGCTGTGAATACAGGCAGTATCTGTAACTGCTGCAATTGACTGCACTACTAAAGAGTGGATACAACAGTTCCGTTTTCCTGGATCTCATCGAATATTGGACATCATTCTCAGAAACAAGTGAGTTTGTTTACATTATTTGCTAGAATTGTCTGGCTTATGTTTACTCTTTTCCAACGATGAGTCTTGCGAATGTAAGGGGTTAACGGATCCTGCAACCAACTGCTACAGTATAACACAGGTCTATCACAATTGTTTCTCAATTGGACAAAGCGATACAGTGTCTCAGCCAGTACTCAATGTTATATTGTGCTGTCTATTTAACATTGCTTTTTGCTTTTTGATCCTCATATTGAATCACATGTCCAAATTGTTTGTTTGCTTTTCATTTTACCCAACTGTGGGCCAGATTACAAGTGGAGCCCTATTTTGTGCCGCTAGAAGAAAACATTTTGCAGGAGTCGGGTTGCACTCATATTATGAGTTGAAAGTAAAAAGTTATCGCTCTCGCGCTAACCCAACCGAACAAAAAGCCAAACTTAGAATATCACGCACAATAACCTATTCCCCAATAGAAGTCAGTGGAGCAAAAAAAAGTGGGAAAAAAAACATCCTACTCATGCGCAAACCAGATCACATATTCTCATGTGCACTAACCTGACATGAAAATATGAATATTTCCCATTCCAATGTATTCAAATAACAGAATATACATATTTCCCACATATCTTATGCTAGTTTGGTACTATATATATGAGCCCCAGAGGAGAGGATCGTCGGAGGGGTAGGTGACCCCTATTTCGGCAAATGGAGCAGGCTGGGGGGTAGGCGGAGCCAAGGGATCCCAGGTATTTAGGCTGGCAGCGGAAGTTATCCTTCCTCTTGTGTCCCTGCAATCACAAGTAAAAGTTCGAAGTGAACTTGTGATTGCAGTGACCGCAGAGGATGGACAGCTTGCTGGAAGAGGTTCAGAGGCTGGCGACAGTGAGGGGCACGGCTTGCCTAAGGAACTACTTAGCTGCAGCTAATCTCCCCGGAGCCATGGTGGAGTCGGAAGTAGGCAGGACCAGGAACGGCAAGCCGCAGAGGCGGTCGAGGCCTCCAGATCGGCTATCCCCAGATGGGGGAAGAGGCGGGAGCAGTGGTGACGGCGATAGACAGGCACACCCAGGTGGAGGGCCCATGCGCCGGGTGGAGCAAGGCCTCACGGGAGCAGGCGTTGGCATGTGCAGAGACAGCCGGTGTCGTGAGGAGGACGTCAGGCCGGAGCAGATTAGCGGCAGATAAGAGAGCAGCTGGTGGAGGGCCGGGCCTTGACCTGCTTACGCTGGATGCTGAGCGAGACAGCGCTGAACCAGGGGACATGGCAGGGGATCATTCACCTCGGGCACACATGGGGAATCAGAACCAGTTATGGGAGGCTGGTGCAGTGAGAAGCAAAGGGTAAGGGGTAGGAAGGGGTAAGAGGAAGAGGGTGCCTCAAAGGGTGAAGGCAGGGGTGGGGAGGGGAATTGGTCATGCAGAAGGGCATACACAAGGGGGAGACATGGAAGCAGGTAGGTTGTGACACAGTGGGATGAGCCTAAATACTGGGGGCACAGGGCTGAGGGGCCAAGGAGGAGGAATAGGACAGGGCATAGGGCCCCTGCGGGGGGAGGGGTGCAAGGAGGGGGGGGTCAGGGGCAGCGGACGGGCCTAATGTAGCATGTATGTCTTCCACAGGTGTGGGGAGTGAGCCAGAGGATCAGATGGGCGGTGGGGCAGACTTTTCTGCGGAGACTACGACGGGTGAACTGGAAGTGGAAGCGCTGTGGATTAACTTTGCCTACAGTGACTTGGAGGAGGAGGATCTTGGAGAAGGGCCGTCTTCTGGACCAGTGGGAACACAGCAGGTAGGGGACCTGGCTGGGTTGGAGAACTTGCTTCGCTCGTTGGCACCACAGCAGGAAGGGGGGAGGGAGGAGTGAGGAGGATGGTGCTAGGTTAGGGGCAGAGGCTAGGGAAGGTTGCGGTAGGGGGGGAGAAGGGGGCTAGGTCAGGATAGGGCTCTCACTGTCTCCTCTCCACAGATACGGCCACAAGGAAGGACCTCCTTGGTGCGCCACAGCCCTCGGAGGTCTGGAGCGGAATGGCGGCGGGAGAAGTCTCGTTCACCCAGGGAGAGAGGCATCGGGCTGTGAGGCGATCTCCTACGTGGGGGAGGCTGGAGAGGGAGGCGGATAGGAGTGGCAGACAGAGGAGGTCCAGATCACCAGCTCTTAGGAGGTGTGTTAACAGACCAAGGGAGAAGGAGCCAAGAGGACGGAAGGAGGCCAGGGGGGCGCAGGTGTGGCTCAGAATTCGTTGGTGAGTGGCTTGAGGGATTTATTTGCGAGCTTTGAGAGGCAGGTGGCAGGAGCGTAGTGTCGGCATGGGGAGTCGGGACGGTTGCGGAGGTCCCGGCGGCGGGAGCAAGTACGGGGGCAGGGGGTAACAGCTCGGGGCAGGGTGTGGCATTGGGTGTGCCGGCTAGTGGGGGTAACACAGGAAACGCTGTGAAGGTAGCAGAGAGCGCGATGAGGAGGCCATGCCTATGTTCTATTGGCCTGTTGGAGATACACCTGGCACTGGAGGTGAAGGAGAAAATATGGAAGAGAGAGTTTTTGGAAATATTTTCTCTTCTGCCGTTGGACCAGGTCCTGGAGATCAAGGAAGACACGAAGGGCGACAAGGAGAAGAAGGAGGAAGACAAGAGGAAGAAGAGGTATCGCAAACTACCAAAGACATTGACTAACTGGTCAAAGGCCTTCTGTATTTTGGCGGCGGTGGTGGGGGAGAAATTTCCTGATCAGTGCTCCGCACTGTTTTGTTACTATGATTAAATCGCGGGGGCTTATCGGACTTACGGGGCTTTGGCCTGGTGGCTGTATGACGAACAGTTTCGTCAGAGGATGGCGGTGCGCTCGGAGATGAGGTGGGATGACAGGGACATGGGGGTATGGTTGAAGTTGATGACCCCTTTGTGAGGTTCCTTTCGGAGCCCAAGTGGAACGGTTGGGGGCCCAACAAGTGGCGGGGCCAGTGGGAGCTCGGGCGGGGGAGCAGCAGTTGCCATCAGAAAAGGCCTCTGTTTCCAATACAATGAAGGGCAGTGCAAGTTCGGAGCTGGATGTAAGTATAAGCACGCGTGTTCAGTTTGTGAAGGGAGCCACCCATGGGCCTGATGTTTCAAGAGGGGTAATGGAATTGGGAAGGGAGGAGAAATTCCTCCTAAGGGCCTGGACCCCGGTGAAGGTAAGAAACATTTCGCTAAGGTCAGAGGGAAGGTGGGGGATGCGGAGCTGTTGCTCACGGGGGTTCAGTTTGGGGTTTTGGATTCCGTTTGTGGAAAAAGGGGGGGTGGAAATTTCAGGAAATTTGAAGTCAGCCAAGGAATTCCCTGAGATGGTCCAAGGCAAACTAGACAAAGAGGTGGCTTTGGGTAGAATGGCAGGCCCATTTGTACACCCTCCTATGAGGAACCTGTGGGTGTCTCCATTGGGGGTTGTGCCCAAGAAGGGGGCGGGGCAATTCCATATGATCTATCACTTGTCGTATCCGAAGCGAACTTCGGTGAATGATGGTATTGATCCGGAGGTTGCAGCGGTACGGTATGCTTCCTTTGATAAGGCGGTTGGTCTAGTGAGGGATGCAGGACAGGGTGCGCTGATGGGGAAGGTGGATGTGGAGGCGGCCTTTTGGCTGTTACCGGTGCACCCGGTGTGCCATCACTTGCTAGGATGTTTTTTCCGGGGGGCGTTCTATGTGGACCTGTGCCTACCGATGGGGTGCTCTATTTCATGTGCTTACTTCGAGAAGTTTAGTACATTTGTGGAGTGTGTTGTTCGGCGGGTTTCTGGCCTCACGACAGTAGTCCATTATTTGGATGACTTCCTATTTGTAAGAAGGGCGGATTGGTCGGATTGCGTCCAGTTGATGAAGCATTTTTTTGGGGTGGCTGAAAAATTTGGTATCCCTGTGGCTCATGAGAAGACAGAGGGCCCGACGACTTTGTTGAGTTTCCTGAGGATTGAGATTGATTCCGATCGGATGGAATGCCGTTTACCCCTAGACAAGCTGATGGACCTGAGAGGTTCCATCAAGGGGGCGATCAAAAAAACGAAACTTCAGCTTCGTGAGATACAATCTCTGGTGGGCAAGCTAAATTTTGCCTGTAGAATTATCCCAGTGGGGAGGGTTTTCTGTAGGCGGCATTCGCTGGCCTCGTTTGGGGTGAGAGAGCCGCACCATTGGATAAGGTTGGGAGCTGACCTTAAGGAGGATCTTAGGATTTGGTTGCTGTTTTTGGACAACTTTAATAGGAGGACTTTGGTAAAGGAGAAGGCTGTTTCGAAGGAGGAGATTCATTTGTTCACGGATGCAGCGGCGTCAGTCGGTTTTGGGGCATATTGTCAGGGGAGCTGGTGTGCAGGGTCGTGGCCAGTGGTATGGGCCAAAAAAAGGGCTTACTAAGAATTTGGTGTTCTTAGAGCTTTTCCCTTTACTGGTAGCATTGAGGGTTTGGAAGGGGAGGTTGCGGGACAAGAAGGTGGTTTTTCACACAGATAATCTGGGTGTGTTGTTTGCAATTAACAGGTTAACGTCCAACTCGTTACCAGTGGTGCGTTTACTTAGGCTGTTTGTTTTGGATTGCATGCTGTTGAATGTTTATTTTCGTGCTGTTCATGTACCAGGTTGTCTAAATGTAATTGCTGATGCTCTTTCTTGCTTCCAGTGGGCCCGATTTCGAAAAGTGGTGCCAGACGCGGAGCAGGAAGGGGTCAGCTGTTCGCCAGAGTTGCTGGAGTTGGAGTTGTGGAACTGATCGAGGTGGCAAGGGGAGCTTTAGCTCGAGGTACTTGGGTTGCATATGTGCGGGCATGGGGGCAGTGGCTGAAAATGCTGCAAGAAAAAAGTGTTGAATCTTCTAGAGAAGGGTGGATTTGGGGATTGGTTGAGTGGATTGGGGATTGGGGAAAAAAGGGCTTGTCGAAATCGGTGGTGAGGAGGAATATGGCGGCATTGGGGTTCCTATTCAAGTTGTTGGGTTGGGAGGACATAACTAAGATGTTTGTGGTCCGGTTAGTGGTAAAGGGGATTTGTAAAGGAAAAGTTGGAAAAGACGTGAGGCGTCCGGTGGTTTTTGGCATCTTGGTGAGATTATTGGAGGTCTTGGGGGAGGTGTGTTCGTCAAACTTTGAGGGGATGTTATTTAGGGCGGCATTTGCTTTGGCCTTTTTTGGAGCTTTCCGTATATCTAAATTGGTGGGGGCTAATAGAAGTGATCAAGGGGGCCTGCAGGCCAGTGATGTGTCCATCAGGGATGGGGCATTGTGGATATGGCTCAGGAGATTTAAGACAGATCAGGAGGGGTTGGGGCGGTGGATCAGGATTGGGGAGATGCGGGGGGCATGGTGCCTGGTGGCTATGGTGTTGGCTTTTATGGAAGTTTGGCCAGTTGGCCCCCCTCCTTTTTCGTTCACAGGGACGGGTCAGTGTTGTCTCGTTTCCAGTTTTTGGCGGTTTTTCGGTGGGCATTGTCTAAGTTGGGTTATCCAGCGGGGGAGTTTGGTATGCATTCCTTCCGGATCGGGGCCACTACGGAGGCGGCCAGTACGGGGTTAGGTGCGAATGTGATTAAGAGAATTGGAGGTTGGAAGTCTGGATGTTATCGTTTATATGTTAGGCCGGAGTTAAAGGTTTAAGTTGTTCTTTGTTTTGGCAGGTCCGGTCCATTGCTGGATTATAGGGCATTCCTATATATATTGGGCCCGTAAGGCAGCAGCGGCGAAGGACCGTGGAGTGCAGATGAACTTTCCTGAGGAGACAGTGTTCCTGAGATGGTTCGGGGTTAGGGGTTTAAGGTGGGACCAGATGTTGAGAAAGGTGGTGGAATATGCAAGGTTGTTTCAGCCTACAGCTATTTTGATTATCCATGTGGTGGGAATGACTTGGGATTCCAGTCGCAGAAGGAGTTGGTGGACAAGATTAGGAAGGACCTGTGTAGGTTGAGGGAATAGTTCCCTAATTTGATAATAATTTGGTCAGACATTGAGGGCTGCTTGGTACCACAAGAAGCTGGAGGCCTCTAGAAAGAAGATCAATAGGACAGTTAGTAGTTTTGTTTCCAGAATTGGGGTTTTTTGTATTCGGCATGTGGAGTTTGAGGGAGAGACAGGGCAGTGTTTTTTCTTAAGGGACGGGGTTCATCTGAACGAAGTGGGTTTACATCTTTTTAATTTCAACATCAGATAGGGGGTGTTGAAGGCCTTAGCCCGTGTGGGGTCTGCTCGTCTGTGACTCCCTGTGGCGGGGGTGCTTGTTTTCTAGGATGGAGTTTAGGTAGATTGGTACCTCCCTAAAGAGGCGGAAGAGTTGTGTTGTGGGATGTACCTGGTGAGAAGCCGGTGGAGGGTACATCCCTGGGGGTAAGCATCT